>NC_048220.1:123200789-123318456 GCF_002007445.2 Ailuropoda melanoleuca | reverse complement strand
CAACAATGATATGCTATCACATGGCAAAGACCAAAGTGATTGGAATTGAATGAAACAAGATGCCTGTTCCACTGTTTTAACACAAGACACACCATTGTGACTCTTTCAAAAACTAGGATATTTGAACCAGGCATCCTCGTAACAAAAAGCAATTCTACTTTAGCATTTATTTACTCGTGGTCCTCAAAGCTGACTGTACATGCAAATCACCAAGGGAGCTTTTAAAATATTCTGATGCTAGGGCACTGCCCCTGACCAATTAAAGCAGTCTCTGTAGGGGTGGGGACTAGGCATCGGCAAATTTGAAAAGCTCCCTAGGTGATTCTAATACGCAGTCAGGGTTGAGAACAACTGATTTAGACATTGCTGTCCCAATTAATATTTAAACAGTCACAGCCCATTGGCTTCACTAATCCAGTTGTATTACCACTGGCATATAAAAGATTATTTTTTAAATACCATATGAAAAGGAAGATCAATGGGCTCTTGAAGTACAAGTTACTCTGTAATCCTTCTGATGCACTGTCCATTCTGGTAGTCCTCTTGTGTTTTAATTCACTGCCTGTGCTTTTGTAGAACTGAAAGTGTTAATCCTTTTTCACAGACGCTAGTGCAAACCTTGATATTGAATAATCCACTGAGCTGTGTGTTTAAGATCTTTGCTTCATTAAGTCACCAGATATTCCTGGCAGCAGAAGAGTGGCAAGATGTCAACCTGAGCTTTGCTGAGCCAAAAGAATTAGCTTTTACCGTATTTCTAAAGATGAATGTGCTCTTAGAGCATGTCCATTAGTCCCAATACTCTAATGAATGTGTGGCCTGACAGACACAATAATTGGCATAGTTCAGAGTGTAAGAGAATCACTTTGATGAATCAGAATAAGGTCAAGTGGAAGAAGAAACAAGGATTTAGTTTCCACATATTTCTAACCATAGCAACAAGAAAGAATAAATAGTAAAAAACAAGATTAGGTGGACTTTGATAATCCATCAACGTGGGACCCCCTCATCTAATTAACACTAATCAATAGAAAGGTGGCTTTCCTGTAAAACAATGGCACTTGAGTTCCATAGAACTCATTGTGTATCCTAGCAATGTCTTTTTTTTTCTTTAGAAGTCTGGGGAGAAAAGTTGTGGGGGGGGGAAACAACAGGAGAGAGAGAGCAAGAAATCAAAAAATGTATCCAAATGCTCTGGTCAAACCTCCCCTCAACCAAATAACAAAATCAACCTATGGCTTCTACAACTCGGGATGTTACAGTGAAAGGCCCCCAGAGATCACGCAGCCCTCAAAAATATCTGAGTACTTGAATTGAATTTTACAAAGAAAGAACCTTTGCCTTTATCCTCACTAAGAGCTTTATTGGAGATTTCAATTCCAAGCTAATCACAGAATTTGAAGCATTCAAATAATAACCTAATTTCAAAAGTGCCTTGGAATACGTACCTGCCACCCATTTTTCTCTATGGATTTATGCTCTGGAAATTTCTGTTTATGAACTTCTTTTCTTAGTCAGCATGTGAAGATACACCTTCTTATTATGAGTTGAAATACATTCAGAGTTAAATTTTCACATTGGAGGGTTCTGCACCTTAGGTTACATTAGAAACCATGACTTAGATTACGTTTAAGTTTCATTACTGAGTTAAATACATCATCCCAATTCCCTCCTCTTCTACACTCACAATTTTATGTCTAAAACTGCTCTTCCTTAAGGCATATACTTCATTTTGCCCTTACGTTGGCTGGCTGCCTTTTACCTTCATAGGAACAGGAATTAATTTTAATCACACTTTCTCCTCTACAGGTTTCCATAACATCAACAGCGTAGTAATGTAGAGTTTTATACCAAAAAGGATTGCAGTTAAGATTCCTTAGGCCACGATGTACATAATTTCCTTAAAATAAGCTTGTATAAAAGGCAAAATATTCTACGTCTTTTTTTTTTCAGAACTCACTTGATCAAATTGTATAAATACTTTCAGGTCTAATACACTGATACAGCTACATATTTCTTGCCAACTTCAGTCTGATTCATTGCTCTTGGCTTGTTCCTAGGAATAATATCAAAACTGTTTTAAAAAAACCTTCTTGTAATACCAAGGGCCAACCTCTGGTTCTTCTCAATTATGCTGTGATTATCTCAATCAGTATCTCAGGAATTAAACATGCTAGTTTCAGCTCTCTAGCCATGTAATTATTCTTAGAAAAAAATTGTCCTTACCTGTTCTTTATGACTGGGTCTTCTAAAGGTAAAATTAAATAGAACATAAATGATCTTATATGTATCATTTAAAATAAAGGGGATTTGAGACCTAAATTATCCAATTAAGTGCTTACTCGATCACTTTCAACTGAGGAGGTGACAAAAGAAGAGGGAGAAAGAAAGGGGAAAGTCCTATAAATAAAATACAATTTTTTAAAAGCCTGCAAGAGTAGTTTAAAAAATAAATCCAAAAATTTTAATTGTCTCTGTATCTTGCCAAGAGCATAACCCCAAACAAAAATTTTGGAAAAGGGTTTCCTAGCTAACCCATGGTCATTCTCTCCCATTTCATGGTCAGTAGGACCTTATCATCTTTGCACACCTGACTAGTAACAGGCAAAAAAATAACTAAATCAAATAAAACAAACAAAAATTAATGGATAAAGTCTAAACTTCTTGTGTGCTAGAGTTTCCAAAGTTATAATGTATAATGGAGATTTAGACTTTTTTTTTCTTTAACTAAACAAGACCCTTTGCTTCTGCCTTCTAGGGAAGGTTAATTCATGCCAGGGAAAAATATTCCTTCTTTTCCTTTATAGATGGTGAAGAAGGGGGGATTGATAAGAGTGACAGCAGATGATCCACTGTCAAGCACAGGATATGGGCAAGTTTTCCATATGCATGTCTAAGCTTGGCAACCCAGAATGTTCCCCTTAATAAAATGGAAGAGGTTTGGGCATGGGAGGTAGGGAGGTGTTTCCAGAGCCAGAAGAAAAGAGAGAGATTGGGTAAGAGGCAAATATCTTGAGACTAGAGACTACAGAGAAGGATTTTAGAGAATATATGAATTGTCTCTCAATTACAATTGTTTGTGTTACAATGCCTCTTCCATCTCTTCAAACCATCAATACAGGGCATGATACACATGAACTTGTTAAGAGGGAGAAGGGTTGAGGAATCAAGGAAAGGGAACCTTGTCATCTTCAGAACGCCAAGGCATACAATAGGGCAGCACCCTGGGAATGGTGAAATGACTCGTAAAATTGACAGCTGCAGCTGAAGCCAGAAATGACTAGAGAAACATAAGCCATCCCTCAGAACCCCCAGACACCTGAGAAGGATGCTAGAATCTGGTGACATATGGGTTAGGGTTAATCAAGCCAATTTCAACTATATATGAAAAAGGAAGGGAAGAAGGAAGAGAGGAAGGGAGAGGGGGAGAGGCAAGGGTACCTCTCTGAAATCTGGATTATGGATTTCTCTCTAGGACCCTTAGATGAAGTTAGTCCCCTTATAAAATATGACCTCCGTGGCACAACCATCTCAATAATCCCTCATATGGCAGCAACACAGAGTTTCAATGGCCTGGCCTTTTTTAATTGGTTCCACTTAATAAGAATTATTTAGGTAGATATTATAATTATGATTTTTTTAAATTATTTTCCATATCCTATTAATGAATTTTTATTTCTTTCCAAAAATTTACTGATATCATAAACAATAATTCTGTTTGTCCCGTTAGGTTTTCTCGTTTTTCAGTAAAACACTGCATTGGGCTTTAAAAGTATGTTAAATACAAAGTCACTCACTTCATTCAGCCTGTTGTTGCAATAACAGTGTTGAAATGACAAAAAATAAAATTCACAAATCCTATTGCAAGATGATTTAATTTTCTAAGCCTAGACACAGTAATCTGTGTGTGTGTATATATATATGCATATGTTTAAAAAGTACCATATTTTTCATTTGTTTGTTTGTTCTCTATTAGCTTTCAGGGTTAAGGGGGATCAATAACTTGACATCATTTAGTATGCACAGTATGTAGTCTGTGTTTTCCTATAGCAGAGAAGTTGGCAAATTGCAGCCCTTTGGACCAAAAAATAATAATAGTTTTATTGGAATACAGCCATCTCATGTATTCATTTGCTCTACATCAGCAGTGTTGAGTAGCTGCGGTAGGGATGGTATGGCCCATACAGGCTAAAATATTTGCTCTCTGGCCCTTTACCAAAGAAGTTTGCCCACACCTACTATAGTCCTTTTAAATTAACCAAATAAGGGGGCCACTAGACTGAGATGGCTCTAATGTTACAATGGCTTATGCAAGCAAACCAAAACCTAAGCCTATAAATACCCCAGAGTTACAAAATCAAAATGCTCAGGACAATCAATCACAAACAGACACCTAGGCTTAAAGCTATAGCCAATCAATAATTTCATTTCTTTGCTTCCACAGTCTTTCTAAGTCAGTCCTCCCCCTGGTTCCTGATAGCCAGATGCTCCTTACCACCTCTGGTTTGACACTGCCCCATTCAAATGGATTAATACTCAGGGTGCCTGGGTGGCTCAGTCGGTGAGGCATCCGCCTTCAGCTCAGGTCATGATCCCAGGGTCCCGGGATGGAGCCCCACATCGGGCTCCCTGCTCAGCGGGGAGTCTGCTTCTTCCTCTCCCTCTGCCCTGTGTGCTTGTTCTCTCTCTCTCAAATAAATAAAATCTTAAAAAGATGGATAAATACTCAAAGTCAAAAATTTTAATATGCCTCATTTTATCTACTAACAACACATTATTACTGGTTATTGTCATGGTCTGTGTAGGTGCTCAAAACCATTTAATAAAATATCCTAATTATATAAAGATTTATTAAGGTCAAGGTAATCCAGAATTTTTCCCTCTGCCCCTCCAGATTCACTCTCCAATCTTTACCCAGCTCTGAGCCCTATGGGTACAATAGTAACAGGTTCCTTTGCCCCATGGCTTCTTGATAGATCTAGGAGTCACAAGTGAGAGGTCAAAGGGCGCCTTTTGCCTGGCAGCCATTGAACTGGCTATACACCCTCTGTGCTCCTATTTGCAGCCATCTCAAATTACAGCCATTCTTTCTGGGTTATGACTGCTCCCTCCTAGCATAAGATATACTATTCTTACTTACACAGGGGAGTTTCCTCATTCCTTCTTGATGTCCCCACCCTCAAATGTAGATAAGAACTTTGTTGAAGTCTCATCGGTTACCTGATTAGAGTGAGCCTTTTCCTGCAAGGACCCTGACTCATAAAGTAACCCTCCAAAGACTGTGCCCAAGTAGATGTGGATTTAAATGTTATATATCTCAATGATTAGCTGTGTGACTTTGAGCAAGTTGTTTAACCTCTCTAAGTCTCTGAAAACTGAGAACAATAACAACCACAGGTGAACAGGTGCTAAGAGAATTCAATGTTGATAAACTGCTTAGCACAATATTTGGCACACAGGAAGTACCCCCCTCCCCCACACCCCAGCAGTTGTTATTGTTTTTAGTTTTAAGCATCTATCACATTCACACATCAAGAAACAAGTGTGTCAAGAATTAAGGAAAGGATGCATAGGAATGTTAGTATTACTTTAATAAGTTTATGGCCAATTCTACCAACATTATTTTACCTAAGTATTTTTTGTTTCCTATTAGTACAGTGTTACGTTAGATCAGTGACTCTTAATGTGGGGCAATTTTGCCTCCCCTGCCCTGGCAATATTGGGAGACATTATTTATTGTAACCTCTTAAGGGGAAGGAAGGTGTGCTGTAGGCATCCATCCAGTGGGTAGAGGCAGGGAATTCCTAACACAGTACAATGCATAGGACAGTCTCCCATAACAGAATTTTCCAGTCTAAAGTGTCAATATCCCAAGGCTGAGAAACCCTGATTTAGAAGATGTTTTTGGACTAACTTCTTAGGGAGCTCGGGAGAGTGAGGAGTGTAGCCAACTTTATATTCCTCACGCTCTCCAGTTTAGAGTAGATCTTCATGCCATGTAATGGGTGAAGATGTATTTTTCCTAACATTTCAATACTAACAAAAAAAGATTTTTCATAAACAGGCAGATACCTAAAAGACAATTGTTTTTAAATTTTAAGTAAATGAAAGTCTTTTAGGAGTTTCACCACCCATTAAATATGAAAGCAAACAAGGAGTACTAACCCATTTTAACAATGTAAACATGGAGGAGAGCAAGTAAGCGTGCAGTTCATTATCACGAAAGTTAACCACAAGTGGCCTCAATGATTCACTTTATCTTCTTCCTCATCTGGCACAACACTCCCAGTGGCCTCATCCCCTAAATCCTGTAACACACTGATGCATTTCTGCTGAGCTACATCACTTCCCACTTTGCCACACAACTTCACACACTACAGATGAACAGGTCCTTTAGCAGTCCGTCAAAAGAGCAGCATTTTTTGGTTTGGGGGTTTGTTTGTTTTGGGTTTGGGTTTGTTTTAGGTTTGAGGAGGTTGTTTTTGTTTTTGTTTTTGTTTGCAAAGCTGGTGGATATTCCTCTTCCTACTTCCGTGTTACATCTGTTAGTGTTAGCACCAAAACAGTACCTGAGAGAATCCCGAGTCATTCAGTTCTTTCAGGTTTTATTCAAAATCGTCCTTCCTCAGAGGCCCACCCAGGCTCCTTACACACACACACACACTTCACAGGACTCAGAACCCACAGGAAGGAGTCCAGGGGGGTCTAGACTGGAAAACAAATCAGCTGCAAACAAGACTCCATGCTGAATTCAAAATTCCTGCTTCCTTCAGAAGATTAAGTCTTTGTTACTAAGCCAAGCTTGACTGTTTCCCTCTTTCTTTCCTCAAAAGGCATTCACTCCCTGGAAACTTCCTCTGTCCCTCATGCAATGAGTGGGCAGGACCCATCAGGGTTGCAGACTTGCCCAGACATGTCTGCATGCAAGGTGATCAGCTCAAGCAAGACCTTAGCTATAAGAGCATTTGTAGTACTTTCACCTGACATGAAATCAAAACCATTAGCTTCGACCCTTCCTGACTTGGAAAAATTGGTTAACAGATCAACCCTTTGCTTACTGAATTCTCTATTAACTCCAATTCTTCTGAAATAATCGATATTCAAACAGTCTATAGAAGTTAATGCTAGACTAGAAATCTCCCAAGTGAACATATTCAAGGGAAATATAGAATATACTCAGAGAAGGAACTATTCAGATGATTTTGCAGGTAAGTGCCTTTATGGAAGCTGATACTTACTATGCAACTTTAGGGAAAAATACAATAAAATGCTATTATGAGATACCTTCCTATATCACTAATCCAATTATACTGCAGGACAAAATTGTATTTCTGTGTTAAAATGAAATATACTTTATTTCTCCTCCTATGATATAGACAGTATATCGAGTTATTTTCCTTGGTAAAAGTGACTTAATGGTGATGAATCACACTTGACTACCTTAAAATTAATTCCTGATATATTGCATTATTTTTAAATATGTGAAATAAGAGCAAAAACCCATTTTTTGTACTGAGAAACTTCTATTTTCTATTACTGTGTTAATGTGCAGAGCAAGAATGGTTCGTGTATTATAATTACATCTTTTTCTCTCTAGATTCAGCAGAGGATATGCTAAATTTCAGAAGCTCAAACAGAAACACCTTTGAATAGGTTTAGAACTGCAAAAGATGAAATGCAGAAGTGAATATACAAAGAGGTAATACTCAGGGTCGTTCTTGGGCTTTGTCTCCTGGGAGTCACTTCCAATGACACCAGAAAGATTTGTATAAAGCAGTACATTGCACACAACAGCAGGGTGACTGTCTATGATCGTGGAATCTTGGAGATAGTGTGCTGCCAAGGTTCAAAGAACGCAGAAAGAGGACTGCACAATGGCTTATGTTCTAAGAAAGAATGCTCTGCTATATATAGATGTAGATTGAAGAGAAAAGTGGCATTTTAGCGATTTTATGAAAATGGAAAGTATTTTGAAAAACTGAGCCCGTGTTCTTCTCAGGGTCAGCTAATGTGACTCCAAAAACCATTCTGCTCAGTTAAACATGCATGAAGAAGTTATATTTTGTGTAAATGTACTTCACAGCATGATTAGAGCTCTTTCAAGGAGATACCTTATTGAATAGGTTTTTCAACTTCACATGTTCACATTCTTGAAAGACTAATGGATCCTTCATTAAAGAGATCACAGTTTTCAGGTGTCATGCTTGAAGACACACAATGAATTGGTCATTAAGAAAATTCAGCCACGCAGAAAGGACAGGAGAACAACTGGCCGACTCCTCTAATGACTCAAACAATGTTGGCAGAGTTGCTGTCATGTACAGGCTGGTTTATAGTTGCAGAACAAGCATTAATTTTTCAGACATAACAACTAGGTGAAAGAATCAACCACCTCAGGAGGAAGTGTCCACCTTCTGAAAAAAACAGTTTGTATACTGCTGCTTTTCACCAAAAACAGGTCTATTCACAGTGAATGTTACTATTGTTCCATCCTATTTATCTTGGCCATAAAATGTGATGTACCTTAGACATAAGTCAAAGTAATCATTCTTAGATAACTACTTTCTCATTCAATCATACGCACTCAAGAGACCACACCTGTAAGATTATAAAATTTTGAAATAAAAATACATTTTGCACTGTCTGAATTGCCTCATGTGGATTTCCTTACTTTAGGCTGAGTCAGTTTCAATTGTCTCACTAGTAATGAAAAACACCGGACTTGCCCATTGTGTCCAGTTAATCAAGCCTTACCTTGAAACTCTGAGAATGAGTAGACCTGTATTCCTTCATCTGAGTTTATCTAAATATTTGAACTCATGATTTTTCTGTGTCTGGGTAGACAAGAATTAGGGAAGAAACCCAGACTCTGGCAGCAATTTCACAAACGCTCTCTGCCCCTTTGCCACTGTCATAGGGAAAAAGATGCTGGTAGAGGCTTTCTTTCAAGGATAAGCTGTCAATTTGTTAAGCCTATGTAAAAGCACTCTGGTAACTTCCCGATTAATTTTGAGACTTTTTTTTTCACCTTGTGGTGCTTCAAGGCCAAACGAGCCTTCAAGGAGGTCACAGGAATGTAAGAACATAAGAAATGCCATAATAGGTCAAATTAATGAGCCAGTTAGTCTGATATGCTTTCTCAGAGAGTGGCAACAAGGTACATTTTATACATGTTGTCAATTTCAAAATATTTGAGGCTATAATCAGGAGTGTTTCTTAAATCAGGTATCTAATTCAAATGTCCATGGTTCCCCTTATTAATGTGTAATGCATCTTCACCCATAAATTCATTTAAACCCATCTGATGATATTTTAACCATGTACTACTTTTTGTGAAATGAGCTCTATAAATCTATTGCCTTTAATTTGGCCTAAAATACCTGCTTCACATTTCCAAGGGTTTCCAGATTGAAGTATGCTAAGCAGTTGGTAGACCAGTAACTGGGCTTCTGTATACTCTAACTGAAGTCTCTATATTGAAATGATTAAATATTTAAAATCCTCCCAAACAGGTGGTTACTGGTGATCCATCTACAACTCCTAGCACTTCTTGCCAGCTTTTTATTACCCAGGGTCAATAAGTTCCTTCTTATAGTCTACTTGTCAAGTATTTTCTGTTAGTTAGCCTATTTCCTTCTTTTTATTAGAAAAAGCAAATGATCAAGATTCTCCTCACAAAAAGTAAATAAATAAATAAGCATTGTTTCTCAGGGCTTAACAACAGGAGCCTGACCGCCAAAGAAGCAGGGTGTGCAGCCAGCATGGGTCCATGAACATCTGGGCCTGTAGAGATGTACTTTTAATTGACAACAAAATATTAGCAATTCAAAACTCATTGAAAAAGCAAGAATAAGGAACAAATATTTGTATTGTATCTTTTACCCACAAGAGTAAAACAATGTTGGTATGAGATCTGTGGCATGTTTCCCATCAAAGAAAACACAAAAAAACAAAATGAAATTTTTTCAGTTTAAAAGGAAGCAAATGTTTGATATAAAAAGGAAGGGAGGGGCCATCCATGTCTTGAGTTGCAGAGAGGTCCACATTATAGTCTCTGAGCCCTGGCTAAACTGCCGTGTAGTTGCCTCACTCCTGTAATTTTTGGTTGGTCTAGGAGAGAATGACTGAATCTTAGAGCCAGTAGAGACCTGAGAAATTTTTTTTCCTGCTTTATAGATAAAGAAACTGGAGCGCAGAGAGTTTGAATGGCTTTTCTTGGTATTAGATCCAAGTGTGGCCGCCACGCTACCATGGAGAGCAGGGCTGCCCCTGCTCCACAGGATCTGTTCTCTCTCTCTCTCTCTCTCTGGACCACCCAAGGTCACTACCAAGATAATGTCTTCTTCCAATAAGACTTTGTTTCTGCTAAACTCACACAACACATGCAGCTATTTAGCGAATAATTAAAACAAAAAAGGCAAACCAAATACATCCAAATCCTACCTTCATTTCTCAACCCACCGAGTAATCCAATAAATTATTTACTTTGGGATTACTTGGGTTAAACAGCATTCCCTGCATACTGTATGAGATGGCTTTGATTTCAAGCTTGTTTTAAATAAATAGTTCTATCAAAATAGAATGGCCTTAACTTTCAGCCCTGGGAATAAACAAATAGTCTCAATCAATGACGCTGAGACAACCATTTAACGTTTTTCAAGAGGCTAAGAAAAGAAATATTTTCGTGCCTACAACATTAAGTCAGAAATAGCCTTTGACACATCTTTAGCTTGGTCTTTTCAAAGGTTGTGGGAAAATATGGGGGGGAAAATATAAGCAAAATTAGCAAGCTACCATGACAACAGCAAGTACTCAGAAGCAGAGTTGAAACTCTGGAAATCTCAGAGGGAAGCAGAGGAGGGTCCCTAGGACAGTTCATCAGGGAAGAACATCAAGCATAAAGAGAATTAATGCTAAACGGACAGATACTGGAGCAGATATTTATTGTAATGGATTTCCTGTGGAGTAAAATTTTATCAAAAGGGCACTGTTACTGAGGAGAGACCATTTGCTTAAAATTATAAGTGTTTTTTGCAGTATTGAACTCCATGTGGAAATGCATGTCCTACATTTTTATTTCTGTGGGCTGTCATTTGTTTTAATGGACACAAGAAGCTACATGTTTAGGAGTAAAGAAAAAAATACGTGGAGAAGTTTTTTTCATTCTGTTCATCAAAGTGGCTGAGTCAGGACTCAAGAATAGACACGGGTCTCCCAGCCTCTTTCTATCACAGCATGATTTTTCTCCCTAGTTATATTGTAAGCCTTAAATACTTACATTTTTTCATTCACTCAAAAAATATTGACATGCAATTACTGTATACTGGTCTTCCATAGCTTTAGGAATATAGAGCTGAACAGGAAGGACAGCATACATTACATCCTAGTTGAAGACAGAAAGAAAAGAGAAATAAGCAGGTAAATCAATACATAAACAAGAAAATGCCTAGACAGGAGGACCAACAAGTACAAAGGCCTTGAGTCAGGAAAGAGCTTGGCATGTGTCAAGAACAAAAAGAGGCAAGTCTACCTGGGTCACAGTCAGCTACAGGGAGGGTACTTTGTAACAATGTTTGAGGTAGGGTGCAGATCATTACAAGAGCGCACTGGGAATATTTCATTCTTGTCCCCAGCCATCTGTTTTTCATACATCTGTCAGAATAATCTAAAAATATAATCCCTCACCTGGATTGTTGCAGTAGAGGCAGATTCTCTATTCACAATGAATACTGAAGATAAAACTGGTATAGTTTGATGATGGTGGCTTAGATGTGGGAAAAGGGGGCAGTAACAACTCCCAAGTCTTTGGTCCAAGACAGTGAGTGAATGGTGGTGCCATTTACTAAGATGGGCAAAACAGGGAAAGAGACTTGAGGGAAAACCGCCTGATGGACAAACTTGGAGCATCCGTTAGACATCCAAATAATAACAATATGCAATCCATAGTTCAAGGGAAAGGTCAGGGCTGATATTATGAACCTGTATGTCATCAGCCTATAAATGACACAAAACAATGGGCCCAAAAGCAGTCATCTGATGCACAGAGAAGAAACAGAACCCACAGCCTAACCCTGGGCTAACTTCAACATAGAAGTGGGGAGTGGAGAAGTCAACAAGGAGCCTAAAAGAAAGATGTTGCAAGGAGAAAATGGAAATAAGATTCATGTGTGTCACAGAAATCAACTCTATCTATTTCCAAAAAGACAGAGTAATCAGCTAGGTCTGATACTGCTAAGAGGTTCAGTAAGAATAAAAGGAAAAGTGTATGTTGGATTTGGCAAGAGGAAGGTCATTGGTGATATTTAAGATTGGTTTCCCTGGAGTGACAGAAATGACCACAGTTTGAAGGGACTGCATTATGAATGAGAAGTGTGAAAGGAAAAGCTGTGAGTCTAGGCAAATGTTTCTTCAACAAGGAAGCAGAGTTTTGTTGTTCTACAAGGAAATTAGAAAAAACTGGGGGCACCTACTAGAAGGAAACAGAGAAGTGATAAAATTTGAAATCATTAAATTGATCAAAAAAGACTCAGAGGATGTAATCATGATCAAATTTATTTTTACCTCCCAGTCTTCTTTTATTTTTTTTTAAGATTTTTTTATTTATTTATTTGACAGAGATAGAGACAGCCAGCGAGAGAGGGAACACAAGCAGGGGGAGCGGGAGAGGAAGAAGCAGGCTCATAGCGGAGGAGCCTGATGTGGGGCTCGATCCCATAACGCCGGGATCACGCCCTGAGCCGAAGGCAGACGCTTAACCACTGTGCCACCCAGGCGCCCCTCCCAGTCTTCTTTTAAAATCTATTCAGGGATTACTTTCTTCTCCTTTCCCTGGATAAAAATTCAGGCAGTCCCATTACTTTTCTAATAATTCTTAGGAATTCCCAACTCCTACCTTTAGTCACTAAACATGATGTCAGCTTGGTAATTAAAATGTCCAATACCATGTAAGAGTCAAAGCCTCCAATTTCATTCAAAGCAAAGACATATATAAATTATGGTTTTGGAGAAAATTTGTAGATAGAGGTCTAATCTTAAATCCAATAATGTCCAAAGGAACAACAACCTATAAATTCCTCAGGTGATATAAAAAATATTAGGGTATTTGGGGCGCCTGGGTAGCGCAGTCGTTCCGGGATCGAGTCCCACATCGGGCTCCTCTGCTGGGAGCCTGCTTCTTCCTCTCCCACTCCCCTGCTGTGTTCCCTCTCTCGCTGGCTGTCTCTCTGTCACATAAATAAATAAAATCTTTAAAAAAAATAAATTAAAAAATTAAAAAAAATATTAGGGTATTAAGTGAGTTTACTCTCTCTTACTTACCTCCCCTCCCATGGCTGGCTGTTCTTTCTCATCCTTTCTGGGGCTGGAGGGAGGAGAAAAGAGGCAGAAAGGAAGGGGGATAAGGAGCACTGGAAAGAGCCTACATGACAGCACTGTTGTTGGCTGGTTTTATGTTCTTTGGCTCAAAGGAGGCTTAAAATTGTCTCCTCTAGGGGACTTTTCTATGGGTTCCTGGGTGACCTCACAACACTTGTGGCCTCTCACCTGCATTTCTCTTGATCAGATGAATACACTGCTCCTTTCTAGCAATTCCTTCATCTCACCTTAGACCATCTCCAGCTTCTCTGATGAAACCTTTTCAGTCCTCTAAAGATGATCCTATTAGGTCAATTCAGCAGTGATTCCACAACAGCCTCTTCTCATTTATGACCTTAACAAACCCACAAGAAATTCTCCTGCGTTCTTTGCCCAAATAGACCCTGGGATCATACTTAAAATTTAGGCAGCATTGGGGGGTGCTCAGGTGGGTGGCTTGGCTGGTTAAGCGTCTGACTCTTGGTTTTGGCTCAGGTCATGGTCTCAGGGCCCTAATCTTAGGGTGGTGAGACTGAGCCCCACATCAGGCTTCACACTCAGCAGGGAGTGTGCCTGAGTTTCTCTCTCCCTCTGCCCCTGCCACTTTCCACCCCGCACTCGCTCCCTCTCTCTCAAATAAAGAAGTCTTTAAAAAAAAAAAAAGAAAAGAAAAAAGAAATTAGGTAGCATCAATTTTTCTTCACTTTGGTTTTCTAAACCATTCCATTTGTGCCTGTTAAGTTTTTTTCAGTATGGGGTCATACACTAGGTTCATTAAGACATCATCATGTTTTCCAAGTGGATTCTTTGAATGTCCTCTCACACATCTGAGATGAGGGGCAGTGGAAGAAGGAAAAAGACTCATCTCACATAGGCTGCCCTTCAAAAAAAAAAAACTTCTCCAAATCCTGCTTTTTTTTAAAAAAAGATTTTATTTATTTATATGACAGAGAGAGAAACAGCCAGAGAGACAGGGGACACAAGCAGGGGGAGTGGGAGAGGAAGAAGCAGGCTCCCAGCAGAGGAGCCCAATGCGGGGCTCGATCCCATAACGCCAAGATCACGCCCTGAGCCAAAGGCAGACACCCAATGACCAAGCCACCCAGGCGCCCCTCCAAATCCTGCTTTTTAATCTGACCTTTTTATACTCACAACATGAGTGTAGTATTCAAGGGTCACATAACCACTTTCCTCAAACTCCTCTGGAAATTCCACATATGATTTATCACCTGCTCTGGAATGCAGCATCTATTTCATTATGGTCCTCACTGAAATTGCAAAGTTAAATTTCACTGCAGATTTTGTAACACAGAATAATGTAAAGCAATCTCATAAATTGATGTGAATGATCAAGGGGAAAATGATTCAAAACAATCCAAGAAAGAAAGGGAATAACTACAGAAGGGAAATTCCTGGAGTCAGAAGGAAAGTGGGAATGGAATCAAGAGAGTCAGAGGGATGTGATTATGTGTATCTCAAGTACACCACTATTCAATGTTTCTAATGAAAATTTTGTAAGATTTAAAAATATAATTTGATATCATCTTTACAACTGAAGCAAATATCAGTAATACTTCACTGTCTTCAAGTCAACAACACTAGAATAACAAAAGTTTCCAAATATTTTAAAAATATCAGAAGCATTTAAGGTTTTAAAACAATTTTACAATGCTTCCTTTTATTGATAAATATTTAAAAGCTTCACAAAGTCTACCAAGTTATAGCAGAAAAACAAAATTATACAGACCTATAATCTCTTATCTGAAATCTGTAAATCTGAATAGCTCTGAAAAACTTCAGGGTCTTTCATAAATTTTGGTGAAAAAGGTCTAACCTGAACCAAAGACAGGTTATTCATAGTCTATTTATCTTACTGTGGACATTTATATTTTGCTGAGAAAATATTAATCTGTTTGATCATGGGGTTTTACCCCAGACCTTGCTATAAGTATTACATAGTATATAATATGTGCACAATATTACCTTTCCAAAATTCAGGGGCAGGTGGGAATTAAATTCTTAAGCATTTCTGGCCCCAAGAGTTTTGAATGGCAGATTGTAAACCTTTAGTATAAGCTAACACATAATATCATTGTGAATTTAAGACTATCTAAGCATTTAATGAAGTCCAAATTTATAGAATTCAGTATAAAGCAGAAACCCTGCCTTGGGGAAATAGTACAAAGACCTTTTTTGTAACCTTGTCTTACCTATATCACCAATAGCATGCAGACTCCAAGGAGCAAATTAAAGCAAGATATAGTGCAGTGTCTCCACAGAAAGCTGGGCTGTTCTGCTAGCTTCCTTATTTCATCTGGCTTACAACATTAAGCATGTGAATAACCAGAGCACTCTTGGAAGTCATTTGACCAAGCCAGCCTTCAGATCCCTTGAGTTCAAGCAAAACTGCACAGTAAATCTACTGTAGTAATTTGGAATATGCATTACAAATACAAAGGGAATCTACATTTAATCCATCTGTAAAAATCATATCTTAAAATCATCAGAAAGGAAGATAAAGTTTATGGTGTATAACCCTACCCTCATGGAATTTTAGCTGACCAGCAAAATGCCTTTTGATACCACATTATATGTTTTAATCTTTAAAAAGCTCTACCCTTGACCAAAATGGTTTTCAAGAGCAATGGTGCTGAAACGTGTTGTGCTGTCAACCATTGTATTTGGAGCTGCATCCTGCATCACTCACTGGGTTATCACCTCAGGAAAAGAACACATTCCACTGCGTGAGAGTCATGACCACGCAAATGTCTCATATCTCATGTGTTAAAACTGACTCACAATTAAGGAGAATCAACATAGACATGCATAAATATTAGATAATACTTTTCAACCCAAGATGTGGAAACAAAAACCTTTTAAAGACAAATAACCTATTCTAGGAGCTGAAGAATGTATAGGTTACAACTCAGCACTGTTTAATTCATTTCTTTGGGAGCCTGACCATGGTAGAAACAGGATTTAAACAAAATAATGTTCAATAATGAAAAAGTGGTAATTTTGCTTAGAAACTGATTTTTTAAACTCTAAATTTTATTAGAACTCATCTCCAGACACCAAATGTACAGTGGTCAGCCTGCCTTCTAAAATATAAGTACAGATAATAAAATATAAGCTTAATAGAAAGCTATGATGCCAGGGCTAATTATACCCCCCCCAAACAAGGTCACTGACAGCGCTCCCCAGGAGAAGGTTCCCTTGATGCCTGTATCTCTAGTGTGTCCAAAAATATTATTTTCTATTAAGGTGATTAATATTCATTTAGGTTTTGTTTATCAACTTTCTTTTCTGCATGAATTACTAGCAGTTATCATTATGGAAAAGGAGGAGAAGAGGCAAGAGAAGGAGGAGAAGAGATGAAGATGGAGGAAGTAAACGGCCCATAAAACTCTCCTACTTACATACCCGAATCAACTGATGTGAACATTAATGACTACTTCATCCTGAGATGCTGGAGGTGGGGGGTTGTCTCCCTCATCTCACATTCTGTTTTCCTTGGTTGTGTTGTTGTTTAGTCTGCATTTTATTTTCTTATAGACTCTACACCTTCCTGAGAGTAAGCATTTCATCCTGTTTTTTGAATTTCTGGTATTCAGAATCAATAAAAGTAAATATCCAAACAGGCTAAGGAAGTAATTTCCTAAATATCCTTTCCAAATATGTTTAAAAATAAACACAAACTAAGCGTTCATCCAAAGAGAGGGTGTGTAGCTGGCACTGAGTTTTAGATTTTCAAACTCTAATTCATTACAAAACAAAACAAAAACATAAAATGACCAAACATACTAGAGTAACATGAAGACCAGCAGAAGCTATTGTTCAGAGGTTTATTTTTTTCTGGTAGATAAAATTTGCTTTTCTAGCTTCCCTTCCAATGACTTGACAAAATAATGACAGGATTTAAGAACATAAAGCTTGCAACTCAATTGTCGCAATTTCTGTTTTCATACACCTGATGTTAGATGAAACCGCTCTACACATTGTAAAGGCTAGTGTCTCTGAGGTCAGAGCTGTTGGTACAGTTTTATTTCCCAAATTTTTTTTTTAAAGATTTTATTTATTTGACAGAGATAGAGATAGCCAGCGAGAGAGGGAACACAAGCAGGGGGAGTGGGAGAGGAAGAAGCAGGCTCACAGCAGAGGAGCCTGACGTGGGGCTCGATCCCATAACGCCGGGATCACGCCCTGAGCCGAAGGCAGACGCTTAACCGCTGTGCCACCCAGGTGCCCCAATTTCCCAAATTTTTAAGGGGAAAATATTTATTTCAGTGAAGCTCACTAATTTTGATTTCCAGTATACTGGCATTATCTCATAACTAAAACTATTTTTAACATTTTTTAAAGACAGAACCCAACAAGATAATGAAAACATCTATTTGGTGGTGATGCCCCTTTCTGGATAACATCATGGAAAAGAAATCTGGCACTGTCAAGAGGTACCATACAGCCACAAATGTTTTTTCGTAGCCAGGTGGGAATGGTAAGTAATCTTTTACATACCCTTTCTCCTTCTTCTGACTATAATGCTTTTAGATTCCATTTAGGAGTGTGTCTAATTCATTTTTCCAGCTTAGCAAGACTGGCTCCAAGTCCTTTCCTATTTCCTCTCTTGCTGTGAGCAGAGACACATCTCTGTAGAAGCTTGTTGGTCCCAGTAATTATCTCCTTGGACCAAGCATGTGCAGACCCAGCTTTGTGCAGCTAAGAGGAAGTCCGCTCCTGCCAGGAACAAGCCTTAATAGAGTGGTAATAAACAAACAGGGGAGGCAACCCAATAACAAAGAAAACACCTCTGAAGCTTCAAAGTCCTTAAAAACAAATGCAGCACGTATTACACAGTCCTATTAAAAACATTTTAAGACTTTTTGATGACATTTTATAAAATAGAAGCCTAGCCTAGTGCCCTTTGTCTACTGTTTCAAAATCTTTATTGTTGAAATTAAAAGAAATTAGAGAATAAAGGTCTGTTCTTTATTAAGAAAATAATTTAGAGTACATCCATTTCTTTTTTTTTTTAATATTTTTTTAATCACATTATATTAGTCACCATACAGTACATCCCTGGTTTCTGATGCAAGGTTCAATGATTCATTAGTTGCGTATAACACCCAGTGCACCCATGCAATATGTGCCCTCCTTACTACCCATCACCAGTCTATCCCATTCCCCCACCCCCCTCCCCTCTGAAGCCCTCAGTTTGTTTCTCATAGTCCATAGTCTCCCATGCTTCACTCCCCCTTCTGATTACCCACTTTTCTTTATCCCTTTCTTCCCCTACCCATCATCCTAGTTCTTACGTTCCATAAAAGAGAAATCATATGATAATTGTCTTTCTCTGCTTGACTTATTTCACTTAGCATTATCTCGACTGCAGTCCATGTTGCAGCAAATGTTGAGAACTCATTCTTTCTGATAGCTGAGTAATATTCCATTGTATATATGGACCACAGCTTCTTAATCCAGTCATCTGTTGAAGGGCATCTCGGCTCCTTCCACGATTTAGCTATCGTGGAAAATGCTGCTATGAACATTGGGGTGCATATGGCCCTTCTCTTCACTACGTCTCTATCTTTGGGGTAAATACCCAGTAGTGCAATGGCTGGGTCATAGGGTAGCTCAATTTTTAACTTTTTAAGGGACCTCCACACTGTTTTCCAGAGGGGCTGCACCAACCTGCATTCCCACCAACAATGTAGGAGGGATCCCCTTTCTCCACATCCTCTCCAACAATTGTTGTTTCCTGCCTTGTTGATTTTTGCCATTCTAACTGGCGTAAGGTGGTATCTTAGTGTGGTTTTGATTTGAATTTCCCTGATGGCTAATGATTTTGAACATTTTTTCATGTGTCTGTTAGCCATTTGTATGTCTTCATTGGAAAAGTGTCTGTTCATATCTTCTGCCCATTTTATGATTTCTTTACTTGTTTCTCGTGTATTGAGTTTGAGAAGTTCTTTGTAGATCTTGGATACCAGTCTTTTATCTGTAGTNACTTTTTATTTTTATGAAGTCCCACAAGTTCATTTTATCTTTTGTTTCTCTTGCGTTTGGAGATGTGTCATGAAAAAGGTTGCTTTGGCCGATGTCATAGAGGTTGTTGCCTATGTTCTCCTCTAGAATTTTGATGGATTCCTGTCTCACATTGAGGTCTTTCATCCATTTGGAGTTTATTTTTGTGTATGGTGTGAGAGAGTGGTCAAGTTTCATTCTTTTGCATGTAGCTGTCCAATTTTCCCAGCACCATTTATTGAAGAGACTGTCTTTTTTCCACCGGATGTTTTTTCCTGCTTTATCAAAGATTAGTTGCCCAAAGAGCCGAGGGTCCATTTCTGGGTTCTCTATTCTGTTCCATTGGTCGATGTGTCTGTTTTTGTGCCAGTACCATGCTGTCTTTGTGATCACAGCTTTGTAGTACAGCTCGAAATCCGGCATTGTGATGCCCCCAGCTTTGTTTTTCCTTTTCAACAGTTCCTTGGAGATTCGGGGCCTTTTCTGGTTCCATACAAATTTAAGGACTATTTGTTCCAGTTCTTTGAAAAATGTCCTCGGTATTTTGATCGGGATAGCATTGAAAGTGTAGATTGCTCTGGGTAGTATGGACATTTTAACTATGTTAATTCTTCCAATCCATGAGCATGGAATATTTTTCCATCTTTTTGTGTCTCCTCAATGTCTTTCAAGAGTGATTTATAGTTTCTAGAATATAGATCCTTTACGTCTCTGGTTAAGTTTAATTCCAAGGTAACGCATGGTTTTTGGTGTTATTGTAAATGGGATGGATTCCCTAATTTCTCTTTCTTCAGTCTCGTTATTCGTGTATAGAAATGCAACTGATTTCTGGGCATTGATTTTGTATCCTGCCACCTTACTGAATTGTTCTATAACTTCTAATAGTTTGGGAGTGGATTCCTTTGGGTTTTCCATATAGAGTATCATGTCATCTGCAAAGAGAGACAGTTTGACTTCTTCTTTGCCGATTTGGATACCTTTGATCCCTTTTTGTCTTCTGATTGCTGTTGCAAGGACTTCTAGTACTATGTTGAATAATAGTGGCGAGAGTGGGCATCCTTGTCGTGTTCCTGATCTTAAGGGAAAGGCTTCCAGCTTTTCCCCATTGAGAATAATGCTTGCTGTAGGCTTTTCATAGATGGCTTTTAGGAGCTTGAGAAATGAACCCTCTATTCCTACACTCTGAAGGGTTTTAATCAGAAAAGATGCTGTATTTTGTCAAATGCTTTTTCTGCCATCAATTGAGAGGATCATATGGTTCTTGAGT
The DNA here is from genome assembly GCF_002007445.2 of Ailuropoda melanoleuca. Taxonomy (NCBI): domain Eukaryota; kingdom Metazoa; phylum Chordata; class Mammalia; order Carnivora; family Ursidae; genus Ailuropoda; species Ailuropoda melanoleuca. Next base: position 123,297,812 of record NC_048220.1, on the reverse strand, counting down.
CTTTTCTTGTTGATATGATGTATCACATTGATTGATTTGCGAGTGTTGAACCATGCTTGCATCCCAGGTATGAATCCCACTTGGTCATGATGGATAATCCTTTTAATGTACTGTTGGATTCTATTAGCAAGGATCTTGTTGAGGATTTTGGCATCCATATTCATTAGAGAAATCGGTCTGTAATTCTCCTTTTTGAGGGGGTCTTTGCCTGGTTTGGGGATCAAGGTAATATTAGCCTCATAGAATGAGTTTGGTAGCTTTCCTTCTGTTTCTATTTTTTGAAATAGCTTTAGGAGAATAGGTATTAGTTCTTCTTTGAATGTTTGGTAGAATTCCCCAGGAAAACCATCGGGCCTGGAGTTTTATTTTTTGGAAGATTGTTTATCACTGACTCAATCTCTTCGTAATTAATTGGCCTGTTTTAAGAAATCTATTTCTTCCTGTTTCAGTCTTGGTAGTTTATAGGTTTCCAGGAAGGCCTCCATCTCTTCCAGATTGTTTAGTTTTTTGGCATATAGCTGTTGATAAAAGTTTCTAATAATCCTTGCAATTTCAATGGTGCTGGTCGTGACCTCTCCCTTTTCAGTCATAATTTTAATAATCTCAGTCCTTTCTCTTTGTTTTTGGACAAGTTTTGCCAGTGGTCTATCAATTTTATGGATTCTCTCAAAGAACCAGCTTCTAAGCTCTGTTATCTGCTCTACTGTACTTCTGGTTTCTAATTCATTGATTTCTGCTCTAATCTTGGTCAACTGCTTCCTCGTCAGTGGGTTAGGCCTGTCCCTCTGTTGCTGTTCCAGTTTCTTGAGGTGAGAATATAGAAACTGCATTTTAGATTTTTCTATTCTTTTGAGTGAGGCTTGGATGGCTATGTATTTCCCCCTTAGGACTGCCTTTGCAGTATCCCATAGGTTTTGGACCGTTGTGTATTCATTCTCGTTGGNCCGTTGGTCTCCAGAAATTGTTTAAATTGTTTTTTGATTTCCTGGTTAATCGAGTAATTCCTGAGCAGGATGGTTCTTACTCTCCACGTGTTTGAGCTTCTTCCACATTTTTGCTCGTGGTTGAGTTCCAATTTCAGAGCGTTGTGGTCTGAGAATATGCAGGAGATAATTTCAATCTTTTGGTATCGGNGATTTCGAGCTGTACTACAAAGCTGTGATCACAAAGACAGCATGGTACTGGCACAAAAACAGACACATCGACCAATGGAACAGAATAGAGAACCCAGAAATGGACCCTCGGCTCTTTGGGCAACTAATCTTTGATAAAGCAGGAAAAAACATCCGGTGGAAAAAAGACAGTCTCTTCAATAAATGGTGCTGGGAAAATTGGACAGCTACATGCAAAAGAATGAAACTTGACCACTCTCTCACACCATACACAAAAATAAACTCCAAATGGATGAAAGACCTCAATGTGAGACAGGAATCCATCAAAATTCTAGAGGAGAACATAGGCAACAACTTCTATGACATCGGCCAGAGCAACCTTTTTCACGACACATCTCCAAAGGCAAGAGAAATAAAAGATAAAATGAACTTATGGGACTTTATCAGGATAAAGAGCTTCTGCACAGCCAAGGAAACAGTCAAAAATACTAAGAGGCAGCCCATGGAATGGGAGAAGATATTTGCAAATGATGCTACAGATAAAAGACTGGTATCCAAGATCTACAAAGAACTTCTCAAACTCAATACACGAGAAACAAATAAACAAATCATAAAATGGGCAGAAGATATGAACAGACACTTTTCCAATGAAGACATACAAATGGCTAACAGACACATGAAAAAATGTTCAAAATCATTAGCCATCAGGGAAATTCAAATCAAAACCACACTGAGATACCACCTTACGCCAGTTAGAATGGCAAAGATAGACAAGGCAAGAAACAACAATTGTTGGAGAGGATGTGGAGAAAGGGGATCCCTCCTACATTGTTGGTGGGAATGCAAGTTGGTACAGCCACTCTGGAAAACAGTGTGGAGGTCCCTTNGAATACAGCCACTCTGGAAAACAGTGTGGAGGTCCCTTAAAAAGTTAAAAATTGAGCTACCCTATGACCCAGCCATTGCACTACTGGGTGTTTACCCCAAAGATACAGACGTAGTAAAGAGAAGGGCCATATGCACCCCAATGTTCATAGCTGCATTGTCCACAATAGCCAAATCATGGAAGGAGCCGAGATGCCCTTCAACAGATGACTGGATTAAGAAGCTGTGGTCCATATATACAATGGAATATTACTCAGCTATCAGAAAGAACGAATTCTCAACATTTGCTGCAACATGGACGGCACTGGAGGAGATAATGCTAAGTGAAATAAGTCAAGCAGAGAAAGACAATTATCATATGATTTCTCTCATCTATGGAACATAAGAACTAGGANCAACTCGTCGAGTATGGCATTCAAAGCCTTTGATTCTTTGCTTAGTTTTTGCCAGGGTGTTCTGTCTATTTCTGATAGTGGGGTGTTGAGGTCCCCTACTATTACTGTGTTCTTATCTATATGTCTCTTTATTTTGGTTAAGAGTTGGCTTGTGTATCTTGCTGCTCCCCTGTTGGGGGCATATATATTAATAATTGTCATATCCACTTGTTGAATACTTCCTTTAAGAATAATTAATAAAATTTAAAAAATAAAAAATAAAAATAAATAAATAAAATCCAATCTATCTGATATGAGAATTGTTACCCCAGCTTTCTTTTGAGGTCCATTTGCGTGAAAGATGGTACTCCATCCCTTTACTCTCAGTCTGAATGTATCTTTGGGTTCAAAATGAGTCTCTTGTAGACAGCAAATGGATGGGTCATGTCTTTTTATCCAATCTGCAACCCTGTGGCGTTTTATGGGAGAGTTTAAGCCATTTAGATTGATAGAGATTATTNCGAGACTGAATACTGAGAGATATGATTTTAATGATGCCACGTTGTCAGTAAAGTCTTTGTTTGTATCAGTTGTGACTTTCTGCTCTATTATCACTCTTGGGGCCTTTTTACCTGTATTGAACCCCCTTAATATCTCCTGTAGGGGTGGTTTCGTGGTTACGAAATTGGTCAATGACTGGCGATTCTGGAACGTCTTTATTTCTCCATCAATTCTGAATGACAGCCTTGCTGGATAAAGGATCCTTGGCTGCATGTTTTTCTCTGAAAGAGCTTTAAAAATGCCCCCCCAAGCCTTTCTCTCATTCCAGGTCTCTGTAGACAGGTCTGACGTAATCCTGATACCTTTGCCTTGGTACGTGAGAAATTTCTTTGCCCTGGCTGCTTTCCATACTGTATCCTTGGATCTAATATTTGCAAATTGCACTATGACGTGACGTGGCGTACGTTTGTCGTGGTTGAGCTTGGATGGGGTCCTCTCTGCCTCTTGGACACGAATGTTTGTTTCCCTCGCTAGATCAGGGAAGTTGGCAGCTACAATTTGTTCAAATATCTCTTCTAGACCTCTGTTTTTCTCCACCCCCTCGGGGATGCCGATGATTTTGACATTGGAGCGCTTCATTGAGTCAGTAATCTCCCAGAACCTACATTCGTGGGCGTGGATTTTTTTAAGTCCAGCTTCTATTTTCGTTTTTTCTTCTACTAACCCATCCTCCAATTCGCTAACGCGTTCCTCTGCCTCGGTGACCCTGGCCGTCAGAGCCTCTAGTTTTGACTGTATTTGGCTCATAGAATTTTTAATTTCCTGCCAGATTTGCTCTATTTCCGTCCTTAGAGATTCTATATTCTCATTGACATTTTCGTTAATACTTTTTTCAAGTCTACACATCATCTTGACCATTGTTGCTCTGAATTCCATTTCTGATAATTGGGATACATCCATATGTATTAATTCTGTGGCCGAGGCCAATTCTGTGGCAGAGGCCACAGACTCATTATCTTTTCTTTGCTGGGGGGGACTTCTCCTTCTTGTCATTCTGATGAGGAGAGGTTGCAGGGTTGTCCAGAGCCCAAATTATTGACCAGGACCCAGGCCGTGCACCCTTGTTTTATAGGGATCTTAGGGATGTGGGCTTTTTCTTTAAAGATTTTATTTATTTATGTGGCAGAGAGCCAACCAGCAAGAGAGGGAACACAAGCAGGGGAATGGGAGAGGAAGAAGCAGGCTCCCAGCAGAGAAGCCCGATGAGGGACTCCTTTCCGGAACGCCGGGATCATGCCCTGAGCAGAAGACAGGCGCTTAATGACTGTGCCACCCCGGCGCCCTGGGATGTGGGCTTCTTGATTTTTCAGCCTGCCTTCTGGTGGAGGGGCCTGCTGCGCCAATACTCAGGCAACCCTGTTTGCGTAGGGTCTCTGTGTCTCCTGCGAGGTGACAGGGATGGGCACCCTGTGAACCGGTGTTTCCAGGCTTTTGTTCTCTGGCAGCTTTCCCTGGTGGTTTGCTGTGCCTCTTCTGAGAGAGCAGCAGTGGCCGAATCTCAGCCTCTGACACAGAACAGGGGGGATCGCGGGCCATTCTCCACTGATGATCTGGCCACTTAACTCTGTTTCTGTTGGTGCTGCTCAACCCTGCAGCGTCCTGGGATGTGCACCCCACACCCAGTGTCCCAGCCCTCACTTCCAGGGCCGGCGCGTCTCTGTCCTTTGTGTTTCTAACACCGCCAGCAGCCAGCAGCCCCCGCGTGCACGCTCCCGGAGCTCCCGGTCTCTGTCTGGATCCAGTGAGCACACCGGGATTCCAGAGTTCCATGAGATGCCTGGTGGCACACTCCCGGCTCACGGTCCCAGTCTGTTTTCTCGCGGGTGCCGCCTGCGAGTCCGCCCGCTCCCCCGTGCAGGTGGCTACCGCTTCCCGGCGCCCAAACGCGGTGGCTCCCTCCCCCTTCCGTTTATCTTCCGATATCTGTGCGCAGTTTCACGGCTCCCCGCTTCGTACCTCAATACTCAGCGCTGGAGATGTTCATTTGTAGAGATCCATATGTATCTTCCTGCGTCTCAGGCTGATTCCGTGGATGTTCGCTGGTCTGGTACCTATCCAGCTCGACTCAGGGGACTGGCTGAAAAAGGGGTCCCCTACTCCTCTGCCATCTTAACCCTCGAATCTCAGAGTACATCCATTTCTTAACCTGACTACTCATTATACTTCCATTAAGGGCATTACTTTCCAATTGGCATATTGGTCAATTTAATGATAAACTTCTGCTCAAGAAAGCATATGCCCATACTTTGTTTTTTTTTTAATTCATACTAAATTAAAATTATTTTATTTTGCCTTCTATTTCTCTAAACCAGTTTTGAAAATAGCCTTTTTAATGTGTACTCAGTCCAGTAAAACCTACCTACAACCCAGGGTTATTCTAATCCCTTCCCAAAAAACCTACTCTTACTTGTAGCCATGATAGTGTTGTGATTTCTGGGTTTTTTTTTTCTTATTTTTGAAATCTGTCCATAAATTGACACCAATAGAAAAATAGAAATGCACCAAGTGATTATTACACCCACTTAAAATGATGTGATTTTTTGTCTTGTTATTTTTTTTTTATGGTACTCAGTCCAGAAGTGAAAAAGAGTGTTTTCAAAAGAAGTCAAGAGAGCACATATGGGAAGGGGGCTGTATCTCATTTCTTATAACCAGGTTAAAGATCTTAACTGCATTAGTCCATCACAGACAATAAAAGCAACAGATAAGAATGTCAAAAAAAATCACCATTTGATCATTTTAAACGTCATACATGTGAGTAAACCAAACTATTAACTTAAGGTGCACAGACATCTGTCTTGCATGAAATACTTCACGTATTGCCCTACCACAGAGTTCAGAGCTATTTATACTTCCTGAAGAAATATAGGTGGTACAAAGAAGTAGCTTGTAACACCTAAAGTTTCTCTCTTAATATCCTCCCACCAATCCCCCCAATTAAAAAACAACACCCCACAAAAACATAAAAGTCCTTTGTGTGCTTTGCAAACACAGCTTCAGGAAATGGCCCCAAACTCCTCTTTCCAATTGCATTTCCAGTGTTATTCACAATGATGATGGGTTTAGGGCTATTCACAGAGATCCCAATTCTCCTTCTAGCCTGAGGGAGGGCTGTACTTACTGCCCACCTGGCTGTTTACCAGGTCATATGATTTGCTTTGGCCAATTAAAGGTGAGCACAAAGGGTAGGATTCACTTCTCAGGAGAAGTTTTAAGTCTGCACTGTCTTCTCCCTGGGAAATTCATGTCCAGATGGAGCCTCCATTACTTTGACTCCTGAGTGACCACATTGAGCAGTGCCTCCCCTTCTGTCAATCCACAATGAAGTGTAGCCTGAGGGAGAAATAAACTTCTGTGATATTAATCCACTGAGATTTTAGAATGTTGTGTTGTGTTTTGTTTTCTTACTGCCACTGAACTTCCGAGACCCCTAACACACCATCTCATAGAGAAACATGAGCATCCTACAGGAGACAGCAAAGTTAGCCATCATTACTACATGTTTATTCAAAATAACGTAAATCAACTACTCTTACAAATCTCTAAAAGGCCACTTATTCTTTCATTTTAAAATCTAGCCATGCATATTTTAAAAGATGCAGTTTTCCAGTAAAAATAGCTATTTTTTATTATAGTGAGATTTTCAGCAGTCATGAGGATCTGAAATAGTAGTTAATAGTAATAACATTTACATAGCAGCCTAAAACCATTTACATTCATGTTTTATGTTAATATCATTATGATTGAGGGAGGTCTAATTAGAAGTCTCTTAGTTTTATTGTGCATGGTGTATAGAGAATAACATGACAATTCCTATGTCAACACTGATTGCAATGCACTTTGAAAAATGGCAGAGTAAGTGAAAATATTAGACTTAAATGTTTAAAAGAAAATTAAATACTACATCGAAGAGAGAAAGTGGTTTCATTTTAGATGCTCAAATGCATTGTCTGTAAGAAAAAAAAATAACTGCATTTTAGACTATTTGTCAGAATCCTAGAAATATCTCATAGAAATCATTTGGAAGTTAAAGAACATTATTAGCTCAAGGTCCCAGTGTACACTCACAAGAGATGACAGCACTGCAAATCCCTGGTGAATGGTGTGGATTCATCAGGCCTCCCAGGAAAGTGAAATCATAAAGTCACCAAATGCTATCACCTAGGAACCACTAAATATGACAGTGTCATGAAGTGACTGAGCATTCTACGAAGCCTGGACAAATGACACTCCTTCGATGGTTGGGGGCATGTAACTAATGGAGAAATGTGTGAACTTTAGGAAATACTAGACTACAGAATCATCGATATTATTTAAAAATTGAGTAGAAAAAAATAAAAATAAAAATTGAGTAAAGTGTCATATATTCTTTCAGCAAATAGAGGTACTATGTAAGAGTGAGGGTGTGTGTGTGTGTGTGTGTGTGTGTGTGTGTGTGAGAGAGAGACAGAGAGAGAGAGCAAACGTAAGCACACACGTTCTAAATAACAAGAGACCATCATTGGACAAGTATTTATTGAGGGCTTACCGTGTTAAAGTTTCTAGGCTTGGCATAACAACACAAAGATGTTTGAAAAGCACCCTGTGGTCTCCAAAACTTTACAGCCTAGGCTATACCAAGCATTCTAAGTCTTAGAGGCATAATGTCTATCTGCTACAGCACTTTGCAACCCAGCCCATGCTCTGATTATTGTAGACTTAATAAATACCTACTTGAACGAATAAATAATGCCTGAGAATGAAATCTATCAATGTGTTTTTTTATGCATAAACTTCAACTTCTGAAAACTTGCCACTCTTCATTTGGGATATTCACAAAGCCCCCTGAAATATAGGGTCTCTCTAACTCACAGCATGATGCATTTGTTACAGAAATATTGTGACAATTTTATAATAGTCATGATACTGCAATTTAAAGTATTAACCAGGTAGGTTGCCTGGCTGGCTCATTTGGGGGAATGTGAGACTCTTGATCTCAGGGTTGGGAGTCTGAGCTCCACATTAGGTGTAGAGATTACTTAAGAATAAAATCTTTAAAGAAATGTTTAAAAAGTATTAACCAATGCCTTATATAATAGAAAAATGAACAGCTGAGTTACAAATGGCCAAGAGGGAAAAGGGAGCTAAGGGAATCATAATTCTAAGCAAAAACTTTGAAATAAAATATCTTACAAGGTTTTGAGTCAGCTCATTTTACTATTAATTTGAAAGTGACAACAAATATTTGATAGTTTAGCTTTAACTCACACAGTCTTTCTAGAGCTAAAATATAATAAGGAAGGTAATATTTATCAAGGCTCAACCATATGACAGATGGCATGTGTATATACATATACATGTATATTATTTATTTTTTAATCCCATTTATTCCTAACCTCAGCTTTATGAAAAATAAAGCACACTATCAGGATATTTTAGGTTGCAAATAATTCGCACACAAAACCAACTCAAACTGGCATAAAGCTTTATTATCTCACATAACAAAAAGGCTTCACTGGTTAATTCTGTTTTCCATCAAAGTCCTCAAAAACCTAGATTTTGTTGACATTTTCTTTGAGCTGTAAGTCATATATCAACTTTGTCTTCATGGTTTCAGGGGCCATCCCTGTCATCTGCTGTTCAGGAAGGCACAAAAACTTTCAACAGAAAAGGGGGAGATGTGTCTCTTTCTGTGTCCTTTTGTCAGCAGGAAAATCTCTCTGAGAAGCCTTACAGCTATATGGCTCCCTTCTCCACATCTCACTAGCTACACTGGATCACAGGCCCATGCCTATACCTTTCACTGGCAAAGTGACTGGTTCAGATGGTTATGAATTAGTGGGGCCTCCTCCCTGACCACATGGCCACAGAGGAAACAGTGGACACGGCTCCTTCAAAATTAGAAATCAGCCAACTAACCACAAGTTGGACATGAAGTGTAAGAAACTTAAAGAGTGTCTGCTACAGAATATTCCTTTTCAGGCATGGTTAATCCTCTCATTCACAGATTCCTTATTTGCACATTTCTCTACTCACTAAAACTTATTTGTAACCCCTAAGTCAATACTTACACACTTTTGTGGTCACCCACAGACATGTGTGGAGCACATGGGCTCACCTGACAGGAGCCCATTCCCAGCTGAGGTCAAACAAGGTGAGGTTGTGCCTTCTCATTTCAGCTCTCATACTGTAAACAAGTATTCTTTTCACAGTCTATTTAGTGCCATGATTTTTGCATTTTGTGCTATGTTAGTTATTTCACTATTTTAAATGGCCTCCAAGAATAGTGCTGAAATGCTGTCTAGTGTCTAGTGCAAGAAGGCTGTGATGTGCCACACAGAGAAAATATGTATGTTAGATAAGCTTCATTTAGGCATGAGTTATAAAGCTGCTGCCAGGATTTAAATGTTAATTAATCAGTAATATATATTAAGTAAGCTGTCTTTAAGTAGAAATACACATAAAACAAGGTTATATCTTGATCCTTTGATGAAAATATATGACCAAAGGCTCACAGGAACCTAACCCTGTATTTCTCCTGTGAGCAATGGTTCAGTATTCACTAATTCAGCATTCACGACAACTTACCAGAACAGAACTACTGCAATAATGGGAAGTAACTGTGTAGTGAAACTAAGATATAACTAGGTCAGGTCACACAGCCATAAGTAGCAGGCCAGACCTCAAATCCAAATCCTATAACATTGTTAAGGACTTTGGACTTTATCCTGAGAACAGTGGCAAGGCATTGAAAGGTTATAAGTAGGAGAGCCATGAACAGATGTGCATTTCTGGAGCACCATAATAGATATAATCTGGAAAACAAGCTAGAAAGGAAGAAAATTGAATTTAGGGAAGCCAGGTCAGAGGGCTCTTGCAGTAATCCAGGTAAGAAGTGATGATGAGAGATGAGTAGAGTAGAAAGCTATAGATAAGGGTATAAACTGTCTCTGTCTGAGCCGACAAAAAACAGAACCCCCTACGATGTAATGACCAGTCATCAAGAGAGGATGTAAGAAGAATATACTGAAAAAGGAACAGTGTAGTTTAAGAGGGGAAAAGGTGCAGAACAGAAATAAAAAGAGAAGAGAAGGATCCAAATTCAAAATTGCTGGGTACCATCTAAGCCTGGCCCAATTTCAGATTCTCATCTGAAAATCTTAGCAAAAACCTAGTTCACAGCCTCCATTAATATTAGAGCATTAAATTTTAATAAGTGGAAAATGGGCTTCATAAGGCTTCTCAGTTGCATCCGAAAGGGAGTTGACCAGTCATTTGTGATTTTACACATCTCTTGGTAGAAACAGAGTTACAAATACAGAGCTGGGCATTGGGATACATCATGTAAATGTGTGACTCTCCCTGGAGGACTTTCTGTCCCCAAAGTAATGATTGAATTACAACTGAGTTATAAATATGATAGTCCCATCTGTGATCAACATCAAAATTTTCCTGATATAGTATTTAAAGTAAAATTAATCCCAAATCCCCAGAAGCCTTCAAAACTATCACACATTTGAATGCAGGTAAGTAGAATAAGAATTATGCTTCTCAATTTTTACTATCATGTCACATTTCAGTTGGAACATTTTGGAATTCGAAGTCTTACCAAGTCTCCATGGAATTATATGAGAGAAGAGAAGGGAAAGAAAGAGAAGTGTCCATGCTAGAAAGTGATGAACTTTAGAATGTCAGAGCATGTTAAGTCCCTTTCTCCATCACGTATTGATGTCCAATGCATTGGCATCCCCAGTTCTTTTTTTTTTTTTAAGATTTTATTTATTTGACAGAGATAGAGACAGCCAGCGAGAGAGGGAACACAAGCAGGGGGAGTGGGAGAGGAAGAAGCAGGCTCATAGCGGAGGAGCCTGATGTGGGGCTCGATCCCATACCGCCGGAATCACGCCCTGAGCCGAAGGCAAACGCTTAACCACTGTGCCACCCAGGCGCCCCTGGCATCCCCAGTTCTTAAGATATGTGAATAATCTTAATTATCTCATAATAAGAATATTGTATTGTGCTATATGATATCCAAATAATTAATGCTAATATATGGCCATAGGCAAACCTTTACATGCTGCGTATTTGAACCATGCACTAGATGTATTACACAAATGATAAGCACACACTTGGATAACCCACTGTACTCTAATACTTTAAAGTAAAAGGCTATCAAAACTCTCAGTCTTTCAACAAGTTCATTAAAACCTTTCAGATACACTCAGTTAAAAAGACGACCAATGAAATTAGAAATTAGGGAATTATTTTAGATAATTTTCCAAATGCTGAAATTAAAGAGATATACGATAAGCATGTATTCAATTTGATTCCTCCTACTGTTGACTATTCTGCAAATGATTTGTGCTGAGTGTCCCATAATTAGAATTTATTTTTCATAATATATTTCTCAAGGTAAATGCTAGCCACTGAAACAGACAAGCTCCAATCTCTCTGTGGTTTAACACAATAAAAACTGATTTTTCACAGGAGAATTAGGGAGGGTGTTCTTGGTTGGGCAGACTTCCACATGGCCACTCAGTGCCCACAATGTTTCCATCTTCCTTAGGACACCACCCTCTCCTAGGTCCCAGGAGTTCTCTTCATTCAGTTAGTGGATCCTAAAAGAGACTATGGCCACCACCCACCTGCTTCTCAATCACACTTGTCTGGAAGTCATTTCTCTTATACTTCACTGTTGAGAAATAGTCACATAGGCCCATCTCCAAGGGCAAAGGAACTGGGAAATGCAGCTGCATCATTCCACATGGTCAGGGTCCACACACTGTTCAACTAGGTGTCTCTGCGACACACATTGTTTGCATTTCTTCTCAATGTTTTTTGCCTTTAAAGATCTTGGTTACAGGGGCGCCTGGGTGGCGCAGTCGTTAAGCGTCTGCCTTTGGCTCAGGGCCTGATCCCAGCGTGATCCCGGCGTTCTGGGATCGAGCCCCACATCAGGCTCCTGTGCTAGGAGCCTGCTTCTTCTTCTCCCACTCCCCCTGCTTGTGTTCCCTCTCTCGCTGGCTGTCTCTGTCAAATAAAAAAAAAAAAATCTTTAAAATAAATAAATAAATAAATATATATCTTGGTTACAGGGGGAGTCAAAAATCATCATACACAATTCCATATGCCATGAATCTTTTTTATCTTTTTTGTTATAGAACAGAAATATCTGTTATGCCTCTTCCATAATACTAAAGCAGACTTCAGTTGCATCTAGATGTTTATATCAAATAGTGCTAACAATAAGAATACTTCAAAAATGGTATGAGAAGATTTCAGCATATACAAAGAGTATTTATCCTTTACCACTTCATTCTTTACTCCCCTTGAAAATTTTAGGTTATATTTGGGGTAAATACCCAGTAGTACAATTGCTGGGTCAAACTGGAGGGGATTATGCTGAGTGAAGTAAGTCAAGCAGAGAAAGACAATTTTCATATGGTTTCACTCATATGTGGAACATAAGGAATATAGCACGGAGGACATTAGGGAAAGGAAGGGAAAAGTGAAGGGGGGAATTAGAGGGGGAGATGAACCATGAGATATTATGGACTCCGGGAAACAATCTGAGGGTTTTAGAGGGGAGGGTGGGTAGGGAGATGGGGTAGCCCGGTGGTGGGCATTAAGGAGGTCACATGTTGTGATGAGCACCGGGTGTTATACGCAAATAATGAATCACTGAACACTACATCAAAAACTAATGATTGGCTAACAACACAATAAAAAAAATAAATTAAAAAAAAGTCTAGAAAAAAAAGAAAATTTTAGGTTTATGATGAAAACTCCTTCTCTATTTTCTAAAACAAAAAGCATAAAAATGTAAGGTATTACTAGAAGTCTTTGATCCATCAGGGCCTCAGCATCTTGTAGGCTGAGGTATACAGCAGGACAATGACCTTGTTTACTTACATTTTTTCAGAACTTAACCAAATTGCTGAGATTCATACTGACATACCCAGGCTCCACTGTTCCAAACACCACCATCTGCTTCAAATACAACTTTAAGCAGTTGTGAAATCTAAATCTTAGCCTTTCTGTACACCTCAAATTAATACATGGTTATATATGAATTATATATCAATGAAACAAGAACAACTTTCAATAAATCTTGTCTTTTTTCCCCATTGCTAGAGAAATTACTCATGAGTCAAGGAAAGTAAGAGGATATACTTCAATTTCAAATAAATGGAACAGTAAATATGTGTGTGAACTATAAATATAAAAATTACCTTGAAATAATCCTAAAGATACTTTAAGTAAAGAAAAAAAAAAAAACAAAGGTCCCATTTAAGATGAGGCAAAGAATTTGTAGAGGCATAGGAGAAAGGAAATAACACGCCTTTGAGCTCAAAAGAAATTATGCTGAAATGCAGCAAAGGGAACAGAATAGAAGAAATAATGCAATAATATTGATGGCCAGACGCCATGATTAATAAAGAATGTTCTTACTCCCAAAGGCCAATTGACACAATAATTCTTTTAAAAGCATAGTAATGATGCACTGAAGTAAGGGGATGTTTCTTATGAGCACTTTAATGGACAGCTGGTAGATGACATCAGGTAAGGACTGAAGAGCAACTCAAGTACTGATGGGACAGATGTCATAAAGTGAAAGGAATGAGACAAAACACTTTTCACCCTTGCATGGAGGTTTATCTATAGTTCAAACGGAACTCAGATTTACCAAAAAACAGGGGTCAACCTTAAACTACAATTTTGCCTCATTCACATTGTCCTGAAATTATTTCAAACCTTATAAGATTCAAAAATCTGGAAAAAGCACTTTCTGTAGAATAATGAAATTGTTCCTCCTGATCCACTCCTTTCAGTGGGGCCACACCACACCTCCATTTAGTCCCCATCTAGTACACAGCAGGCATTGAATGGAATACTTTCAGGTTAGAAATTACATTTATCAGATATCAAGATAATATTTCTTTAACAGCACCATTTGGCATGCATTTGTTTTTAATTTAGAATGAGTTTAAATTAATTTTGTCTTAAAATTTTCATGCCACTTTCTGGGATGTTTGAAGCTACCCTGGAGGGCAATAAAACCAGAGCTGGGAATCACAGCTTCAGTCTTCAGAGAGAAAGAAGCAATTTCCATAATTCCAAAATCATTTCATTAGTGAGTATATATGGTCTGAATTTTCAAATCTAGGGAACTGACCATATGCTCCCTTCTCCTCTGGAAAAAAAAAAAAATAGTGGCAAACTGCCACCATCCAACACGGAAAGAACTGAAGGTACAGAGTAACAACGCATTATAAATATAAGGGCACTTCATTATGCATATTATTTAATATGTATGGTCTCTGTGTTAATTACAAAGCTTTCTTTCCCCTAAAGTTACAGAGTAATGTATCCTATCTTTAGAGTTACTAATAGGTCAGCCAAAAGGAAATGACTGAAAAAGAAAAATGCATTGCAAAACAGGCACTATGATCTACTGAAAAGAGTTGCTCCACAATATAGCGGCGCTACCTGTGATTTTTATTTTGTGGATTGTTAAGAGGACATCAGGTTCCAGTGGTGGCAATATTCACTGGGGACCAGATTCACTCCCTAGGTTCAAAGTAACAGCACAGTCTTACAGATTTCTAGAGAAAGATGTATAATGCTGTCAAAAGCACAGCATATTGTTAAATCACATGTTAAAATAAGATCCAGAAGTCACAGTAAAAAAAAAAATGTTAACTGTAATTGTGTGATGGAAATATTATTTCTAAAAAAATACATTGTTTTCCAAAACAAAATATGCCATTTAACATTTCTGTATTAAGCTATTTAAAAGCATTCTTATATGGAATTCAAGGAATTCAAAGCAACTTTCACACCTGATCTAAAAGCTCACGACATCCCTGCGAGTTCAGGAAGGTAAAATTATATTCTTTTTGCTATTTTATAAAGAAAGAGGCAGTTAGGAGATAGATTATGTGGGTTGTCCAAAGTCACAACGTAGAAAAGTGGCAGACCCAAGAATCAAACCTCTAACGACCAGTTCTGTCATAGAAAGGGGCTGTCAAGCATACACGGGGTCTGATGCACACTTTCACCTTTCAACATGTCTAAAGCATGGTTGGCCCAGGCAAATAGGGCCCTAATTCATTCTTACATTTGCAAGGTAATAAGCCTAAAATGAATTAAAAGGCATATCATGCCATGGCCTTGGGAAAAAACATCCTCTCTCATTGCCATTACAGACAGAGATGAAATCATATCAAAGTAAGCTAGACAGTTAAAAGGGAATAGGAAATAAAAAGGAAGTGGCCAAGCAGTGCTGGTGGCAGCTGTCTGAAAGGGAACATCAGCAGGATCAAATAACAGAACTTTCTTAGTTGATTCTTGAAAGCACAAACTAAAAAAAAAAAAGAAAGAAAGAAAAAAAGAAAGAAAGAAAGAAAAAAATTTAAATTTAAAAAATCATACACACACCATTATGCTGAATGTAAATACGTATCCACACATACTCAGTAACTGTTTTAGAAGGTGTAACGGTGAGCCTCTCACAGGCAGACCAGGTTAAGCACCAAAACTAAAAGTCTTTGAAGTCAGTGTAGACAGTCACTTGCATGGCCTTGCTTGAGATGAGCTGGGAGCTCACATCTCTTCATGCCTGGCATGGGGCCTGAAATCTCCTCCAGGAAAGCCATTTCTGAGGATTCCCTGCTCAAATGCAAATATGTGACAAGGGAGGGATAACTTTAATCTAGATTTACCCATTAATACAATAGTTTGTATCTGGGAAAGAATCAGGGATTGCAAAAGCACGGGAGGGAAAAAGGAAAGAAGGGGTCCAAAGGAATTTACTGCACCTGAAAAGGGTAAGCACTGCCACTGGGAAGCTCAGCAAATTGCTCCATTCAGCTGAAAGACTGGCAATTGATGAAGGCTGGAGAACAGTGTGCTAGGTGGCACAGTGACAAAAGGATCTCAAAGGGCTCCAGTGCAGCATGTTAAGTGGTTGGTCTAACTGTATACAGTTGGTTACCATAAATTCTGAGAGTTCCTCCTTCCCCTCTACCTACCCTGACGAGGCCATTATACATCTGGACCCTGCCTACCTTCCAGCCTTCATGTCCTATCTTTCTCCTCTGCACTAATCCCCCTTTTCCCTGTACACATACACCCCACATTCCAGTCACACTAAATTTCATGAATTCCCCATATTTTCTTATCTCTGGAAATTCACCCACTATTCCTTCTGCCTGGAATTCATGCACAAAAAAAACCATCCATTTGGCAGCTTATACTGATTGTTCAAGACTCAACTCAAGACATTCCTCCAGGAAGCCATCGCCCAGGCTAGATAATGTGTTTTTTTACATGTTCCAAGTGCACCACGTACTGACGGATACCAGTTAGAACTTCATCATACAGAGTACCTCAGAAAATTGCACAAAAACAACTCCTGACCAGTTACACTCTAATCACTGCACCAACTGACTTACATAGTTCAAAAAAGACAAAAGAACTGAAGAAGGTTTCTGATAAAAAGCAACATACCATTCCATAATTCAGAAAACTGAAGTAAAAAAAGTCTTAAAAACAGAATCAAAATGCTTGCAAAGGACCCATGTACAAGAGAGACCCTGTGAAAGTTTTTAGTCTATTTTCAGAACTCGGTCTTGATCAGTTAAAACAATAAACTATAGGTAACGGTAAGGGGGCTTTTTAATCCTCCATACACTGGCCTTGGTGACAAGAGAAAGAAAAATACGATGTGTACCTTAAAGTTGGGAAAACCATAAGGTTATTCCATCCATTGTACAAAACTTTTCTTCCCTAGAAGAGCATATTGAGCCCACTAGCTCCTCAAAATAGAAGGGAGGGGATTATTCTGACCTGTGAATTAAAAATATCGGCTGGAAATCTAGGCCTCTAACTTGAAAGTAAATAAACCAACAGGGGCAAGAGCAAATAACGTTCACTTTGAATATAATTAGCTGGAACAGCTGGACTATGAAAGTGATCCTTTCTTCAGGAACAAATCTGAGAAAATATAAAATATTATAAATTATTTAATTAGGTTTTGGTTCTCTAAACAGTTACATGTATTTTTTACTTCAATCTATTATGCTTCTATGATGACAGCCTTTTTTCTCCTCTACTTTGTAGAGTATCCTATGTACCCAGGAAGAGGTAGTTGGAAATTAGTGAATAATGATAATATGTTATCATGTATTCTGATTATAGACCATGATGTAGAAAAGGAGAGATACAATGACCTGACTTTTATTTCTGATTCTGAATTTGACATGCACAGTCATTTAATTTAACTAGAATTCTAGTTAGCCTTTTTAGTTAGCATAGAACATTCTAGTTAGCATAGAATGGATAGATCATGACCCATAGCCAACCACTGAAATAAAACTCTGTCGGATGAAGGCATAAGAACACTCATTACTGGTCAGACTTTGCCAGCAGCACATTATATCCACAGAATATACTGGTAAAAAAAAAAAAAAAAAAAGAACACTCATTACTGGTGATTGCAGTATTTGAAATACACATGTAAGCATTAGGTCTATTATCGGGTCTATTATTTAAAGTATCAATAGACTCTTCTACAAAATAAAATATTTCATTTCCTCTTCACTGATAGTAAACGGAACTGCCAATATGTGTGAGAAGTAAAAGCTTCTCAAAATTTTGTTATGAAGGCCACTGAGGAGAGTTAGCTATTGGATGACCTTCACCCATTGGAGACTCAATATCTCTGCTTTTCAAGTAGTTTTCTGTATCTACAGACACCATCCGCGTTGGAATTAATAGCCTGACCATAGGCATGATTTAATCAAAATGTCCTTGGTGCCTAGTCCAGCATTTCAATTTAAGAATTGAAATCCAGTTTCTGCATTTTAAAAATCAAATCCATTCTCCACGGAGAATTTTTACAAAACATCTTGGCACCTGCAATGCTGAAAATAGATCCAGCCCTATTTAAGAGAAAGTAACAGCAAATCGGGGATTTGTGTGATGGCAGTAAAATGCAGTTAAGTGTGGTCGTGCCAGGTTTTAGTCTAGAAACAGGGGGCTTTTATAGCACATTATAAACTCCTGAAATGGGAGGTTATTAGAGGATCAGTTCCCTAACTGTGTGGTTCTAGCAGGCTCTGCTCTGTTGCACTCTTTATTCTCCTGCTGGGAGCTCTGTCTTCTGAGGTGCAGAGCACATCCATCAGCCTTTTTCAGCTGTTAAGGCACTTCATTTATTCCAGTGTTCCCTTCAACTTATTCCCTTGCCTCTGCCCCCATGGACCTAAGAGATCTACAGTTCTCTTTGGCCTCTTAACAGGCATAATGGATCACCAGCTGAACCATCATCACACAGCCCTTCTTGCTAGGAAATTATTTCTCTCTTGCTTCAAATGTTCTTTCCTTTCACTTGGCAAATCCCTTTGTGGCTGTTCTTGCTGTGTATTGCCTATATGCAAAGAGATAAAACTTGGTCAAAAATGCTGACTTGCCTTTTGAAGTTGTCTCTTGAGTATTGGTCCTTTGATCTTTTCCAATGGAAAACGTGAACACACTTGCTCAAGAAAAATAAGTGTTATTATCATCAGGTCTCTATTCTTTGGGACCCTCATAGATTATTATTCAACTATTGGAAAATTGGCTCTGTTTGTCTCATTAGAGCCCTCTCATGTTGAAAGGCACTTTCCCAAATACAATATTTTGTTTTAGAAAAAAAACTAAATTTCATGAACTAGACAAAATAAAAAGTAGCAAAATTCCCAAAAAGAAGCACTCTCAAACCCTTGAGATTATTAGTCATCTTGCTGTACTAACGTCTGTATCTGTTCCACACTACTTTAATTAATTAGTGATGGTCCTGCTGCTGTAACCCTCCTGAAAGAACCAGGCGCTACTGGAAACATCACTGGGGTGGGGACTAGAAGACCTGAATTCCTGTCTCAGACCTGTGTTGATTAATTGACTAGCTTTCAGCATGTCACCTAAATTCCTGGGGCCTTGGCTTCCCCACCTGTACTAAGAACAGGTTGGAGGAGATCACTGTGATCCATTCTAGGACTGGTACTTTATGAAGAAATTTAAACTAGCTTCTTTTTTTAATTGTCTGACTCTGTCCTTTATCTTCCTTATGGACTCCATTTCCTGTTCTTCTCTATACATGGTCTTTCTTTTCCCTTTTTTCTCTTTCATTTCTTCCTTGTAAGCCATTGTCTTCTTTCTCTCTACCCACAGCCCATCCATAGAAAACCCCACTCCCTAGGAGTTAAGTTTCACAACAGCCCTGAAAATGGAAGTCTCTTAGTTCTCAGAATTGAGGCCCTCTTGGCTCCCTACAGGACTGATATCAAACTTAACCTCACCCAGAGTGGTCCTTTAGAATTGAGAAAGGTCTCGTGATAGAAGTAGGATTTAGGTGCAGGTTACAGGCATCAGTTCTTTCCCTCCACATCATGTGAGGATTGAAAATTAGGACAAATCACTCTGTCTTCCCCATCTTTCTCCCTTCCTTGCCTCTTTCTACCTTTTTCTTACTCTCTCTCAATCTCTCTCTCTCTCTCTCTCTCTCTCTCTCACACACACACACAAACGCAATTATGCTAGAAAAATCATGTAAAATGAGAACATGGAGATTAATCTTTATATGTTGCTTAATGATGATACATATCTTTTACTTCATCTTTTCAAAACAGAAACAGCTTTTTTGTTTTTTATCATGCTTATCAATGTTTAATCATAAGATAATTAGAAAATGTCAAAATGGGTAAAGGAAAACTAAACGTTATTTCAAAGGTTACTAGTGAGATAAAGTCACTGCTTACAATTTAGAGCACAATCTTCCCAGTTATTTCTAAATATAATGCTTTTTTATTACAAATATTATATATGCTATTCACAGTACTTTATACCCTATTTTTTTCAACTAAAAATATATCATGGATCTCTTGATATCCATAGATAGATATGTGCCTTCTTGTGACTAAATACTATTTATTCCATTTTATAAATGTACATGAATCATTTGGCATCCCCAGTTCACGAATTATTAGTTCTTTTCCTAATTTTTTCTACTAAAAATTACACTGTAATGTTCATTTCTATATAAATTGTGTTTCTTGAACTATTCTGAGAAGAAAAATTCCTATAAGTGAAATTTTTTGAACGAAGTAATTTGTATTTTAAAGAGTTTTGATTTATAATGTCAAATAACTCTCCAAAAAAACTAATCCAGTTTTGACCCCAGTAAGAAATAGTATAAAATCAAAATCATATACATACACATTCTTGCCTACCTTGAATATGGTCAATTGCTTTAATTTCTGCTAATTTTGTTGAAATATGAACTCATTTGATTACTTTACAAATGAGATTAACTTCCTTCCATATGTTAATTGGCCATTTCACGTCGTCTTCTGTGAATTTTTCTCTATACGTACTAAGCATATTAGCTCTTTTATTTCATATATTTTGCAGGTGTTTTTCCAGGGGGCTATGTATTATATTGTGATTGTTACAGAGAAATGTTTACTTTTCACATACTCCAGCCTAGCAAGTTTCCTCTGTCTTCTTCACCTTGGTGCCATACTTAAAACACTTTATAGAGATAAAGATAACAAAACTCTTCACGTGCATTTTCTTCTGTTCTTTCCATTTTTCATATTAAAACATTTAATGCAGGGCACCTGGGTGGCTCAGTCGGTTAAGCGTCTGCCTTCAGCTGGGGACGTGATCTGAAGGTCCTGGGTTGGAGCCCTGCTTGGGGCTTCCGGCTCGGCAGGGAGCCTGCTTCTCCCTCTCCCTCTCCCTCTCCCTCTGCCTCTCCTCCCGGCTTGTGCGTGCTCTTTCTCTCTCTCTCTCTTTGTCTCACTATCTCTCTCTCACATAAATAAATAAAATACTTTTTAAAATAAAAACTAAAAAATAAAACATTTAATGCCTTTGGAATTCAATTAGTGTAAGATGTAATTTTTTTAATCAAATGGTCAGCAGGTTGTCCCAACAAATTGGTAACATCTACCCTTTGCTCCGCTGTATTAAAATTCCACTTTTATCATACACTTCAGTATTACACTTATGTGGACCTATTTTTGGAACTTCAGTTTACTGTTAATCTATGTATCTCTGTACCTATACCACACTATTCTTTCTTTTTAATAATATTTTTTATTATATTATGTTAGTCACCATACAGTACATCCCTAGTTTATACCACACTATTCTTATTACTACAGCATTCTATTATATTTTAATACTCAGAAAACATATCTCCCCTCACTATTCCTTTCCTTTTTTATGTTTTTCTCATACATTTCTTCATCCAAGTTAACTTGAGAATCATTTGCACTTTCAAAAAAAATCCAGTGCTGTCTTAAAAAGAAAACGAATTCACTAAAGTAGAAATCAGATTGAATTATCTGAAAGAGTTGAGAGAAATTTTGACATAGTAGAAAGAGCCAAAACCTGCTCTTAAGGTTTGACTCTCAACTAAAGCTATAAATTTGGCAAGCTTTTAGCCTCTCTGAACCTGATCTTCATCTGCAAAATGGAGTTAATAAAACCCACATGTAGTGACACCTGACACACTCTTTGGACACCCATCATTGGACCTTCATTCCTAAATGTGGAGAATTCTTTACCTGAAAATTCTTGTAAGAGGTACTACTGCCCCTCTATGGAAAGCTAATGATGCCAAGTTCTCACTCTCCCACCTTTTGAAGCAAAGCTCGATCAAGAGACCTAGAATCTGCCAGTCTCAGGCACACATCCCAGTTTTAAATCAGCAGCTGGTGAAACAAGGAAAAGAGTCCATGAGGAAAAATCTCTGGCTGTGAAGGCAAAATTATCAGTTACGGGAGTAACAGAAGCAATAGTGTCTCATGAAAATCCAGGGTAAGAAGCAGTGGTGTCCTCCCGGAACCTGGTTTTCCAGGTTTCCCAGGGATTCCAGAAGATTCTCTAAATCCTTTCCTGCTTTAAGCCAGCCAAAGTTGATTCTGTTTGCAACTAAAAACTGTGCCCTACACTACCCACCCTGGGCTGTCTGGGCAATGAAATGAGAGAAAGCATGCATCCTTAGCATTCTAGGGACATTCCCTTTCTACTGACCTCCCTCTACACCCTGATCTGTCCACCAAAATGAAGACCCATAACAGACTGCATCAATGAGCTCTCTTTTCCTCCCATTTCTGATTGAGTTCAGCCAATAGAAAGCCCCAGCATGAAATCTGATAGACGAGGGAGAGTTGGGAGAAAGTACTTACTCCTCAGGCTCTTACTCTAAAGGCATTTATTGTTCAGTATCCCTCCTGTGAATTAGAACTCCTGACGGTCAGTCCTTCCTCTGCGTTCCAACTGCCATTCGGGCCTGAGGGTCATGAAGACATTCTAATTCTACACTCACCAGCCCCGAGGTAACTCACAAGCTCTTAAGGTTCTTCTGCACAAAACCCACACATTTTTTAATTGTCCTACTATTATCCTTCCCAAATTTCCTATTTTTAGTGTGTTTTCTGTTGCTTGGGCCCCCATATGCAAGCAAAAGCTCCTGGTACAGTGCTAGACTTAAAAGAGGGCTCCAGAAATTTCCCATGAGTGAAGATATCAAATGCATATATTTTTTCTATTCTGTTAATGTGATAATGCAAAGGAGGCCAGAATGAGATGAGCTAATTTTATGTACATCTGCAGCCCTCTGGTGTTTTCGAACAAAGATAAGTGGGATCTTCTCCTTCCTGAGTGAGAGCACAAAATCTAGAAGTATGCCCCTCAAACAGAAATTTGCCTAGCTCATCATTCTCAGTGGACACTCATGCCAAAGTCTCTCAAACTTTTGTCCACGCTCATTTAGGCCCATCATAGGTGTCAGAATCCACATACATACATATAAGTGCCACATCACCACCTTCACTCAAGGCCACTCCGTTCCTACTGCTCGAATGCAATAGTATCCTTCCTACTGATCAAGAACCTCCCCCCAGCTCATTGCACTCACTAGTGTCAGGTCTGGTTTTCAATGAATCACAACACTCTATTAAACTGAGTGCAAATTTTTGCACAATTTTTTGGAGCAGCAAAAACTTCCTTTCAACTGTTCTCTCCATACCCATATAATAAATGATAGTAAATGCTCCTTCACTGTCCAGTTTTCTGTATCAATATATGGGTATGAAGTGCAATTAGCCATTGAAATAAAATTGGTAATGAATGCTAATTACTTCATTCTGTGGGTTTTGGGGTAATGTATTCCAAAGATTTCCTCATTACTTTGAGAAATTGAGAGGTGGCTCTATGGTGATCCACAGAAATTCTGAAAAGTACTTAAAGCATCAGACATTAGCTAGAGCTCTGTATAATTGGATCTGTTCTGCACCCCTTGCATATAAGTTTTCTTGATGCAGAGCCCTGAATGCATAAAGAAAGGAGAATGTAGAGGGAAGAGCGGCTTCAATCTGCTTTGCTGTCATTTGGATCTTTCGAGTTCTGAATTCTTTTGGCAGCTCTAATATAACAGAAGAGCTTTTCCTTCAGTGACTATAAAATCCCCATTTGGAATGTTTTTCTCACACATTTATGTGAATGTTGCCAATGGCTACTTTTCTTAAAATTAATTCTCACCCTCGATAATGATTTACATAAGTTTACTAAAATGCTGATAGTAAATACCAGAAACTATAAAATAGATATCTTTGCCACAAGAAAAGTGCTTTCTCTATGTATTCAAATGCTAAAAAATCAAACACAATTTCACTAGATTCTGAAATATTGAACAATGAAATTTTCAATTGAAATATCATTCCTTATCATTAATTATACTCTGTACTACTATCGTCAATAATTCCAGTATATCGTCACAACAAAAGCAAAATGAAGTCACTCTCTAAGGACAGAAAAATTCCTGACATAAGGAGGATGCTAGTTTGGGGCATTAATCAGAGAAAACAGAAAACTTTTTTTTTGCTTCCCATCACCTGAAGTAAAGCCAGATTCTGGTCTCAGCTCCACCGCTACTGACCATGAAAAGTCACTTGACTTCTCTTGATCTCTGACATCTGGAAGTATATGAGCCTAATTTATTTCAAGGAGCCCTCCCAGCACCATTTTTTTAATCATTTCCCACAAATATCCAGTAAATTTCACCAATGGGGAATAAAACTGGATTAAATCTAACCCCTCCCATTGTTTAGCAATCAGATCTTTTGTAGAATTTACTTTTATTTGAAAGTTTACTTCAATTCTTAAGATAACAATGACAACCACTCTTTAAATCTGAAGTCCTAGACAGAAACCAAAGTGGACATGAAATAATGCATGTTCTGCTTTTGTACCAAAGTATCTGTCCTATCACAGGTAAGAAGACACATCTTAATAGATGATGTTTAGTCTCCAGCAGCGATGGCCTGGGAAAAAAATGTCCACATTTCCTTAAGTCTCATTCTAATCATAAGATGTCGAACTCGGGGTCTTGCCAGCTCTCTTTGGTGCTGCAAAGTTCATGCAGATCCTCACAGAAGGGCTGAGGCAGGAGGCACAATGCCAGACCCTGGCCAGAATCCCACCTCCCGTTATTGGTCTCTGGAATGCCCCGGGCTGTGAATGAGAGACTGTGGAGAATGTAATGTGTGCCCTGTCTGCAGCCCAGGACACCAGCACAACTAGCCAGTTACTCAGGTCTTCAGGATTGCCAGACGATGAATAGCGCGATGTGGAGCCATATTCTGTTCTATTCTAGTCCATTTATTTCTGATGAGCTCAGGAGCAAGTGGATTGAATACATGAAGGTCAGCCAGCACCGTGGCAGGGTGAAAGAGATGAGAGCACTGAACTTCCAACTCTCAGCACTAGTTAATGGAAATAATAGAACCAGGGAAGATTGGTAACAGTTTGTGATGAGTGACCTCCCACTACAAACCAATACATACATGTTTCCATTTCTTTCCTTTTCAACTACTGCTATTGACAGAATACCTTGAATGAATCTATCAATCCATTAATCTGCTTTTTTAGAACCAAAACATGCCCAGAAGAAGGTTAATTTGCGTGCACACGCTCGCTCGCTCTCTCCTTTCTCTCCCTCAAACAGAAAACAGCACTGGCAGGAGCGGCAGCGGAAAGGCAAGGAAAATCTGCTCCAGAATAAATTGGCTGTGCTGAAACATTTGTAATTAAGCATGATAACCAATTACAGAAATACCTGGGGTAGTTCAGTGATTCGCTCTCCCACATCAGAGGTCTCCTAATCAATTTGAAATAACCAGACGCTGCTATACAAAATAAGCAAGATCACAGCGTTTGCTAATGAGTCTCAAAAATGGATTTCACTGCATGAAAATGTTCATTGTCAGGAGAAAGAGTGTTTTCAGAATCTTGCGGGTCATTTTCATTTGCATTTGATTGGAGAAAGGTCCTTTGTTCTTTTTTTCCCTTCTCACATCCTTTACAATACTACTTTTTTTTTTCCTGGTGATTTAGTATTTTTGTATCAGTGTGTTGTACCAAGCCCTAAAAACACACCAAAATAAATCCTTTTGTGCTGAAGTATACCCACTTAAATTATTACTTAATTTCACCGTGTTGAATGGGTTTCCTTGAATTTGAATTTGCAGATGTGTGACACAGAGAGAAACCATTTGACAGAAGTTGCGGTGGTGGACCTCTGAGAGCAACACAAGAGCCCCCCGGTATACCACATACAACAGCTCTTCAACAATTCTCAACCGCAGCCTCAGACATCCCAACAGGAGGGGGCAAGCAGTTTGAAGGCCACCAACCAAAAACATGACTAGACCTTTAAAGAGGTGTGAGAGCACATCACAAACCTGAGGGGTATCTGCCTTTTCACAGGAAAGGAATGTGGGGAGAAGACACGTCTACTTGAAAGAGGAGAGAACATGACACTTTTGATTTCTTACAGGTAACATTACTTAAGACAACTTCAACTTTGCACTGGTCATTACAAGATCATGTGTGACCCATTCATAAATCTCTTTAAGTTCACGGCTTAAATATTCTTTCCCAGGTCATATTACAGGGAGTCATGTGCCTCTCCCCTCACTCCCCTTTTTCTCTTCTGTCCTTCGCTGTTCTACTCTCATACTCTCCATTACCCTTACTTCTCTCCTGACACTCCCTATTCTCACTGCATTCTCCCCTCTTCACGGTTCTAGCTCTCTGTACATTTGCAAAGCATGCATGCACAACTGAACATGTTTCATCTCTTCATATCTCCGCCCAGGACCATACAAAGCAGAAGACATGTGCTCCACTGTGCACACAGCTTAGTCATTTCACAGTCCTTCTTACTACGCCCTTTTCCTGTCACCTCTTTTAAAAGAAAAAAAGAATGCCATGCTAACAAATAAATGTTCTACTCTGAGAGCTACACAGTTTGTGCTAGAGAATTCATCCAAAAATTTTTTTTAATTCTGGAAATGTTTATCCGAAATTATCGTCACAACTCTTGCTTATCTTTTTTAACTTGACAAAATAATCAAATTTTCCCAGGCTTGACAGGAAACTATTCTTAAGATCCATTAACAAAAAAAATGACCTAAAAATGATCTAATGTCATTCTTGGTAAATACTAGAGTCCCGTGTCTTTCTAAACACTTTTGGCAAAATTCTTGAGTTCAATACTTGAAATGGCTAGGTTTCTATTTTTGTCTTTTCTTCCTTTGCTTTCTAAATAATTTCCCTTCCCCCTTACTACCTGCATAACACACACACACTCCAAAGGCACCTAATAAAATATTAACAATTAAATATAAAAATATGTAGTTTGACTGCCATGTTACTTCTTCAGCTCTTCTCATGTCTGCTTTGTTTCCATCTTTCCAGTATCAGCTCCAATGTCTGTCTACTCCATAGAGAACTTGCCTGACCACCCTTGATAAAGCTAATATCCCTCCACCCTGCTAGTGTCATTTCCATCATATGGATCTATTTTATTTTCTTAATAGTGCTTATCAGTACCTAAAATTATCCTATTTATTCATGTGCATGTGCATTTACACATAAACATATCTGTATGTGTGTATATATGCCTTATGTGTATCTGTTTACACGTGTGTATACATGTGGGTACGTATGTGTATATATGTGTGAATGTATGTATTTACCTTTGTGTGTAGCATTTCCAGAAAGTAGTTCCCCAGTTTACTGTGTATTGTCCAGAGACAGGAAGTTCAAGGCCACTCTTCACACCTTTGAACCAGCTGTCCCACAGCAGAGTCCTGAAGCCATGACAACTTGACTTCTTCTGTTATATCTTGCTATGCTTTTGTTTTCTATTTTGGAGGCTTTCTCTCCTGTGGCCTGATACTCCTCCTTATAAACTCCTCTTTACTTGATCTCCAAGTGTCCTTTGGACCTGACACTGGGTACTGCTCCTCTGCTACTGAGGTCAGCTCTCTTCCTCCAGTGCAATCTCTACGGACCCTTATTAGATGCCACAGGAAAAGCCTCAGCCTAGTAGATCCCAGTCACTATGCCCTACCCCATCACTAGCTCATGTACCCTTTTTTTAAAGAGGAGTTTTAGGTTTCTAGAAAGTACAGAGAGCTCCCATATATCCTCCATCAACCCCACAAACAGGTTCCCCTATTATTAATATCTTGCAGTAGCGTGGTACATTTGTTACAATCCATGAACCTACACTGACACATCATTGTCACCCAAAGCCCACAGTCTACATTAGGGTTTACTCTCGGTGTTGTATATCCTGTGGGTTTTGACAAATACAATTACACATATCCACCATTATAATATCATGCAGAATAAGCAAAATAACAATATGCAGAAACCACTATTCTGAAAGTCCCCTGTATCCCACGTAGTCACCCCTCCCCACCTCCCATTCAACCTCTGCAACCACTGCTCTTTTAAGTGTCTCGTGGTTTTGTCTTTTCCAAAATGTGGTATAGTTGGAAACATACAGTAAGTGGCCCTTTCAGATTGATTTTTTCACTTAGCAAAATGCATTTAAGGTTCTTCCATGTCTTTTCATGGCTTGATTAACTTATTCCTTTTTATTACTGAATAATAAATAAAAACTGGATGTACCACAGTTTGTTTATCCATTCACCTTCAGAAGTACATCTTGGTTGCATCTGAGTTTTGGCAATTTTGAATAGAGCTGCTATAAACATCTGAGTGCATGTTTTTGTGTGGACATAAGTGTTCAACTCATGTGGATAAATACCAAAGAACATGGTTGCTGGGTGGTATGATAAGAGTATATTTAGTTTTGTAAGAAACTGCCAAGCTGTCTTCCAAAGTGGTTATACCATTTTGCATCCCCACCAGAACTGAGTAGGAGTTCTCCTTGTTCTACATCCTTGCCAGCATTTGGTGTTGTCAGAGTTTTGGATTTTAGCCATTCTAATAAGTATGTAGTGGTATCTGTTTTCAAGCAGCCTTTTCCTACTGGATTTTTCCCTCTCTTGGAAAGAAATTGGACAACTCGATGTTTTGCTGGGCAATTTGTGATTTAATTAAAAGCTGGCTACTCAAAAGTTTTTCCAGAGAGTTAGCCAAAGTTGTTTTCCCTGTAACTTCCAGATAGCTAATGCTAGTCAAACCTTTGAGAACATGCAATACCAGACAAACCTCTTTACCCCGTGATGGTACTTCCACTCTTAAAAAAAAAAAAAATCAGCATATTTTCTATGAATTTTCTCTTATCATAGAAAAATATTCATTTCACAACATAGATTTGAGACCCTCTGACATCCTCTACCTAGAGTCTAATTTGTCTATGTCTCCGTGAAAATGTGGAATCCAGAATTGCATGCAAGACTTCCAAAGGGGTCTAACCAATGCCAATGGGGCAACCTTCACCTCCTTCCTTCTATTCTCCAAATAAGCCTATGACTCTATCGGCCTGTGTGCCTGCTGTATCACTAATGGTCCTTTCTGAGAATCTTCCACATTTCTACATGCAGTTGCTCAGCAGGAAAAGTTTTTTGTTTTTTGTTTTTCTTTTAAGGTAAGCTTTTACCTTTATCCCTATTAAATTTCATCCTCTTAAAGGAAGCTTGTCAAAATGTTTTCAGATTCTGATTCTGTCATCTAATATATTTGCTATCCATCTCAGCCTCGGGTCATTTGCAAATCTGATAAGCATACATTCTATGTATTCATACACATCATTGATACATGAATTTAACAAGATGTGGCTAAAAGCAGAGCTCAGCAGCCCAGTGTCAGAACCACCTTCGGGCTGACATCTCCCAGTTAATCAGCATCCATTGAATAACCGCACAACGTGCTGTGCCAGCCACTACAAGCGATGCAAGCAGTCCACTTTACCACTTCCTAATCGGGACGTTGCCGAGGATTCTGAGCAGATATAACAGAAGAAGCAGTTCTGAAAGACAAGTCTGACTATGGAATCCAGTAAGAGCTGAAGTACCAGAATTGGTAACTTAGAACACTGTTATAATATTACCAAATAAGAAAAGGAAAAGCCTGTACTACAATCTTTATTAAAGAAGAGAAATTCTTGTTCATGAATGTTCATAACAATTCATCTTCAGGCCCTATTAAAATTAAGCAACCATACTAAGTTTTTAGATGAGACTAGAATTTACTTCAATTCAACAAACAATGGACAATGTGTTTCCTCCCTACAAAGTCCAGGGCTAGATAACAGGCAAACTGAGGTACAAATAGAACTTTCTTCTTTCCCCCTCAAGTCACTGATAAGCCAGACACATACACAACATGCACACAATCAACTGTAACATGTGTGATAGGTTATTCTAATAATGTACCAGCAGTCAGGGAATACTTCCCAGGGGAAGAAAAAAAATGGCATCGATATTGTGTTGAATCAAACACTAAAAGGGTAAGATCTTGCTTAACAGAATTAAGATTTTCACACGGCGGGGTATCATGATTGAGCATTATTCAACAGATCTATAACATCTGTAGTTTACCTCAAATTCCAGAGACTTAAAACCTCAAGCATACCCGTTGATCAAGTTGTTCCCTCATTAAATATGAGAATTTCTTACCCCTTAAATTGACTTAAAAACTTTAAGGGTCAGAAGCAATTCTATGCTCACAACAAAATGAAACCATGAATTACTAACATTCTTAGGAGGAATTAAAGTTGAAAATGATAAGTGTTTGGCTAAAAATAGGGCCCTAAATGGAAATGAATAAGGACTCCCTTTTCCTATGTTTTCTGTCTTTCTTGGAATCCCCTCTTTTTAACGCCTTGCCCTAGGCTAATTTGTCTGGAGCAAAGTTCACTTAGGACATGCACAAAAGAACAAAGGGTGTGATCACCAAGCAGGAAGCTTCTGAATACATTCTCTATGTCCATAAATTGTAAAGGCTCTGGAATGTCTATCAAGGCAAGCTGTAACATTCACTTCCTGGGGAGTGCGTTCAGAAGAAATAAGAAGAAAAACAAGGGACGGTTAGCCTTGTAGGCCAGCACTAAAGCAGTCACTCAGACTTGAAAGCCAGCAAGGAAAGCATGCCATTGGGTCACCAAGGACTCAGAGAAAAGCCTGTTATTACCCATGCCATTCATAGACCATTCACTTACCTGCAGCAATTTCTCAATTTCTCTTCTCATGTTGTTGCCTTTATAAAACAGGTGGCTGAACTGCTCCAACTATAAGCACATCAGCACATAAACCAGAAAACCAGAGCCCTTTCCCCACTGTTGCCCAAACTCAGCACAAGATACCTGAACAAAACTTGAGGAAATCTAATATAAGTGCTTGACTTTTTCTTCAGTGTCATGAAGTTGGCACTGATCTCAGGCAGGCACTATGAAACGTAGTCTGATTTTTTTTTTACTTTAATGAACTAATTTGATAAGCATCATTAAGACCAAAAAATTAAAATAATCCAATCAAATAATTCTATAGATAGCTATTAAACATCAAAACATTACTAACTAGTTTAATAAAATGGGAGGAAAAAAAAACAAGAAACATACACTAATCTCCTAAACTTTTATTGACTTTTTCCTGAAGTGATATGCAATTATAGAATTTTTAAAGAAATATGTAATATTTATCCTCAAATGTATTGTTTCCTCTACACATAAATAATCAATAATCATTTCCTTTTAATCAGATTCTGTGTATTTTACACAATTCACAGTTAATTTGAATAATATTATCCTAGTCCATCTTTCACCATTGAGTCTAGTTCAGAAACACTTTATACATGTGTCTGTATTTTTTTTCTTTTTTGAAGTAGGCTCCAAGCCTAGCATGGAGCCCAATGTAGGGCTTCCAACTCATGACCCTGAGATCAAGACTGAGCCACCCAGGCACCCCAAGAAATACTTTTTAAAAGCCTTCTACAGTACCAAGTACCCTTCTAAGCCCTAGGAATACAAAGATAAAGGTCAAAATTCCTTGCCTTAAAGTCTTTACTACTTTGTAGGAAAAAAAGACATATAGAAAGATAGTAACTATCCAATATGACTTATGAAAAAGTACAAGTAATATTGGAATAATACAAAACAAGGAATAATTAAGTCATCAGGACAAAGGGGTAATGGGATTTATATAGACCTAATTTTGAAAATTCAGACTCCTACCTTGACCAGTCCTGGGCATGATACATCACTTTTCCCCTGACAGTGACCCCAGGCCAATCTGGTTCACACTCTCTGGGTAACAGCCCAACCAAAAGGGACACTTGGAGATTCAAACTTGATTCTGGTTCAGCTAACCTGGATTCTTTTGTTAGAATGACATGGTTTTAGGCCATAAGAATAACAACCACTATGCTCTCATGACCTTAGACCATTACGATAATGACCCTCATAAGAACCCATACAGGGGGCTCAGTGAGCTGAGGATGGCACATTTGGGGTCTCTATAAGTTTTATAATGATGTTCTAGAAGAAAATTTTGAGGGTAAGTAGGGGATGACTGGAAAAAGGTAAAGTTACTTAAAGAAGACAACAATTTTGTGACAGTAGAGAGAAAAAGAGCACACAACAACTCAGATACCTGGAGAGGGAGCATCTTAGATCCTGAGAGGTTCAGAGGAAGGAGGAGTTTCACACACAGAACCTTCCTTATGAAAGGGAAATGCAGTACAACTCTTCAAACTATTGTAAGCACTCTAAATTTAGCTGACTGGCAGGGTCTTCCATCCCCTATTAGATGACCCTGACTACAATTTGCTCACCATTCCCCTTACTGATAAGTCCAGGAGAAACAGCAAGATGGCTTCAGTTCCCGAACTCCCCATGCAAAATATCTATTAATATGTGTTGATGTTTTCACCTCCCCACTTCCCAGTCTAAGTCCTTCATTCCATACAGCAGAAAAATGCCACCTGGCTAGTGGTGTAAACAAATGGAAAAGATTAAACTGACTGTCTTCAGTTATCCTTTTTGAAATCAAGGTCTTGACTCAATCATTCAAAATAAACTAGGAGCTCTAAGGCTTAGCGGCCAGCCACAAGACCACATTGGCAGCAATGTCATCCTGGTCTCTGTAACTGATGTTAAGTCTCACTTGGAAGAGCACAACAAGTAGAAATGGTATTTTCTTTCCAAAGACACCACTTGTGCCCCCAGGACTATACTGCTTGTGGGGAAGTCAAACATTTACTTACCTCCATCCCCAAAATACCTTTACTTGCACCTTGGGAGTGAGTACAAAAGACTTACAAATGTCAGGAAAACACCACCAGTGGACTATATAGCCAAAGGGGACTGTGAAGATCTCTCCAAAATGAGCAGGGTCTTGGAACTCAAGGGAGTTTCCTGGAAGAATAACCAACTTACCATTTATACACCCTATGGGCCGTTATCCCTACAACTGGAGCCATCTAACCAGAAAACTTTGCACACAACCTGTCCTTGACTTAAATGGTCAATGTCACCACCTCAACCTGATTGCATTCGGATCAGCCTCAACTCACTGGCCAGGGCTGTGACAAATGACAGACTTAGCCTAGACATTGTCCTTGTGGGCCAAGGCAAAGTCTATGTAATCACTAATTTACCCTGCTGTATCTGGATTAATGCTTTGAGCCAAATGCAAAGTCAATATAAGGAGAAAGCCACCTGGATTTCTAAGATAGACCTTGATGATTTATGGGCTGTGTTCCCCCAGAGCAGCCTTAATTTTGTAAGATGAAAGTTTCTATTTCAAACTCTAATTTTGAAGAGAATTTTTTAAAAATTAATAGACCTTACTTGTTAGAGTAGTTTTTAGGTTTACAGAAAAAATGAACAGATGAATAGGAGTTCCCATATACCTACCTACCTCTCTGCCCACCACCCCCCCCACACACACACAGTTTCCCTTATTATTAACATCTTGTATTAGTGTGGTACAGCTGCTACAATCGATGAACCTACACTGACAAGTCATTATCACCCAAAGTCCATCGTTTACATTAGGCTTCACTCCTGGTGTTGTACATTTTATGGATTTTGCCAAATATATAATGTCACATATCCACCATTATTATGGTATTATACAGAACAGTGTCACTGCCCTAAAAATCTCCTATGCCCGATCTATTAAATTCCCACCTTTAACTCACACCCATCACTGCCCTAGTCCCTGGACACCACTGATCTTTTCCTGTCTCTATAGTTAAGACTTTCTTCTAATGTCAAATATTTGGAATTGTACAGTGTGTAACCTTTTCAGACTAACTTCTCTTACTTAGCAACATGCATCTAAGTGTTCTCCATGTCTTTTCATAGCTTTATAACTCATTTCTTTTTATCACTGAATAATATTTCATTGCATGGATGCACCAGTTTGTTTATCCATTCACCTACTGAAGGTATCTTGGCTGCTTACAAGCTTTAGCCATTATGGATAAAACTGCAGAAGAGAGATTTTTAAAAATCTATTTCTCTCCCTTTCTAAGGATACTACCTTTCTAGAAAAACCAACCTAATGGAAAGCCCTCTGGAGTTGTGCTTTTGTTCTGGTATTTTAAACCATGGTAAAGAAAAAACAGGAACTTTTAATTCACAGAACACAAAAATTTATTTTAATCTTGGACTGATACTGAGGAACTTGAGTATCTTGAACTCAATTATTTCTATCTGAATTTTATTAGACTGCCAAGCAATTCATATTTCCTGTCTACTTAGAAATTTATAATGATACCCCATAAACTGAAAAAAATCTGCCTCATATGCACATGCATTTACGTGTCATATATACATCTGCAATGGTTCTGTTTGCAAAGAAGAAAGGTATTTTTCTCTAAAAGTCTACCTATTTATTTAAAAAAATTAATAAAACATGCACTTGAATTCTCACACTGAAACTGCCACTTTTCTATAAATTAATTACACATTAATGTTTTGGACTAGAATTCAAGCTAACTATTCTACATAATTAGAATTTCATTTATAACCTATTAATGGCCTCAAGTCCTTGTTTGTTCAAGAAGGTTCAAGCTCAGGCCTCATTATCCATTATTGATAGCTGTCAATAAGATAACATTATTTTATCTTGTAAGTCTTGTATTGATTTTTTTAACCCAATGTCAGCTCCATTGAAAATACAAGCTCTAAACTAAGCTGACAGATCATTTCCTGCCCAATAAACATGCAAACCAGACAAGAGAAGCCTGATTCCTGAGCACGCACAGGAATGTAGATGGTGTGTGCCCTTTCTCATCTAACTAAACCAGGTACACAACAGCTTCTTTGCTCATGATTGCTTTACTCCTCTGAATACCTGAGTCATTTAAGCTCGCTTAGCGCAGTGTAAACCCTGGTAAGCAGACACAGAGCTGTCCCTTTGCATTAGGGGCTGTCACCCTCAGTCCCCGCATAATGAGTGATTTAGCTATGCCACCATTTGTCACTAGGCTGTTCTGCACATATATCCCCTTAGCCTGGATCTAAATGTTTCCATAAACTTTATTATATCATATTGCTTCTCACTTAAAATAATGTCTGCAGCATTTCATTACTGGACAACATATAAATTATTTTTATCTCAAGTTCATTCAGTGGTATCACTTCAATGTTATTCCAACAATTTTGTGCCTTTTTCCCCATCTCTGGATTTCTGGCCAAAAAAAACTGTCCTACTTCCAAAGCTGACATCAAGGACCTTCCTGCCTCGCATGTGAATTACCACTACTAAATCTGATCCCCAAAGTGCTTTTAAAATGACTAACTTTTACTCTCATGTATAAAATTGTATACAAATATCCACGTATGGGCAATGTGTTCTGAAATTTGCCTTGGTTTTTACTTCATTTTTGTTAGCTTTTTAAAGTCTGTTTTTATCTTTTCTCCTTCTTTTTTTTAGAGGAAATATCAAGAATATCACTGATGTAAGGATCATTTTTCCTTGCAATTTCTCCTTGAGCAATAGGTGAGCTCTTTCAAGGCCTGTCCTGGGACCTATTCTTCATTATTCTCTGCCCCTTTCAGGTATTAAGGGAGTGGTAACAGACAGTAGAGAAGGTCCAGGCAAATGTTTTATTTTACTTTATGAAAGCCAAGAGAATACTAAAGAATCTTGAATAATGGATTGACAAGGCAAAAGCCACACTTCAGAAAAATTGATCTCCAAAATCTCTTCTCTCTAGGTTTTATTTCTAGCCTAGTATTGGGCAAATGCCATCCTCACTCCCCAACACTGATTGTTTAAATTAGGACTTACTTCTTATTTTTCTATATAAGAACACTTAGAAAAAAGGATAATAGAAAAGTTGTGATATAAATGGAAGAAAAGCTCACATCCAATCTAGCAATAAAATATCTCCCACCTAGGGGATATCACCTTGACATTATAACTATAAATTAGAATAGTAATCATGGTAAAAAAAATTCATTTAAATATGAAAATATAAATGTCTATTTTGATGTGTGCTGCATAAGCACACAAGTTTGTTCCATAATAAACAAATCTGTTCCAGACCTAATAGCTGAGATGTTATATAAAAGAAAAAGGAGTATGAATGAGAAAGAAGTGACTTTAAAAATAATTTGGAACTTTAGAAACTAATTCCTTACTCTAAGACATCAGAAGACATATTTTCATGCTGTTTATAAAAACATGAGTAGGGAGAACAAGTTTTGCATTTTCGTAATTGAAATCTTTGTCGTATTTCTTTGAGGGGGCCACTGATTCTCTTCTTCATTCAAATGCCAATTTGACAACATGAACTACTAAAACTATTTATAGAAGAAAGTACAAAAAAAGACAGAAAGAGAAATAACGCTCCCATTTAAAACAATCTTTACAATCTTTGTAATTTTCTTATTAAAACACTGAACTAAAAGCCCAAACATTTTAAAAATTTTTTTCCAATTGACAATCACTTCACAAAGTTGATACTTACTGAGAGTTATTGTATGGTATTATATATCACCAACAACAACAAAAAAGAAACCAAAGGCAAGCAACTCCGAAATTAAGCATCAGTGACAGGAAGTCAAACATTCTCCTCACAGACACTTAATTGTCATGTTCCTTTTGCCTATATCCCAGTAAGGAGCACCCCTCAAAGCCACGTTGGTGCTTTGTACACTCACGACAGCCTTCTTCGCCACATCTGAACTGCTTCTTTGATAAGCAGGCTGATGATCATTCTTGCTTTGGCCTTACTGGAGCAACGGGAGTTGACATGGTATATGTGCAATATGGCTATGTAGGCACAAACCTACCTCACTGAAAAGTCCAAAATTTCATGTCCAGACAATCACTCATGTTCCCATCCTTTTAAAGTTTTTTAAGGAAGTAAAAGTCCCACCTTGGCTCCTTCAATTTCACTTACCCTTCCAACTGCTTAGAATTTTAGCTACAGGGGCGCCTGGGTGGCACAGCAGTTAAGCGTCTGCCTTCGGCTCAGGGCGTGATCCCGACGTTGTGGGATCGAGCCCCACATCAGGCTCCTCCGCTATGAGCCTGTTTCTTCCTCTCCCACTCCCCCTGCTTGTGTTCCCTCTCTCACTGGCTGTCTCTATCTCTGTCGAATAAATAAATAAAATCTTTAAAAAAAAAAATTTTAGCTACTTTCAACAACTGGGGACACACACTTCTCAGTATTTTCCTAAGATTATGCAGAAATACAAATATGTACACAGACACATAAACAAAAACTGTCATATTGCACATTTTTTCACTTGACATTATAGCACAAACATTTTTTTCATGTTAGCATGAAAAAAAGCAAGCACCTGTTAAATATGGTACAAATATTTTCACTCTACCCTGTTCTTTTCAATGGTTACACAGAATCCATTGTAAAGATATGACATAATTTATTTTACCATTTTCTTATTAAATGGACATTTATGTTTGTGATGGGCACAAATGTATGCTTTTGAACCCACAGCTATAGGTGAGATTCCTCAGAATGGTATTTCTGGGTTAGGAAATGTGCATTTGAATTTTTAATAGCTATTACCAAACTAATCTCCAAAAGTTAAAAAATTCCCTTTAACACAATAATATAAGGTCATTTTCATGCCATAGCATTGCTTAGCATAGCACAGCACAAATGTTTTCAATTTTCTTTATATTGTCCAAATCTAATAGCCAAAAAAGGGTATCCTGTTTTAATTTTCATTCCTTTAAATATTACTTAAGTTGAAAGACTTTTTATATGTTTATCAGTCCTTTCCAGCTCTTCATCTCTGAGTTGTCTGTTCATATTCTTAGTTCATTTTTCTATTAAGAGGTTAATATGTCTCCTCCACTTACTGGGAGAACTCTACAAATATTAAGAGTATTTGTTACCTACACCTGTTACAATATGGTACAAATATTTTCACATTACCTGTTTGTATTTTAACTTTGGATTTGCCATCCTTTACAGAAATTAGAATTTTAATGTACTCAAATCTGCCCATGGTGCTTTCTTTATGGGTTCTGGTTTCCAAATCTTACTTAAGAATACTACTCCAAACTTACATTTTCTTCGAATACTTTTATGATTTTTACATTTAGATTTCTGATCCATCTGTAGTTTATCTTTTGTGTATAGCCTGAGGAGGGAATCCAATTTTGTGTTTTGCTTTTGAATACTTAATTGTCCAAACATCTCATGGATTTGAAATACCATGCCTAACAAATACCAAGTTTCCATATGTGGGGATGTGTGTATGTGTCCACAGTCCCATTGGGTTCCACTGATCTGCTTGTCTATTTAACTTCCAGGCTCGTATTATTTTACTGCAGTAACTCTTTTGTCTCTTTCAATATTATTGTGTGTACCCCGTTATTATTAATTCTCTTAGAATTTTTCCCTATGGATTTTAATATCAACTTTTTGGATGCTGATTCAGATTGAATTATATTTTTATACTCACTTAGTATAAAGACTGACATCATCACATTATTAATTCTTCCCATCCAGGGAAAATTCTTCTGGACTTCATCTTGTGTAGAACAAAAATGTTAAAAAATACTCTAATGGGTCCTGAAGGACAAGCACTGATGAGAGTAAATTTTATATCAACTCTTCAACACAGCAGGATATAATTATAAAGAAACTATGAAGCTAATTCCATGACTCTTTCAAATCTGGACTTTGCTCTAAATGATCAGAAGCATCTGTCATTTTAAAGACTATTTTTCTTTTCTAACACTGCTTTTGCTTTTGTCCCCCCACCAGGGGTGAAGGTGTTGGACTAAATTCGGCATATATAAAGATTTTGTCACAGAGATAATCAAGAGAATTGAAGATATGTCATTTAATACAGGCTCAGTGTAACTCAGGTTGCAACAATGAATGGTTTCCTCCTCTCTGCCTAGCCGATGGGATGACCGGGTACAATGAGCTTAGTAAATGAGCGATGGTGTGAAAAGACAGAGCATTTTGTCACCCTTCCTTATGACCTCTTTAACCCTGTTTCTGAAAGTATCAACCAGGGAGACAATTAGTACCGGTTACATTCTAGTCTTGTGACATGGACAGCTATTCACTAGGAAAGAGACCAATTCATTTCATTCAGGTCGCTGAACAATCACTGGATCATAAAGACTTTTAGTCACTGCCAAAGTGAACTACATTTGAACCACTGGACCCACTTGTGTGAGTCCATCTATCATTGCCAAGCCAACTGGTCACCCATACAGACATTGCATTAAATGCAATATCCTCCAAGATGATTTATAAGTTCTCCTCTAAATATAAATCTATGTCTTGGATATGGAAAAAATTGCACAGAACAGATATACAGATATATTTTTATGTCTCCTGCCTTCTTATTCTAATCTCTCTTATTGAATATATCATTATTTAATGTATTCAGGTATAAAGCTCAAATCACAGATAATCCTTAACTTCTAATCTGTCTGTTTCTCTTGGACCTTACATTGCTTACTTCACATAAATAAGGCATAGGAAAAAAAAAAAAAAAGGATTCACAGTTAAAAAGCCTACCATGACTGCCTTACAGAAGACAGAGGGTTATAATAATCAGAGGTCCAAGGTACAAAAGTTTTTATAACTGGCCTTTTTTCTCTTCTTCAGACCTAGATAAAAGTTCAGTGAGTGGTTAATTGTCCATCCAGAATGGACAGTAAAAAATGGTGGCTGTATAAAATAACAGAAGCCTGAACAGTCTCAGACACTGTGCAGTGCTGAAAGAGTATGTATTTGGGATACTGGCTGTACTTCTAAATAAGATACGAGGTCTGAATAGGATAAATTTTCTGAACCACTCCTGAGGAATATCTACCAGTGTTTCATCTTGCTGGGCATTGGGTTTTACTGCCAAACAACACAAATGAAGATAAACCAGTCCTCTAGGTAAAAGGAAAGAACAAAATCTTCTGGGTTTTTGGTTGGTTTGTTTGTTGGCAGCCAGAGTTAATCTTTAATCTTAAATGGAGAGCAAGTTTTGAAGTGCAGAGAAAATATTTATCATCTATCTTCATCATCTCTTCTTCAGATTAATTATATCTTTAAAATCTGAATTAATTTCATTTTCTGATGAAATTAAAAGGTATTGTAATATTTAGTACAAGCTTTAAATGAAATCATAAGTAGTGGTGTCTGGTCTCCCCAGTGGATGCTCTAACAGAAGAGGCCAAAGCACCTGTCTATCAGTTGTCAATGTACCACCCAAAGCAGCCAAGTAGATGCACCAAGAGATGAAAACTGGTAAAGACCATGGTAGAGAGGGAAGGTGGCCCTCAGCTTCTAACAGCCAGGAGCACCTTGATGAAATTCAGTGTATAGAACTGAATTAGTGCCAGAAACCTCCAAGGAATGGTTGGTTATTTTCTCCATTATGGTCATAGGCTTATAACAAATCACCCATTTAAAAATGCAGAACCATGAGGGCGCGCAGGTGGCTCAGTCAGTTAAGCATCCGACTCTTGATTTCTGCTCAGATCATGATCTCAGGGTCCTGAAATAAAGGCTCCTCACTCAGCACCAAGTCTGCCTAGGATTCTCTCTCTCCCTCTGCTCCTTCCCCACCCTCTGATCACACTTGCTCTCTTTCTCTTTCTCTCTCGCTCAAAAAAAAAAAAATGTAGAATAATGTTTATTATTTCCTTAGCTCATCTCCAAGGAGCCTTCTGAGATTACTGATACAACGCAATTAATCTTCCAAGAGAAAAAAAAAATCTGCCAGTGATAACAAAGCCCAAATTTGAGAAAGAATCATGAAAATCCAAAATCAGCCATGCTGTATTTTTATAAAATTAAGTTCAAAGAAACAACCAAAAGTTACTTTGTACAGGAAGAATATTTTTAAAGACTATACAAATAAATGATACCATGTATAAACCTGAGGTTTTGAAGGTTTTAAAATACTGCTCCATGCTGCTGTGAAAGGAGAAAGCAGGTTAACTGAAAGAAAGCTTTGGTTGTGTATCAGGAGCACATTACATGGGGGTGGGAAAAAAATAGTCTTTAGTAACCATTGCTCAGTACAAGAAGCAGCATCTACTGAAAAGAGCATAGGATTTATACTATAAATAAAATACAAAGCTTCAAATACAAAGCTATGAAAATAGGAAAATAATTTTACCCGCTTAATGGGAAGTCTATTCGGGACATTTATTGTTTTTACTCCTGCTCCACAGAATATATTACTCGAGTCCATGCTCCCGTCCCAGTAGAGAGAGATGACCCTCCTCCTTGTGCTTTACATTTTTGTTTTTATCTTCCATAATGGAAGAATAAACGCATAAAATGAAAATGGACTTGACTATGTTATAGGATGGAAAGGA
Source organism: Ailuropoda melanoleuca (assembly GCF_002007445.2). Classification (NCBI taxonomy): domain Eukaryota; kingdom Metazoa; phylum Chordata; class Mammalia; order Carnivora; family Ursidae; genus Ailuropoda; species Ailuropoda melanoleuca. The sequence goes on along the minus strand of NC_048220.1, from coordinate 123,256,754 downwards.
ATTATTTGGAAATGCAGAACAAAAATGTCTTAACAGGTTGAATTAACATTCATTGACCACTTTCTATGCCTTACATACTACAATAGGCATGTGACATAGATGACCTCCACTTTTTTTTTTTAAAGGCTTTAAAAATTACAACTAAATCAAGGGGATGAAAAAAGTGCTTCAGCAAAGATTTCAGATACGAAAATAGTATGTAAGGGCAGCCCAAATCACACATACACTAGAAACAAGGTCTTTTCTTCAGGCAAGACTAAGCTAGGAGTGATCAGTTTACATTTATTGATAACCTACTGCATTGAGAACAGAGCCAAAGGGCAGTGTTAGGTGTTGTGTTCCAACAACAGTAAGTTAAGACAAGAAAGGAAGGGTTGCACTGTCAGAACACAAATGGAGAATGGATTGAGTGGTTTGGTTTGGTTTTTACAAACTGTAGTTTTATTTCTCAACTGCATCATAAGTTCTTCGAGGGCAAGACCATGTCTTAAAAGTCCATTACCCCCCCAGGGCGCCTGGGTGGCTCAGTTGACTGGGCGACTGCTTTCGGCTCAGGTCATGATCCTGGAGTCCCAGGACTGAGTCCGCATAGGGCTCCCTGCTCAGCGGGGAGTCTGCTTCCCCGTCTGACCCTCCTCCCTCTCATACTCACTCTCTCAAATAAATAAATAAAGTCTTAAAAAAAAAAAAGTCCATTACCCCAGCACAGTCATAGATAAACTCAGTAAAGGCCAGTTTATTGAGTATTGATATTAGAAACAGGAGAGTCTGGAATACTTGGATAACCAATACTCAAAATGTTTTAAATTTAAGAAGATGACCAAATGGGATTTTTAGACGCCTCAGTTATAGGGCATGATTTATCCCTGACTTCAAAGAGGTAATACAGTCTTCCCAGTGCTAAACACCATCTTAAGGACACAGTTATAAGAAAACAAGAAGAGATGAGCTACTTTCTGTTTTTCTAGCTCTTATCACCAAAGGGAGATTATTGTTTTAGGATCAACGAATACTCACCAATGGACATGTACACTTTTGGTCATAATTTTCCCATTTTATGTGGTAATCATTCAGCATTCTTTTCTTCTTTGGCCCAGAAGGGAAACTGTGAGTTCAAGCCAATTGGTTGAGAATCCACACTGCTACAGAGAAATGCTGCTGGTATAACATGGCTATGTTGCTTCCAGTCCTGTTAGCTTAGTCCTTTCTGGCTCAGCCATGTTTGGTTACACTATATATGGCTGTAGGGAGAGAATCATGACAGAAACCAACAGCCAAGGGTCTCTTTAGGGAATTAATGTTTACTAACATTATGAGTGCTCATAACGTGCCTGTGACCTTTCCAAACTCTTTACATAGACCGATTCACGCAATCCTTAAGTCAACCCTATTAAACAGTATACCCATCTCCAGTTTAAGATGGAACTAAAGCAGAGAGACATTAAGAAACTTGCTTAAAGTCACACATCTATTAGGAAGAGATGCTAGAATTTAGATCCAGGGTTCTATACTGTGTCAGTCTTCAGATCCTGGCCACATACCGCTTCTGATGAGGGCTCATGCTCACCTCTTGCTTACTGGAATATTCCACTAACCCACAACTCTCTTCCTACCTACTTCCCAGGATTGGGGTCCCAAAAACAGCATTTCTTCATTCCACTGTCTTAAGTTCTTCCTTTCATTTCACCTCAGGTGTGCCCTCCTCACACCTGCCATACTTTCCCAGCTGTTTGTACTATGGCCTGTGGAATCCTCCTGTTTGATCCCCAAACTTTTCCTCAAGAGTGTTTTCTTTAGGGGCGCCTGGGTGGCGCAGGTGTTAAGCGTCTGCCTTCGGCTCAGGGCGTGATCCTGGTGCTCTGGGATCGAGCCCCACAACAGGCTCCTCCACTAGGAGCCTGCTTCTTCCTCTCCCACTCCCCCTGCGTGTTCCCTCTCTCACTGGCTGTCTCTCTCTGTCAAATAAATAAATATAATCTTTTTAAAAAAGGAAAAAAAAAAGTGTTTTCTTTAGAGGTGCCTGGGTGGCTCAGTTGGTTAAGCAGCTGCCTTTCAGCTCAGGTCATGATTCCAGGGTTCTGGGATCAAGCCCCACATAGGCTCCCTGCTCAGCTGGGAGCCTGCTTCTCCCTCTCTCTGTAGCTCACCCTGCTTGTGCTCTCTCGCTCAAATAATTTTTTTTTATTTTTTAAGTGTTTTCTTTTTTTTTTTTAAGATTTTATTCATTTGAGAAAGTGAGCGAGAGAGAGAGAGAGAGAACGCACACAAGCCGTAAGAGAGGCAGAGAGAGAGGGACAAGCAAACTCCCCATTGAGCACGGAGCCAGATGCAGGGCTCAATCTCAGGACCCTGGGATCACAACCTGAGTCAAAGGCAGATGCTTAACCAACTGAGCCACCCAGGTGCCCCAAGAATGTTTTCATGGTAGGGTCAAAAAAGAAAGCATAAAGAAAGAAGGTAATGAACAAATGCCAAAAATGCAAGATTTGGTCCAATTAGACAAGTATGATACTCAGAAATTTCTTAATGGCCTTTACCTAGGGTAAGGTATGTAACCAGCATATTCCGAGAGCGAAAGGTAAAAGAATACTAATGTTACACAAGAGAGTGAAAATAAAATTAGTAAATAGGGGTTTTTAACACCAGAAACACCCTAAAAGTAATTCTGTGACTGCGGAGATAGACCTTCATGTTCTTCTTTGTAGAAAAATCCCTGGTATAATGAAGACTGCCCCCAAAAATCACTTCGAAAAATTCTGAAACGGTTTTCCAGACCCATTCATAAGAGTGTAAAAAATTTACCATCCACTGCAGTTGGTGTTAATGACTACCAAAGGATGATAAATTCATTCTAATAACCTCCCCAGCTGGTGGTGTGGGATGGGCTTCCAGGGGGGGAGCACTACTCAGGCAGAAGCAGCAGGCTGATGGTTTGGGAATAGTAACATTCCTCCGCACAGACTCTAAGGACTTCACTTGTTCCCCTCCTATTCCTTTTGGAATAAACTTGGAATACACTTCGGGAAAAAACACAGAAGTGCAGCATTGTTTATTTCTACATTTCTCACTCGAAATGTTCGTCTTTGCCTAGTTATTCTCGATTTCACAGTGAACATAGGTGGCTCCATAAAACATAAAGACAGTAGGGGGAGAAGGCTGAAGGCGCTGTAGAGTTTGATGTCATTTCTTTACTAGGTAGGAAACCAGACTTACGACTGTCAGGTGCATTTTTATTTCGCTTGTAAGGAAGTAAGAGGTTGTGAGTAAGGTTATCTGTAAATGATCAGTTCCAAAACAGGCTTCATATTTTCTCTTCTGTTTCACTCAAAATTAAGTAGAGTAACCAGGTAATTATTTAACATCCCATCCAGAACATTCTGACAGTAAAATAACGCCCTATCAATAATTAAACCAGTACAACAGGCATATGCTGGAACTATCCAAGGCGAACTAGGATGGATGATACCCTAAAGCTAAGCAATCCTCCTACAAAATGTTTTTCCACTTGGAAGGGAGGTTGGTAGTGCTGACCACCAGCGCTCCCTCTAACCAAGGTGGGCCACCTGGCCAGTAGTTTGCTTGATTTCCACACTTGCTACAGCCACAGCTTCTCCTCAACCCCTTCTGCAGCCTCCATCTCTTCTCCCTCGTTATTTCTCACCAGAAGCATCAGGGCCCAGATAGGTATGTATTAGCTGGAACTGCATGTGTTTATTATCTCCCCACTTAACTTATGCAACATTGCCAATCCTCCTTGAGCTTTCCCTGCATATAACTAAATGCCATTTAATTGCAAAGCTTATTTTTGCAGTTGTAGCTATCATTAACTCAGCAAGTTTGTCGTGTCGTCAAATGAGTGACCAAGGAATTCATCAGCTACAGTGAGCCTCATGGATGGAGTTTCCAGGGCACCAAGCCTTGATGTCTATCCCCCAGGAAAGTGAAAAGAAAAGTTGGGCAGCTGTGTTCCAGAGCTGAAAGAAGCTGAGTCTGCTTTCCAAGTGTTTTCCTCAGTATCCAAAATACGGAGATAGTTTTAGTTCAAGAAATGAGTAGGTGCCCATCCTGTGTAAAATTCTCACAGTATCCAGCTGCCAGAATAATCTAATAAACGTAATTCCCATGGATTACCAGGGTACAGTTATTTGACCTATAGGCATTTTAATTTAAATAAGGAGGTTAATGGAAATGAAAATGTCTTCAAGGCCCAAAGGAATGAATCACCAAGTGAATAATTTCAGATATTTGACCCACACCAGTATTCCTTGAATCATTACTACCCAGGGATGGAAAGAGTATTTGATGTGATATGACCCAACTCAAATGCAAAGACACCTAATGAACTGGGAATCCACTATTCCACATAAATGAATTTTCCAAATTATTGAAGCACACCTATTCATATGCTAAATGTCATCATCAACTCATTCATCAGCTTCTAAAAGAAACCATTCCTGGCTTTCTAAAGGAAAGTGACTATTTTAACTTTTCTTGAACTGCAGAGCCATCTTCCTGAGGATGTGTCATTGTATTTCTGCTATAATACCCTCAATGTCTGCTTTTTTACGGTGCTGGTTGTTATCTTTCCACTCAAGGTCAGCTGTCATTTCCACTGCCATTAAACTTCCATCTAACATCATGTCACCTTCTGTCCTTTTAATTTATTGCTGCAAAACTGCTAAGTGATCAAAAACTAGATGTCGAGTATAATTAAGGATGGTTTGTTAAGAAACAGTAACTTGGATACTGAGTAAGCCTTTACTTTTCTTGTTTTGGATTTGGAACAAATTACCAAGAGTTCAAAATAGACCGTCTAAGTGGAATATGACTCTCATCCCTTACTATGTCTGCTTTCCAACTCTTTCTGCAAAAAGAAAAAAAAAAAAAGAAGAAGAAGAAAGATGTGATTTTCTTCTTCTCTTATCCAAAAAATAGGGGTTTTCCCCTTTCCTTTTTTACATCATGTTTTAGGAACTTCACAAGAATAAGAAAGTCAAAAAAAACCAAACAGGTAAAAAGCCATTTCCAAACACCTGGTGTATTAAAAAAAAAAAAAAAACCCACACAATGAACTGTGTCTGTCTATGCTGGGCTTTACAACTGTTTGAGAGATGAGCAGGAAACTGGTGCATATTACTGCCAAGTGTCCCATTTCACTCTTGCGTTCCAAATTTTAAAATTCTTGTGCTTGAGGCAAAGTCATGCTAAATTCCCTAATGCCCTAATATTAGGCATTCCTGAGTTACCTTTGTTTGTGAGTTATCCTAAAAATAGAACTATAGAAGGTCCACACTACTGATCAAAATGAAATCATGATTGGCACCCCGTGGCTGAAATACACAGGTCACAGGACAGCCATTCCATCAACATTAACTCAACTGTACCATCATCTCTCCCAACACGTACAAACCAAAATGTCATCAGCAAAGCAGAGCACAGCACAGAAGTAATTACCTGACTAATTCAAACAGAAATAAATTTCTTTTGTTTTGGCTACATTATTGGGGGAATCCAGGCAGAAGAATCTCTGCTACCTGGATTATCTAAGCAATTACCTCAAACCCAGACTTCATTTTGAATCCTGTCAAAGAATATCCACTCTTCAAATTTATAAACAATAGTATCTCTAAGCAAATTACGAAGGTAACATTTAAATCCAGCTGTCGATCCCTCCAAGGTAAAATTCACAGCATTTTATTCTACAGTCAGCTATGCAAAGGAAGGAAATGTCTGAGAGAAATGCTAAAATCCCAAGCACAAATTTGCTATAGAATTAATATCACAATTTGTCACTGATAATGAAAGCATATAAAACAGGTCCTGACAGCATGTTATTTCTGTTGCAGATCATTCTTTGTAAAATCCAAACGAGGTTTTCCTTTGCAACTGTGGAAATGATTTTTTTCTAAATGTACAAAGCAAAATAATATTAATATTGTGGTTAGTAGCCATCTGCTTCATGAGAATTCTGTACAATCATTAGTCTCAACTGATGGCATCGTGGCAAGCTGCCACATCCCAAGAGGCCAGCCTCTAAAACCCATCAGCATCTTTGCATCAGTCTCAACTCTGAGAGGGTGAACCACAAACCAGGAAATCTGTTCTATGGGAAGATCCAGACCACTAAGCTTTGTTTTTAGATATTGAACCCCAAAATATTATCCCACCCAAGTATATATTCAGAGGCATGCAGCAGAAGGGCAGTCAAATGGAGACACAAGGCAGCAAGGAATAAACATGAGGCATTTGGGTCGAATGCCAGGTCCAGCAGAGCGACCAGCAACCTGTGTTCCACTCAACAACAGTGGTTTTCACTACAAAGTCAGAAAAGGATCAAGCTGTGAGGAGTTCAGCTTATCACAGAATCTCACTGAAGTCACTGTAACTTTTTAGTAAAACGCTGCAGAGGCAGCAACATGCAGAGGGATTCAAAGGAGGTGTGAACTAAGTCATATTTCTCACACGGTTTCGACCATAAAAACTTGCACCAGAAAAATCTGAATGTAAATGTTTCATCCGATAGGCTATGTACTTTCCTGCCATTTTTAATAGCCTGTTCTAATCATTTTCATTTAGAAATGCAAAAGGATGTTGTATTTTTAATGTTTAATCAATCTTCAAGAACTCCGTATGTTTGTAATCACGGGCCATATGAATGCTAAGGGAATAAGATATGTACCCAAAAATGTTCTCCTAAGACACACCATAACTACTTTTCTCTGGTATCATAATCACATCATCATTTTCTTTTTGGGTAGCCTAGATTCTCCGAGCGGAGGGAGGGAAAGGGAGGAAGAGGTAGTAAGGAGTCAAACTAGAACATCACAGTTAAATGTAGTCTTGAAATACTTATGCAGATATTTCAAGTTCCCCCAATCATTTTGCCATATTTAGAATTTTATGGGAAACTCTCAAGTGCAGAAGCAAGGGAGTGACATGCAGTGGGGGTAGAGTCCGACTACACATATCCATGAAACAAGTCACATTTCAAGAATCTATGAGTTTTCAGAGTGCCTGGGTGGCTCAGTCAGTTAAGTGTCCAACTCTTGATTTTGGCTCAGGTCGTGATCTCAGGGTTGTGAGAACGAACCCCTCACCAGATGTGGAGCCTCCTTGAGATTCTCTCTCTCCCTCTCCCTCTGCTCCTCACCTCCCTCTCTAATTTAAAAAAAAAAAAACTACAAGTTGTCAGTGCAAAATGTTGTTTCAAGTGAGTTTCTATAAAACTTAGATAAAAGCTACATACATGTGTAAAAAAATGCACAAATAAAAATAACCAACGTTACTAAAAATTTAAGCTCACAATATAACTTGCACGCACTTATCCAAAACCCTCATAGACAAACTGTCACAGATGAAAAATAACAACAAGAAAAAATTAAAAATAGTACAGGGGCATTATAACATGGTACTATTTCTTAGTCTAACTTTATGTGTCTCATTAGTTATTTAAAATGAAACCCTCTGAAGAGGGATCATCAATTTAATTTTAAACTGCTACATAATCTTATGAGAACTACTCCCCTCCCATCTTCCAGAGGCATCTCAAAGAGGCTGAGGGGACTAGGAAGGCAGGCTTTGTGCTTCCTTCCTCCCACTTTAAACAATCATTATATTCAAATGAACAAAAACTGAAATGAACTTTTAATAATAAAGGGTTGTGGGGATCAGGCAGGAGACAGGAAGACTCTACCACCTAGTACTGGGGATGGTGGGAACATCAACAGACTAACTAGATATTACCACACCAGTGGGACAGTGCTTGCATTCCAATGACCATGATTCACTGCTCAGAGCCAATCACTCCAGTAATAGGATAGCTCCGTCTTATTTTTCACTAAAAAAATGATCACATTTTGCAAAATAAACTGACAGAAACTTAATTATCCTCTTCTATTGCATATACTTCTTCACATTGACATAAAGCCACAGGCTTCCTGGCTTACCAGTTGCAACTTGGATCACATTTATAGTTAAGAATAGAAAGTGTGACCACAACCATTTCAAACAAATATACCTTGAACCTCACTACATATGTTAAGTTCAAGTCATACTTAAGGTCTGGGTTCAAATTCAACCATTTGCTGGCTGTGTGGCCTCAGATAACTTATTTAATCTCTCTGAGATTCACGTTCCTCATCTGTAAAATGGGATGAATATTGACCTTAAAAAGTTATCATAAGGAATCAAACAAGGCAACTTAAAAAGTACTGGCATAATAGGCATTTGATAAATGGGGTGGTTACTGATGCTCAAAAATGGGAATTTCAAGCTTTCTGAGAATTTTAGGGTCTTGCCTTTAAGGTAGCAACAACCAGACTATAAGCATAAGCTTTTCAAAATCAAGAGCTCAGAAAGTAGAAATTTCATTCCATTCCAGATTCTGGTTCTAGTAGTTTAAGATAAAACACTTTTGTTTCTAAATGCATTCTGTTGAAGTCAAACTGTAGTCTTATTCAGGACTCATAACCTTTCTGAGTTTGCCTGCTCTGCCTGAAAATACAAAGGCTAACAACATATGCACCCTCTACTAAAAAGAATTATAGTAAACATGCAAAGCAGTAATTAACATGAAGCATTTTATAATTAAGAAAGGACAATTTGCATAGGCTATCACCAATGGGCAGTGATATAGATGGTTGGTAAGAGCACATACAGGAGTGTAAGAGGACAAGCCAGCCGTGTAACAGGCCTGGTAATGAAACCCTAAATCTCCATTTACTCATGGGCATGATCAAGTAACTACTTCACAGAGCTGATGAGAGGATCAAAAGAATATGAACAAAGGGTTTTTTTTTTAATTATTGAAGTACAGTTGACATACAATGTTATCTTAGTTTCAGGTGTACGACACAGTGATTCGTCAATTCTATACATTACTCAACATGCACCACAGTAAGTGCAGTCACCATCTGTCACCATACAAAATATCATTGACTATATTCCCTATGTGTACTTTTCACTGATCTGACTTATTTATTTTATAAATGGAAGTTTGTACTTCTTAATCCTCTTCACCTATTTTACCCATCTCTCCAACTCACCTCCCCTCTGGCAACCACACTTGTTCTCTGGAAAGCCAAGATACGGAAGCAACCCACATACTCATCAATAGATGAATGGATAAAGAAGATGCAGTATATCTACAAAGGAATACTAGCCATAAAAATAATGAAATCTTGTCATTTGTGACAACCTGGATGTATCTAGAAGGTATTATGCTAAGCCAAACAGAGAAAGACAAATGTCATATGATTTCACTTACATGTGGAATCTAAAAAAAAAAAAAGAAAAAGAAAAAATAAAAGCTTTTAATGCATTGCCTGATATGTAGTCAGTGTTCAATAAATATTAGCTACTAAATTGCTTTTAATGATTATTATATATTATGGACCTCTTTCAGGTATAAAACATTGAGTTTCCTCTCAACTTTGCAATTAGAAATTTCTTATTTGTGTTGCTTTAGTTTCTGAAAATATTAACTAATTACTACCAACTTTGATAACCACTAAAATTTTTCAAAATATCCTTTAAATGTCTGTATCTGCATTCCTAAAATATCGTGGCTTGTGATACTTTTCAAAAGGCTCAAATTCTTAATGCACTCAGTGAAATCTCCTACATGGTAGTGTTCATGGAGATACATAATTATGCCTAAAAGACTTTACTGGTTACAGAAATAGTAATACAGTAGTTTCTCCCTTATCAGAGGTTTTGCTTTCCATGGTTTCAGTTACCCACAGTCAACTGCAGTCCTGAAGCAGATGATCCTCCTTCTGACCAAAGTCAATAGTAGCCTAACACTACATCTCATTGCCTACATCAGTCACCTCACTTCATCTCATAACATAGGCATTCTATCATTTCATAGCATCACAAGAAGGATGGATACAGTACAATAAGACACGTTGAGAGAAAGACCACATTCACATAACTTTTATTATAGCATACTGTAATAATTGTTGTAATTTATTACTAGTTACTATTATTATTAGTATTATTAGTTATTCTCTTACTGTGGCTAATTTATAAATTAAACTTTATCATAGGTATATATGTATAGGAAAGGCATAGCATATTTAGGGTTCAGTACTATCTGTGGTTTTAGACATCTACTGAGGATCTTGGAACACATTTCCCACAGATAAAGGACTACTACAATGGTTTTCTATAAATTCTCAAATTTTACAAAGAAGAACCAGTTCATAACATAGTTTAATAACAATTAATAAAAGTCATTTTTAAGTATCCGATGTCTCACTAAGAAAAATCCATTTTTCCTACGGTTGTTCTGCAAGGCCATTATTCCAAATTAGCAAAAGCAAGTTTCAACAGAAAGGTCCGGTCTTTGTCCCCCTAGTGGCCACAAACAAAACAGCAACATGTAGAGAAAAGACGCAGAAACCACTGGAATAGAAAACTATTTAAAGCCTTCATTTTACAAGACAAGGCCAAGAGACAAGGGTTGGTCAAGATTACACAATTTTTCAGTAAATCACCAGTATATAAGAATTTTTTTTAAGATTTTGAATATTATGATGTTTGAAAAGTTACCCTCAAAATAAACTTAACTAAGGTCCTTTAAAAATGTTCCTCATCAATTGGCACTGGGCAGCTTTTTCTCCAGTTTTATTTTTCCTTGTAAGCATCGCTTCCCAGGGGGCAATGAGAAGGCCTCAGCTGTGACCAAGAATTCTGCCTGCATCTCTACGAAAAATTTCTTTTTGAAAATAAAGACTGACCCTGAGACACATGAAGAGAGCTCTCCTCAGAAAAGACCAGTAAGAGTCGACCTATCTTTACAGATGGCCAAGGGCCCACAGTGAATAAGAAATTGAAGTCAAGAAATAAGTCAAATACTGATTTTTCTCAACTTCCAGGTACTTCCAGATAGGAAGAGAGTGGAAGTAGGCATGGCTTGGGAACACACATGGCAAAGAATAAAACCAAATTGTCTTTGCTTCCTGCTGGCCTTAAATTTAACAAAAGCATTTCAGGTTTTGTTTGGACATAAATGCAGTAGAGAACTGAAACTATTATCCAGATATCTTCAGGCAAATAATAAAGAAGACAGTAATGTAACATCCAAAGCATGTTTATCTTAAAATAAAAAATTTTGGACTATGGCAGGTTTTGATTTGCTCATCACTGCATACAGATTACACAGGAAATTCTGTGAATCTGTTAAGTCCCTATATAGTGATTAAGAATATAGGAACTTACTTGTTTGAATCTAAACCTGACTCATATTAGTTATGTGAACTTGAACAAATTATTCTACCTCCCATTGCTCAATTTCCTCATCTTAAAAAAAGAACAATAGTAATACCTAACAAAAAAAAGTAATAGTAATACAACAGTAATAGTAATACCTCAGATGGGTAAAAATGAAATAATACATGTAAAGAACAAGAAAATACCACATCATATACCTGCAGTAGATGTTAATAACAGTTTTTATCAGAATATTATATCCCATTTTCTATACAGTAAGGCTGAAGAGAAAACAAGGATAAGCATTAAATGAAAGGATATTCATATTAGAAAATGGGAGGCATGGATAGTACAGTCTTGGCCTCTAAAGAGATGTGTGACTTTTGGACAAAGCATGTGATCCTTGTTTTCTCATCTACAAAAATAGGGAGGTTGGGTCAAAATTCAAGCAACTCAAGTTTAACAAAGATGTAAAGAGATCATTCAATCCCAAATTTGATGCTTGAGCTCATTTATAACAAGTGTTTGTCTAGTCTGTGATTGAATGCCTTCATCTCTATCCTGAAGCTGCCAGTACCTTTCATCTTGAACAGCACTAATAGTTTGAAAATTCTTCCATATGTTAAGCTGAAATCTACCATCTGCATGTCATCAGATCTAAGATGCCAATGGTAGTAAGTTGCACCATTATTTTATGTGTCATTAAGAAAGAAAAGACACTGCCAATTATACCATGACATGATGCTTTCTTATCGTGTCAGTCAACTGTAAGAACATCATAATTTCAGAGATTTTACCATATGAGAATATGGGTGTCTTATAATCAGTAAAATGCAGTATCTCCCAGTGGCTTCACCAGCCGATATTAATTGAAGCTTCCATTACAGTAAAAGCCAGTCTAATTTTGTTCTGTAGCACTGTTCGAGTACTTGAAGACTGCTCATGGCCTACTTGAACCCTCCCTTTTCCAATCTTATTACCTTTAGTTCATAAACATGGTCGTAAGTCACTGTGCCATCTCCAGGTTCTGTCTACTAAATCCATTCTACTTTATCTGGATCTCTACTTATTTATACATGGACACACCAAGCACTCTTTCAAGCACCAGGAGATAAAATGATGACCAAAACAAACAAATGCTCTACCTTTAATAATTCGATGACATACAGTCTCGTAGATGAAAAGAATATGTAAACAATGAGGTCTAGCTAAAGTACTACAGGTATATTAAAAAAGAGTATTTAAGTGTGGTACCTAAAGAGGAAAAGAAGGCTCTAGGTGAGGTCTGGCCTATTCTAAAAAGAACATTTATACCAATACAGAGGATAATCATCTTCTTGTCTTTGTCCTTGTCTTCTTTTTGACAAAATTCGTAAAATTTCAATGCTCTCAAAAATCTATAAAGTCCCAAAACATTTTTGAACATATGTTATTATATTGTTTTTCATACTCCAGCCTGCCACTACTCCCATTCAAGTTCTTCTATAATTGGGAGAGGGATTAGCAAAAGAAAGAAATTATTTTATGCAAGTGTAGGATTTTCAATTTATTCTGGTCTATACCAGTTACTTAAGAAAACATACTGATACTTACTCTCCTAATGGGTTGTTTCTTCGGAACATGGACATGTCCCTTCATTGACATAATACAGTCCACCAAACTTGAATTGTACGTAACTGATCAGGCAAATTTAGATTCTACCACAAAGCCATGCATAAAATGTAAAAGGAATTTGGCAAAAAGTTGAAATCCACTCTACCAACCCCGAAATTCCCAGAATACTAAATGTCCTCCGTAGGTCAGTAACACTGGCTGCTGTGCATTTATTGCATTTGGAAATCTCCTGGCTACTATAATCTACCTATAGTGATGAGTCAAATATAATGATCAAGAGGGAAATGTCTTAATGCATCCTGCGATCCAACCCATTTTAAATACAGTATTGGAAACTCTCCCAGGAGTAGAAAACCTGGATAAGCACATGAAATGTGTGTGAATTTATTGTAGCCTATATTGAGATGTCTATGGCTCTTACAAAAGGGGAATTCCATTGAGATTTCCTGTCTCCTTGTTTCAGGTCAATAATACCCAGAGTGTTTAAACCTTTTTTCCCCTTAAACACTGCAAGGGGTTGGGGGGGAGGGGTATGGGCCCACTAATGTGCACATATACACAAAGGGCAAAGTGAGGGGAATAAGGCATTCATTGCTCAGTGAAATCTGTTCACTTGTGCACACCATGATATTAAGTAATAAGCATTACAATGTGTGTACTTTTTCTGGTAGCAACACATTTAAGGTAAATTTTAGATGGAAGATTTGGATTGGATGAAGCACATCCACTCATGCCAAGGTTCTTAATTAGGCGCATGGTTTTAAAAGTGAACTTTTTCTCCTAATCAAGAATAATTGTTGATGATCATGAAAATGTTTTTACCAGATAGTCATTGCATACAGATGTATATTATTAAAAAGAAAGTCAGAGAATTTGTAATTATTTATTTATATGCATCCCCATTATAAGGATAAGATGGCCTCTTAATCATCTGAAGAGAGATTTAGTGGAAGTTGAAAAATCCCTCATCAAAATTAATATCCCTAGTAATGGTCTATGAAGGAGGTTTTTTTTTTAAATTGAAACTTTGCAAGCTGTAAAGGAGAGAAGTACAAGTAATTTTGACTGAAGCATATAAAATAATGAACTAACCTAAAAGCTGATGAGATACTTCAGCTGTTCCGAATTACTAACAAGAGACTATGTGAGATAGGACACTTTTAGGGAGGTCTTCCAGTTCACAACGACACTTCCCCGCTACTAGGGGACCCAGTGTGTAGGTAACCCTGCTGCCTCCCCCTGCCCCAGCTCCAGCTGATGTGTCCAGAACGCCAGATCAATCATAAAACTGGAAATGGAGCAAAAAGAGGGAGATGCTCCCTTTCCACCAGGTAAGCTCTGGAACTGTCAGTGATGCTGCTATGAAGGTCTGACTGACAAGAGGAAGGGCTGTGATGGGAGAGAAAACCCAAGTAGAAGCACCCTGAGGAGAAAAAAGAAGCAGTACAGGCAGAGTGCTGGTAGCTCCTGGGGTGCCTGCATCCGGGTCTTTCTGGAGGCCCTGCAGAATTTCCACTCACATTTCATAAAAAAGCCCATGATGATAGCAAAGAAGCCCCCCCACACACATTTAACTATCTCTAATTAGCTTCTGTGACTTGTCACCATGCTTTGGTGGGCCAGAGAATGAACTGGAAACAGGACTTAGAGGACATCAGGTAATCATTCAAATTTAGTAACTCTCAGTTCTTTCATCTCTGAAATTGGGAAAAAGTAATGATGGATATTTACATCCATATCAATATTAGTAATTGAAAATTAATAATGATTGTGGTAAATGTTACTAGAGATCCTCAAAAATCACACAAAAACCTTTTTTAGTATAAAAGTGCCATCCTTTATGTGATTCAAAGCTGCCACTGTTCAGAAGCAAATTGATTGTTTATCCATTCCTAATAAATAGTTGTTTTAACCACTTTTGAAATATGGCTTAATGGGGTTTGAAGAATAGTATATTGCAAACAATTAGAGATGTCCTTTGTGAGATATTAACTTGTTCAATGGGTAGAACATTAAATCCACTAGTATCCCACTTTTACCATAAAAATCAGTTAATTTGTATATCTTTCTGTGAAAGATAGTCTTAAAATGTGACTTATTTTTATTGGCATACTTATAAGTACAGAATTATATATATTACATATAAATTAGTATATATATTTTATATATACATATACACACCTGCACACAGTTTTATCAGGAATATGTCTGCCTCCTCTGCTTACCAGTTTTATTGCCTTGGACATGGTACTTAACCTATACAATCTCTTCATCAATCTATTTCCTCTATCCTGATAACGAAAAATCATACCACTTGTTGAAAGAGGAATTAAATAAAATAGTCTATGAAAGTACTTTGCAATCAGCAAAGGACTATACAAACATAAAGAGCTAGTATTTCTAATTAATTGTATAAGAAATTCATAATCTGAGGAATGAACTGTGAATCAGAAGCAGATTTCTTCTTGCCTGTCCTTTTTCCACAAGAGTTTAAATAGCTGCACGTAGAGAAAATGTTCAGTCTTTCTTTGTAAATTGGTGGCAATTCTTCGTTAGGGGAAGATCTTTTCAAGAAAGAAATTCAGAGTCTTTCCATCTTCCACGTGTGGAACATCTGTGCTAAAACCATTCCATGCACACTTCTTTGAAGCACTGACTGCCTAGAGGAACTACTTTGATTTTGGCTTTATTTAAATGCCTGAACTTCTATTAGTGAAACAAAAGATTTTCTAGTAAGAGCTCAGTTGGGAAGGAGATGGGCCTCCAACCAGTTTAATCACTCAGAGGCCAAAGTGGCCCCGATTTTGTTTTTAGAGCACCAGGCAATGGAAATCTCCCCATGCACATGCAGCTTACACAAACAGCTGGTTTGGGATGCTACTGACCCTGGGTGCACTCACTGTGGTAATTAGATTTAATTTTCCTAATCCAACAGTGCCTGGCTCCGTCATGTCTACATCTCCTATGTAGAAAACCATAACTCTCACTTAATAATACTTTGGCATGCTTAAGATTTTTGCAGCTAATATTAGAAATTAGTTTTTGTAACTGTAAATATAGCTCTTCCGACTGCTATGTGTACCAAAGAGTTTAATTTAGAGGTTATCCTACTTCAGGAACTTTCCTGAAAGATCTTAAGCCCTTAGGCAGACCTCGAATAGCATTACACACCCCTCTTCTGCAAGTCTTTTGTATCCTTGTATTAACTCATTTAGAAAGATGGAATCAGTCCTAAGTCATCGGCAAGCCTGAGGGATTGGGTTTGGAGTGTTTCTGCAAGCCCAGGGAAGCCTGGCTTCATGCTACAACATCTTGGGGTTACTCACTCCGACAGAGTAACCGAGATCACACGACTATGTAAAAACCTGTCTTCCTGGTAGGAGAGAAGGAAAGACACGTCTGAATGAGTAGTCCGCTCGAGTCTGGAGAACGCCTGTTTATGTGGTGTAGAAAAGCCACCGGTATTGTTATCTCAGGAGACCCGGTTTGTTTTATATGTGTGCATGTTATGCCTGCTAGAACACGAAGCTGGCCAACTGAGAGCGCGACGAGGTACTGTGTCCCTGGGAATTGTAATTGCTTGGTCGGTAAAAAAGAAAAAAAGAGCATCCGACTGTTGCTGATAATAGCACAAGGTGCATTTTGACAGTATAAAGGAGGAAACAGACGGAGTCACACAAGTTCTGAGTATGTTTTAACCCCCAAAAATAAGAAAGGAAAGGAAAGGAAAGGAAAGCCTGGGGCTGAGGGAGTGTTACCGGGAGCGAATTGCTCAGGACTTCAAACACAGGGAGTCATTCTGTCAAGGGGAGGGGGCGGGCGGGGGCAGGCACTGGGCCTCTCTAACAAAGTCCTCCTCTCTTTGCTCCCTCCCACTTCATTCACTTGCAAATCAGTGTGTGCCCACAAGAGCCAGCTCTCCCGAGCCCGTAACCTTCCCATCCCGAGAGCTGCAGTTTCAGCCGCGGCAGCAAGAACAGCAGAGCCCGCGACCGCAGAAGCAGCGGAGGCAGGAGCTGCCTGGGCGGGTCGCAGGGTCTCCCCGGGCAGGCGAGCAGAGGTGGGTTCCGTCTCTGTTGTCGATGGTGGTGGTTGTGCATGCCTTTCTTTTTTTTAATTCTGTAGCGTTGCTGGAAGCCAATCAGAGAGAGAGCCCTCTCTGCCCGATGGGTGCCGCACGCCGGAGTTGGGAGGGATGCTCAGCCTGCGAGCCCGGGTCGGGGCAGGCGCGCGGGTCCGGCTGCGCAGGCGGCGTTGGGGCCGCTGCACAGGACGGGCGCCGGTTCCCGGGGAGCCTGGGCGCCGCTCCTTCGCCTTCTGGTAAGACCGATCCGCTGTGGGGCTGGGTGGGAGCTTAAGTAACGGGCCGCTGGGAAGAACTCGATGCCTTTCTCTCCGCCGGCAGAGGCTGCCAGGGGAGCTCCGGCATTTGCAAAGTTGGCTGGTCAATTACCAAGGGCGCTGGTGCGTGCAGGACCCGCGGAGCCGTTTGGGGCTTGATTTATTTACACCTGCCCACATCACAAGGGTCTGTGCGGGGACTGCTTTGGCTGAGTTACATTTCTTGCCTTTGGGGGTAAAGCAGAAAATCAGGTAGCTTGAGAACTCCTGAATGCTCCCAGTAAGGAAAACTTAAGCTAAATAGATGATTTGGCTCAGGGAAGGAGCCAAAGAAAACTGTTTGCTTGCACGTTCGGGGAAATGCCTGCCGGCTCACAGAGGGAAAGAAATGCTTGGGTTCAAGGGAAGTCCAACACTGGACTCTGAAAATGGAGCATACTGTCCAGGGAAAAGTCATGTGGAAGACGCAGCTCGCTGGTGCTCTTCCATGGCTGGCCAGGCACAAATCTGGGGGATAATGCCTCCCCCAGACTGGTTGGAGAGCAGACCAAGTGTGCCTGGTTGTAGGTGTCCGATGCAGGAAAAGTGGAACCCCCCAATGCGTTAATCCCAGAATTTAGTAAGAAGGGACGGTGCTGTGTTGTGTACTGCAGCCGTTGCAGGGCTGGGATTACTTCTTCTGTAGTTAGATATTCTTCTGCCAAGAGTTATCGGAGATCTCGAGATGGAGGATGCTAGAGAGGTCAGCATGGTGCTGAGAAGTGTTTTTCCTGCTGCAATAAAATCCATATTTTATGGGGAGTTATACGCAGGTCCTTGTTAGTGCAAAGGGCTGTTCACCTGAGTTAACTACTGAGAAAATTCAAGTACCAAGAAGTTTAATCATCTGAAATAGCCACACATTTCTCTCTCCCTCTTTTTTTTCGTAAAGCCATTTTAATTATAATATTCACACTATAGAAATATATCATCCCGTGTCTCCCCACCAATCTTCACTTTCACTCACTGAAGCACATAATGTGGGAAAGAAGAGATTTTTCCTTCAAGAATATTACTGGACTGGCTGGTGTATACACGTATGGCTGCTCTGGAGGGGTGCACACAAAATATGGGCTTTCTGATTGTTTATTATCCAGGCAGATAATAAACTCTTCTGTGTTGGATGAGGAACACAGAGATATACCTAGAAAATGTACAACTCTTCTAAGAATGAATAACAAATATGTTCATACAAATGCAGCCAAGGATTGCTTATCTCCTTTTTTTTCTTGCTGACACCTTCACCTGAAAAGGAAAACCTTTAGGATTCTACTTTAGGAGGAAAAAAAATTCTTCCAGTTTAGCTTGAGCGTCATCCTTTGTGTAATAGCACTTGCATGGCTCTGTGTTTGCTATTTTAGAGATCCGGAAAATAAGTTGTGTGAAGAAAGGGGATATGATCAAGCAGATGTCTTCATTATGTCAAAAGGAAGAGGGCAAAGTTTACGCCAGAGGCCAGATTTTCAATGCAGAGCTCAGAAACTTAAAAGAAATCCAACAGTTTACTGGAAAATACAATTGCACAGGATTCTATCTCTCCCCCTTTTGTTCTTTGGTTATGTTCTAATTAAAAAGGTTCTGGGGGGAAATAAAAGGCATATCTTTTTCTACCTCTTCTGATGGTTCATGGCATACTTTCAAAGCAGAGGAAGTAACCAATTTCTTCAGAAAACCATGAGAGGCAGCAGCACATTTTTGAAGGAAAATGGCAATGGTTTAGTTCTACTGTACTTGACTAAAATTATCTTTTACTGCCATTATAAGTGACAGACTGGATTCTCTATAGGGACTTTTAGTCCCTTTATTATCTGGCTTTTACATCAATTTATTGCAATTATATTTCTTAATGCTAACTTTGCAAAGATAATGTATAGAAACAAAATCATTTTCTACCAAGTTGCCTACTATCAGACAACATGCACCTTACCTCCTCCACCCACCACTTCCATCAGCTTTGCAAGTAAAAACTCACTTTAAGGCACTCTTCATTTTTTAAGAAAAAAGTCTATCTTGCAAAATACTGCTCTGAGAAACTTGAGATAGCGAAAATTTCTAGAAAGCACAACTACAGTTCCAGGACATCAAAAGATACTTCCGTATGGCAAATATATCAGTAAGTTGGAACGACAAGTTCTGAATATCTAATTAAAGCTAACTGAGTGAGTGTCCCACATAGGGACGTTAAAAAGAAATAAAATGTGACAAATATTCTGAATAAAACCATGTCTCTTCCTAAGGAAGTGAAACGTGTGGTCCCCCCTTCTGGCCCTTACTTGCTTTGCAGTCATGAATGCCAACTTACTAAGGCTGCATCCTTTGAACTATGGAAACTTTTTTTCAATTGGAAGGGACCTCTAGTGGGTCACTCCATGCATTTCTCCCTGTAGTTCAGTTGCATCATGGGTTTGTTAGCTAAGATAATATGTGCATAACAGCTTTTTCTTCATAGATGAGTTAATGTCCTCCAAGTACTAGCTTGACATTTCTGCCAGATTAAAATCATTATTTTTGCTATCATGTGTATGGTTCCTCTAATTTAAGGAACTTGGGAGTATTTGCACAGTTTTCTTGGTACCTAGACTTTTGGTAACTTTTCTATGATACCAAATGAAAGCATCAGCCAATTAAGAAAGAATTCACTACCATCAATATTAGATTTTCCTTATTTCTGACCTTGCCAGGACTGTACTTCTTTCCTTCAAATTTATCCAATAATAAGAATGGTATTATAGTTATGACTCAAAAAGTTCTATGCAAAGAAACCCTCCCCACTAAAGAAATACTTGCTGAAAAAAAATTTAATTAGCCTTTCAGAGATCCATAAACATTCACAAGCATATTGAACTAAAGCCTTCTAAATTAAAGAAATCCCCCATTCAAATAAGCATATATTAAATGTCCAAATGTTGTTTGGATGCATGTATCACCCTAACTCTGTGAGGTGTTTTTATTTCTCTCTTTGATGTATCACAATAGATTTTAGGTAACCTACTCCTTAAAAAACTCTGCCTCGGACTTAAAGTAAGTTCTCTAGGGGTGAATCAGCTTCTTCTGCTGACAGTCTGCAGGTTTCAACTTCCAATTTAAAAATCTGTTCTAAAGTTTGAAATGTGTTCCAAATGAGATAACATCCGGCAGAAGCCAGTTGCCTTGTGCTGCTTGCTTAGTCACGGCAGCCCATTCTTTGGGGTTGATCAGAATTAGGGTCTCGCTTATAAAAATAACGAACAGTGACTCAGTCTGAATTGCATTTTTTAATAGTGTTTCAGCCTAGCTAGTGTCTACTGAGCTTACCTTATTTGCTTCACAAAAAGGTGAAAATGTAGATAATCAACCTTGTCTGGTATAAATTTTTTTCTGAATAATAGTTCTAAATACAAAGACTCAAGAACATCATGCTAATAGGGAAACTGCTGAAAGAAAAAAGTAAAACTCACACACACACACACACACACACACACACACACACACACAGAGCAAGTGAGCGAGACAGAGTACAAGCACCCAGTTGTGACACTGCTCCAATAAAAGTGGAGTAAAAATATATAAATGTAGGGCTTGGGTTGGTTTTTTTCCCCTCTTCATTCCTTTATTTCTCTTTTTGTTCTCCAGTGGGATTTTTATTTTACTTTGAAGATAGATGAGGTTGAGGCACTTCCCTGGATTTCAACAGTAATATTTTTGTTTGAGCTTTCCTCTTATGAAGACTAACTGGCCTACATTTTAAAAGTCCTATTCCTAAGGAATGTTCCCTTTCTCAAAGCAGTCATATGAGAAACTTCAGGTTCTCCCTAATTAACTGTAGAGCCAAATATATACAGTCTTTGTAACCCACCATTCACAAAGTAGGAAGATAAGAAGGGAAAATTCATGCAAATAACCATTCAAAAAGCTGGTGCACCTTCATTACTACAAAAGTAAAATGGACTAAAGCTCTTTAAGCCAAAATGGCCGGGTCAGATGGGACCAGAAACAGCCAGGATCTAGTTGTTCAAGACTGTACTAACCAGGAAATTTTTAACTCTTCCAACAAAGAAAACTCACAGAAGAAAGAATGCTCTGAGCACAGGTGCATAAATGTAAACTAGACGCATCTGTAGAGGGCGCCGTGTCCCCCGTCCTCACAGATTCCAGATTATTTTACCTTATTTCATCCATTTAATATCTCTGTACTAACACTGTTGGGTGCTTATTTCCTCTATTAATCAGATCACCTTGCTGAGATTTATAAGAGGAAGAGTTTAATTAAAGCCAGAATGTTACTATTAAATTTGATGTGCAGTATAAATGGGCAGCATGGGTTCCAAGCTTCTCCTACCATACACAGTGTTATCTTGTGGAAGGAGCATCTGAGGAAGATGGGGAGTAGAAAGCTAGCCACCACCGAGTATGATTTGTCTTCATAGTTCATCACTTGAAAGAACAGTGTGTTTTTTCTCTTTCTATAATTTTCAAATTGGTAGATCTACCCAAAAGATGTTTAGGAGACCTAATAGGCTATAGGAATAGAAAACAGCAAGCAAAAATAAATTGAAGAGTACACCTCTTCAATTGAAGTAAAATGAAAAGAGATGAGGAGGTGAATTTTTACATAAAAAGGAAACATAAGAATAGAAATAGAATCAAAATTGCTCATTTCACACAGTGTGCATTTTCCACTTTATAATACTGCTACTATTAAATACAACTTTATAAACAACATCATTAACATATTTATAAACACTATACTTCTCTATCATGGAACGCAAATTTGAAAATTATCCTTAAAAAAAAATCACCACCTAAGGAAATGATCCTGCATGGATCATACAATAACCAAAGAAGTAGGTTTTTTTAAAAAGTGATCTGAAATCTCATAAGAATCAAAGAAAGAGGTTTTCTTAGTGCTTTGGAGAATATTGACTCTTTTCCTTTTCTTTATTGTCCTGCAAGCTAAGTAGATTTTATACTAACACTGTTGGGTACTTAGGTCCTCTATTAATCAGATTACCTGATTAAATAGATCACTGTGTGATCTTCTGGCACCTGCAAACCAAAGTATATAATAGTGATACACATCAAATATAAGTCACCCATTTGGATTCTATATGTGGTAGAGCATGATGAAAGACTGACTAGCAAGACAGTCCACCCCCAGCCCATACTGCCTGTTAACAAGTATGTCATATATATATATATACACACACACACATATATATATATGTAATTCATATATACGTATATCTATGACAGCCAAGATAAATAATTCTGACCATTAGGCTCAGAATTTTTATATATTCAAAAAATAATTATAATTATAAAGTAAATGATAATAAACCTTTAATGAGCTTTTCTACATGTTACACACTGTTCTAAGTATTTTACATGAATTCCATACAGTAATAATTATACACTAAGTCAAAAGGAAAATGCTATACCTATATCCTTTTTATTTAGCCCTTTTTTGGTTAGAATTTCCAGGGAATTCCTGTTTGAGCTAAGCACTTAATGAATGTGCTGTTTACAAACACTTGTGATATCTTAGAATTTAAAGTGTGACACTCTGAGAAATACATAGCAGAAGAGGGCATGGGAATGACTTGATTATTTTGACCAAAGCAATACAGATTTTAAGGCTGAGGAAAATGTTTGTAGATAACTCATTTTTGAAAAACTACTTGCAAGCGTGCCATTACAGTTTATAATTGTAGTAAAGAGTATTGTGTGAGCCATTTGTGCATAATTTATTCTCTTTTTACAAGAGAATAAATGATCTTCTCCTGCCTTCGGAGATAGCCTCATATTAAAGGAGTATCTGAGGAAGCTAACTAAAAATGACAACTATTCATTTCATTGACGGGGCAGCCCACCTGCACAGCACCCTCTGAAGGCAAGCGTCCTTTCTCAGTGCATTTGATATGCTCACTCTGTACACAGCATTTAGGACTGTGGGTAGAGTTAAGTCATATTCATTACCCCTCCTTATCTGATGAGTAAAAATAATTATTTTCTTCTATTTATGACCACAATTTTGTTATTTTATTACCATCACAGTTCAATATTTGTTCAATGATTTCTTTACCCAGTAAAATTTCACACCAAAAAAAATGGGGGACGGCGGCGGGGCATAGGTGGTTGGGCACCCGACTCTTGGTTTTGGCTCAGGTCGTGATCTCAGGGCTATAAGATCAAGCCCCCTGTCTAGGTCCACACTCAGCACGGAGTCAGCTGGAGATTTTCTCTCCCTCTCCCTCTGCCCCTCCCACTTGTGCTCTCTCTTACCATCTCTCTCTCTCTCCCCCCAAAATAAATCAATCTAAAAAAAAAAGTTGGGGTGGGGGCAGAAGATACCCTATTAACAATATAATAGGAGTATATATGGTTGACACTGATGAGCCATTCTCTATTCTTTCTATTGCCAATATGCAGAAAGTCTTGTATTTAATCCAGCTTTCATGGACAGTCTGAAAATTACAAATAAAATCAGACAATGTGAGACATGGACAGGAGCTCAGAAATGGCTTTACCCAACACCCATCATTTACATTTGAGATACCTGATGACCAGAGAGGTTAATGAGTTGTCTCTCTCTCTTTTTATAACTTCTAGTTGTTGGGCAATATTGCTTTTTATCATCTCCACTTAATTATGGCATTAAAAATTAAAGAGGAACTTTATAGTATTATTACTTATGACTTTGCTGTGAAGGAGCTGACATAGAAACTTATGGAGAAAATAAGGATTTAAACTTCTTGAGAAATTTCATGTGTTCGCACCATTTTGTAAAGTTCCTATTGTAAAGAAAAATTAAAATTTTCCTTCAAAATTTTGACCGCTATTTGAAGGGCACATTACAAAATTTACATTTTTATTTTATTTTTAATGGCTTGATGGTTATTTTGAGTGAACTTTCTCTAAGTCAGTGATTCTCCAGACTATCCAAAGTGTCCATCTTTGAAAAAAAATAGTTTATTAGTCAGTGATGGGATATGAAAAATTATGACAACCTATTGTGTTTTTTATAAATCTCAATTTATTTAAGTACCCAGTGACCTTCCCACTTCTTTGGAGTTAAAATGTCAATTCTTTCATGAAAGTGTATAGATAGATTATGTTGTGTTTTTTTTCCCTTAGCAAAATTAAAATCTGATGAGCAATCCAATGTCAACTCTACCCCTTTAAAAAAAGAAAGAAAAAAACTGTTAATGTTCCATGAAATCCAAAAGTCTGAGGACCACTGGGTTAGATAATGAATAACATCATGTTGAAAAATGATTGACCTACTTCTCTTCCTTATTTGGATGAATAAAAAGTAAAGGGGAATTATAATGATATTTAAAACCCAAATAGACAGCCAAAAAGACAAACTAAAGTCATTCAATCAAAAGGTAACCTTGAATCCCTTAATTAAACCTTATGGAGATTAACACTAATGTTTGCAATACTAATACAGTCTTTGACTATATTAACAAGTCCTCCAAAAGTGTGCTTTGCAGACCTCATGGCCAGAATGTGTCATCAACAATGAATTTGCCTACTGGATTACATAGTGGATTATTCAGTGGAAGACAAAAAGTTTTAAATTTATATATAATTCGATAACTTAAAACCCAGCTCAATTTAACCATCCCCATTATAACAGAGGTATCTTTTTTTTCATAAAAGTGAACTTTACATAATTGTGGACAAACAAATTTTCTACAGTGCTGCATTGTATTTTAAGGTTTGCATTTTTACTTCAAAAAGCAATTGCCTTCTAGCTTATAGTGTAGATTTCAGTCATGAAAATGAGCTTATCATATTTTTAGCTGCAAAGCTTAAACCTCTTTTGCAGGATTAAAAAAAAGTTTCATTAATCTACTATCATCCATTTTATAAAATGTTTGAAACCGCTCAATTTCACATTCAACTAAAATATTCTAAGCGCTCCTTAGCAACAGGTTCTAATTTAACACAGATCAAAATGGTGTGGTCAGACTAAGTAATCACCAATGCGAAATGATAAAATCCACCAAGACTGGAATATGACTGCAGAATCCTAATTTGAACAAAGTTGAGCTACTGTATCTCCCAACAATTATTCTCATATTAAACTACTTGTTTAAAAGTATCTAGTTGGGATTTTGTCAGTGTTTCATAAAGAATTAATTCTATGATGGAGGCCTCATGATAAATTTCAGTGCCACAGTTTCACTCTCTTTCTGACTCTTATCTGCCTTTTTATCAAAAAAAATATTTGGGCAGGTCCTAATTAAGACAGCAGAATCAAGGGATCAGTTACTGATTAGTGTCATCAAGAGGAGGTGATCCCAAGCCTCCAGATCCAGAAGGTACTAACTCTGCAGTAAGTTTTGCATTCAAAGAAAGTATATTTACCTGCAGGTCAACTACCTGCCAGATACAGATTTCGTATTTTAAAAATTTGTCTCACGATACCTGCTTTTCTTCCCCAAGTTTGCTTTTAATTCTCAGATGCCACAATCCAAAATATCTTTCCAAATAGCACCACGGTTTTTCTTAAAAACTCTCCCCACTGAATTAAATGTGTGTGTACTTTGTGTTCTAAAAAACAATGGAATTAAAAGAGATGACCACGGTAGAGGGAAGGACACTGCAAGATGTCTGGTGAATAACCGCTTTCTCACCAAACAGAACACTAAATAGGACTGTTACTTTAAGATATGAAGGTAAGAGCTACGAAGAGTAAAATGCTCTCAAGCGACAGAGTTTAATGTGATGTAATGAAAGATTTTTATATAGTGGACAGAGAGGGGAGACATAATTGAAACCCTATGCAGGATTAATCGGGCTCTGAAGAGCAAGAAGTTTGCTTTGCACCCTGAATGTTCTAAACATTTATAGAGCATATGTTTGCTTCCCAATTTGTCACTAAATTAAAATGGATTTTTAAAAGGCTTATTTTTTTCTTTTTTCTCTATATGACAATCTTTTCACCATGGCTGGTTAGAGAAACTAATCACAGAAAACAAGAGCCATACTTGCCCTGCTTTGTAATTGAGAAATATACACTAATATCATAATGTTATTAAGAAAGACTTTAAAGCAAGGAATGAAATTTAGGCTGTCTGTTAAACTCAACAATCCAAAAAAACAGCCATGCGACTCCAGCCTCTCCAAAGATACTGTGCTTGTCAAATACTTTCCATTTAGATTTTACCTGATTGACAAGTACTCCTAAAAACAATGCCAAGACTTTTAGAAAATTCTTTACTTGATTCCCTGCACAGCAAAAGACCACCTGATCCACATATAAGATGCCTTATGTAATAGATAAATTCAGGTTGGGGAGAAAGAAGAAATGGTTTTAAAATATCACTTCTCCATCTCCAGATCGCAGTTTTAAAATGAAAGCATAACTAGCAACTACAATCACATAGTGAGGGCTCAATAAATACTTACTGGGTGAAATTTTCACACAAGCTGCCAAAGATTCTCTTAAATAAATATTTTCCCAATTTATTTCCTTTTCAAGCTCATTCACACTAGTGAAAAAAAATAACTTTTCTATCCCATGCTAATCATTTTTAATAATTCTGACTCCTACACAAGCAGCCGATTTCAAAGGAAACCCTATCCATGGTGTCCCAAGAGCTAGAGGGACTAAGCATGTAAATAGAGCTTGCCCAGCCTCAAAATCGGGCCACCAGACCTCTTCTTCCCTCAGGCAGACTTTTTATTAAACTTGGTATGAAACAATGTTGCCTGGAGCCTGATTAACAATTTATGCCTTCCTAAGCAGATTAGCAAGAAGTCTGTCATTTTGATTTTTTAATTCTTAATTTCTGTTTGGAAACAGGAAGTTCCTCTGAGTTTACACTCTCAATATATTTTTTTAAGAATTCAAGCATAAAATAAACATTGTTCTTCTGAGATTTTTTCTTTTACAGTTTTAGCATCCATGCATGTTACTATATGTTTTCTATGATAAATAAAGCAATTGCTTTTATGCTAAATAATTTTTTCACCTCTCATTCAAATAATCCTATATGTTCTTTTAAAAATATTGTGAAATAGGAAAATATGAAAGATAATTGGGAAAACTGAGTAGGGTAGGAATAAAAGCTAAGACTTAGCACTTACGATATTCCAGGCACTGTTCTAAGTGTCTTACAGGAATGGTCTGATGTAAATTCTGTCAATCCTCCTGATTTTAAAGACTGGAAAACAGAGTGGTTAAGCAACTTGCCCAGGGTCACACAGCTAGTATACTTGACCCTTGAATAACACAAAGGTAAAGGGCACCATCCCCCCCCCCAGAGTTGAAAATCTGTGTATAACTTTCAAGTCCCCCAAAACTTAACTACTAACAGCCTACTATTGACCTACTAATAGCATAAAGAGTCGATAACCACATATTTTGTATGTTATATGTATTATATACTGTATTCTTACAATAATGTAAGCTAGAGAAAAAAATGTTATTAGGAAAATTATAAGGAAGAGACAATATATTCACAGTGCTATATACACTATTTATAAAAAAATTTTTGAAAACCACACATAAGTAGACCCACACAATTCAAACTCATGTTGTTCAATGGTCAGCTGTACCTGTCAGGGCTAAAGTTAAATCCAGTTTTGATGGCCAATACTCTTTAACTACTGAACTCTTGTGCCTTTTATGCTTAATATGTACATATGTACATACATATATATATACTATACATATATATATATATATATATATATACTCAAATAGATGACAGAGAGACAGACATTGATAGATAGGTAGGTAGACAGATTGAAATGTAAGTATCTGAAATCCAAAATAATGTCAAAAGTATGGGGATATACAATGTATATATGTAACATGTCCACCATTTCTCAGGATTCAGAAATATAAGTAGGAAGAAAACAAGAAAACACATCTTTCCTTTTCATCCCTCAATGAATATATCAGTATATTTGCATAACAATTAATGATCAATTAATGGTAGCCCAAAACAGCAGATATCATCAACCCCATGAAAGTCTTTTAGTTTTAGGCCTGGCTATTCACTTTAATTTGAATCAGTCTTGCAACCACTTAATGCTGGTCCCAGCGGGAACCCAGCAACAGTATTTGGGAGGTTCAAATTCATCATTCATTAATTTATTCGTTCTGTAATATTTACTGAAGGCCTCCTGTGTCCAATGCAGGAAGGACAGATAATGGACAAGACAAATGTGCACTAGCAATTTGGAGGAAATAGATGCTTTCTTCATACTCTATACCAGATAAACCCTATGTGGACTAAAGATTTAGGATTATAAAACAAAACTGCAACTTTACTAACGAATAATTAGGTACATCTCTTTTTTTTTTAAAGATTTTATTTATTTATTCGACAGAGATAGAGACAGCCGCGAGAGAGGGAACACAAGCAGGGGGAGTGGGAGAGGAAGAAGCAGGCTCATAGCAGAGGAGCCTGATGTGGGGCTCGATCCCACAACGCCGGGATTACGCCCTGAGCCGAAGGCAGACGCTTTAACTGCTGTGCCACCCAGGAGCCCCTAGGTACATCTCTATTTACAATGTTGAGAAAGTAACAGAACTGCTAAACGTGAAGCCAGAACTTAAAAACAAAGTGAAGGAAGACGGCATCATTAGAACGCATGCTCTATTACCAGTAGGCCAGTAGTACCAGCTGGGTAGGTAATGACTACGACACTCAGAGCTGATTATGTTTTGTCTTCTCCCCAGTTACATCTTATATGAATATAGAAATTAGCCTTTAATTTCAGGTTACATTATGATCTGTAGGGTCTCTATTCCTTTTTTAGGTTTGGCTTTTGACCTTCCACCCCAGCTCAGAAACAACCACGCATCCAAAACCACTCATACCAAAAGCTTATCAGTTTTATTCTTGATAGTGTGCCTCAGAATACTCACGGTGTTTCTACCATCAATCCCTAACAATTTCACTGGCGAGTTTGCCGTAGAGCATAAAAGCCTTACATATATTGACCAGTAGAAATTCATTCGGCAAGAAATCACTTTACACAACAAGACTAGTTGAAATTAAGGTTCAGGCGATAGAATTTAAATTCAACTCAATAAGCATTTAATGAACAATTTTGTACAAGGCATTGTGTCAAGTGCCATGGGTAACACCATGTTTTGATGTCAGGTGGGTTCCAATATGCATTAAACATTATATGATGGCTCAAAACTGCCATTTTAGAAACTTAATGAACAGATAGGTGTTCTGTCAGGATTGAGTCTTTTAGTCATGACCAGATTAGGATTTCCCTTTGCTAAACGCTTGTACTAATATTCAGCTGCTGTGCACCAGAAGAGATGTTCTGGGTGCTTCCCTCTGGCAGCCCCACTCATCTTCACCTGGCCAAACCTTATGGGGTCTTCAGGAAAAACGGCAAGAGTCTATTTCTCCAAGAAGTTTTCTCTGACCTTTACTCACCTGTCCTGCTTTTGGCTTAGATTCTCGCTGTATGCTTCCCTAATAGCCCTTACTTAACCTAAATGCAACAGTAGACACATCTTTCCAAAAGTCTCTGCATGATCATCTAGGTCTCACCTGTAAGCATCACCTGTGAGCATCTGGAGAAAGAGGCCTATAGATGTTACTTTTACCACTGAGGCCTACCGCTGTTTTTGACATATGGCAGGAACACATTTTTCTAGACTACATTTACGTGTTTTTATATTATTCATGTTGGATGTTCATTTTCTTTACTTACATTCAGATTTCCTTTGGACACATTGTGGGAATACACTTAAGAAGCAAAAAGTCAGTGCCAGCCTTCCAGACTGTCCAGAGCAAAAGGGTACACCAAATGGAAGGGTGATATCTCTACGACAACCCTGGTGACTTCGGCCAAATATCTGAAACAGTTACAGACCCTGTAACTGGTGGGTCTCCTAATACAACACTTGAGTTTTGTTTTTTTTTTTTAAAGACTTTATTTATTTATTCGACAGAGATAGAGACAGCCAGCGAGAGAGGGAACACAAGCAGGGGGAGTGGGAGAGGAAGAAGCAGGCTCACAGCAGAAGAGCCTGATGTGGGGCTCGATCCCAGAACACCGGGATCACGCCCTGAGCCGAAGGCAGACGCTTAACCGCTGTGCCACCCAGGCGCCCCAACACTTGAGTTTTTTTATTTAGGATTTTTTCTTATCTAAAAGTTGACATTTGTTTGGTCACTCTACACCAAGGCATAGAATAGTTTACAGTTTTTATTTATGTGTTCCAGTTGAAAACTGTGGCCATGTGTTTTCTCTCTTTTGGGTAGGCCAGTCTGATAAACCTTGATTATCTTTTGGCTTATAATCCACCCATAGTAGTACATCAAACTGAATCTACAAAACAATCTGTGGAACATTCTTGTGTACACGTTTTGTGAGCAAAATAATTTTTCCCTTAAATTTCTACCCTGGAAATGTGTCTTGAGGTTCTATAAGGAAGTTTAACACAAGATTCTACATACCTTGTTATAACCTTGAACATGGCTGTACAAAATAGATTGAATTAAATTCAACTGATTATGTAGTCCTGTTTCATTCCTTAAGTGGCAGTCAATGCATGGAATAGAATCTTCATGAATATTGCTTGGCAATGAAATACACACTCAGCCCAGCTCTATCTGAGCATGCCAAATGTTTTGTAAAGTTGTGAGATGAGTGGGAGAGGTTTGGATGATGTTCTTTATACTTCCCGTTTTAATGTGATATCCATCAGCCTGAAGTCGAAGGTACATACAGAATTTTAAACTTACTAATCAGTACAATAGTTTGTTTTATATAAGTGGATTTTCTAGATGAGAATAGGTATGGCGGTATATCCTTACCAAATTTTTCTATTACATCTCACCACTATGGGACATTGTAACTTCTGAGGAAAAGGAGTAGAAACTAAGGGTTCAGAAAAATTAGAACAGTGGTTCCCAAGATTCTTCTCTGCCTCTCAACCATTCTCTTCATTAATACTTTTCAATCAGTAACATCACTCATTAACACAAGTAATCTAAACCGCTTAGGGCCAGTCCTCTCCCCATACTCACATCCCCAACTTGAGAATGGTTAAGTAGAGAATTAAAGGATTTTCAGGAGTGATTAAGCTAGTGGGGGTAAAGGGGAAGCCAATAAGTAAGCCTATTAACAGAGGAAAGCCGATCAGAAAAGCAAGATACAGTAATTCATGTTCAGCATCCTAAAGATCTGATTCCTTCGTACTCTAAGTGTTTTCAGCCTGTGTTAGGATGCTTTGGTTTATGGGTAAGAGTAAATCCCATTTCAAACTGTATTAAGAAATAAATAAAATTATATTTTACATGACAGAGAGTCCATAAGAAAGCAGGCTTCAAGTGACTCACACACCTAAGCAGTGTGATCAAAAACTCAGGATCTTTCTGTCTCTCCAAACCCCCCCCCTTGGGCATCAAATTCACTCAACCACGGATTTCTCTCAGATTTTCACGTAGTTACCAGTGACAAGTGGGGCCACATACTTCCTTATTCTTGTGTAGCAGAAGACAGAGAAACCTCTCTCACAATCAAGAATTAAGGGCAGGGGCGCCTGGGTGGCACAGTGGTTAAGCGTCTGCCTTCGGCTCAGGGCGTGATCCTGGCGTTATGGTTTCGAGCCCCACATCAGGCTCCTCTGCTATGAGCCTGCTTCTTCCTCTCCCACTCCCCCTGCTTGTGTTCCCTCTCTCGCTGGCTGTCTCTCTCTCTGTGTCAAATAAATAAAAAAAATCTTAAAAAAAAAAAAAAAAGAATTAAGAGCAATGCCCTTCAGTCTGACAGTCCGATTAAGCCAATTTAGGTCATGCAACCACTCTCAATACATTATTAATTGCTAGGAAATCTCATGTGCTAATTGGCTTTTTGACTAAAGATCCATTCTTGGGATCAGTTTCCCTTGATTCCCGTACAGTATTATATAAATGAGGGCTTTAGTGGGATTCAGTTTCATAAACTATAGCTTTAGGGGTAATAAATAAGACCAAAACCCACCTATTTCATCAGGTGAGGGTCACCTGAAAAATGGCATTTTTAAAGCGATACTTAAACCATCTGAATGACCTCTATTCCTATCTCATTTTACTCTGCACGTGAAGCAGGTTTTGGGTGTATTTGTTTTGGGAATAGACTGACTAGAAATTCATCACTGTCCAAAAAGAAAACATTGTTTTCATCTAGCCATTTGAGGCTTAACTAGCTGGAAGAAAAACATAATTTCATTTTGTTCCCATAGTCTCATTTAGAAAATAATCTTAAGAGATTCAAAGGACACCATGCCATGTGAGCACTTTCCTTGCTCTCGGGGGCTTGGCCCGGACTTTAACTTTTCTAGCATGTTCTGAATTGATTCCTAAAGCAACATTTTTGCCTTTAGCACTGTCCTAACCACTGGAGCTTTAAGAAAACTTTAAAAAGTGTTGCTTAAAAATAGCATCACAAAACAATTTTCTTTTCTCTTTATTGCTAAAAATAAGCTGAATCTTTCCTTAAGAACCTTTTTTTTAGGTTTTATTTGAAAGGCAAGCAAGCTGAAATGCAGATGTTTATCTAAATCCGACTCAAAACAGTAAGAAATAATTACAAAACATAAAATGAAAACCCAACAGAGTTCTGCCCCTGTTGTCTAGGTAATTTTAGGCAAAAGTAAGGTTTTGAGTTTTTGGTTTTTTTTTTACAAATGCATTAATGTGGATGTGATGTATGCCACACAACAGGATGTTCCTAAAACATCCTGTAATAAAGTCTAAAATCTTATATTTCTTTCCTAATCTTATTGTATTCCGTTAGAGCTGACCTTGCCACAGTGTGAGTTCACCTATCTGCAAATGTTTAACTATAACAAAGATGTCTCACTCTCTCTGTTTTTTTTTTTCCCCTAGCAATTTGGGGGCAGCATTAAAAAACCAAGACCACAAAAGCTCTGTATTTAATGGAGATGAGTAATGTAGGAAATTTTGAGGAAAGGGGGCATCTTTATCATTGAACTCCTAAACTGTCCTACTTTTGCATAACAAAGGGAGTCCCAAGTTGACTGTGTTGGTGCAAGGGGCAAATGACCCTGTTGGACATTGCTCTTAGTGCGATTTCCTCCAGTCAAATGACAATAATGGTAGTTTCAACTTCATAAGTGTGTTTTGAGGAGTTACCAAGATAATGATGAAAAGACCTTTAGCAGAGTGCCCAGCGTGTAGAAAGCACCCCGGCATATGTTAGGTGTTTCTGTTGCTGTTACTATTGTCGTTATCGTTATGTCTTCCAAATTTTCAATCAAATCAAGGTTTTGGGGGTATTTTTAACATGCTGCAAGCTATTTTTTTTTTTAATTTCACTGATTGGAATGAAGCACATTTTTTATGTCACAAATGTAATGTGCCACTGGGGGCAATATGCCCATAATTCTACTCACTGAGCAATATGCCCATAATTCTACTCACTGAGCCGTGTTTTGGCTGACACAGTGAATGTGCCAAATGTGGCTTAAATTCAGAATTTCCTCAGAGCCTCTTCAGCATTGTTCCCCAGAAAATCTGCTACCTGAGCTGGGCTCCTCATTTGCGGTTTGCAAAGGGGTGAACTAACTGTGGCCAAAATGAAGTAAAAAACCATAGATGCGAATTCTCTCGAGCACTTTGTTGGCCCCGGCCTGTGGATGTTCCATTAACGTGTTTGCCAGCCTGCCCTTGTCCATGTGGTAGTGACTGAGGCAAAGCAAGGGCACCAGCAACACACAGCGCCTATGGCGCCGGCTCGTGCACGCGTGTGCGCGCCTGCGCGCGTGTACACACACACACACACACCACCCCACCCCCACCACCAAGAACACCACAAATACAATGGTGGTTCCAGTTCAAGAAGGCGGCCTAAGTGGGTCCTAAACTCGCCTCCTCCCACAAACACACCAAATCTACAGCTGCATATGGAACGGCTTCCGCTGAGAAGCACCTTAAAAACCGGCTGAGTGACTCCTACCAGCGCAGGCCACATGGGAGGCCGGGCACACCCTCCCCGTTAGCCCCAACCCCGACGCAGCCAAGGCATCAGTCAGGAGGGAACTCAAAACCAGGGGCCTCTCCCTGAGGAGCAAGAGGTTGGAGCCTCCCACTGCTCATCCCTAGTTCTTAAGACCTGCATTAGAGAGACGAGCCCCAAGCCGTGTGGCTTGGACAACCAGCAGGGTTCCCGACCCCGAGAGGCACGAGGCAGAAAGGATGTGAGAAACCGGGACTCTTACAGGACGCCCGCGCTGACTCACCAGCCCCAGGGCCCAGACGGGAAGCAGCCCATGCACGGCCCGGGTCTGTGGCGGTGTGGACAGGCCCCTTTGCTTGTCCTGGAGCTGCAGCCAGAGGAGCCGGCATCTGCTCACACGGATCTGCGGGCTCTTGGAGTCCTCCACAGACGGTGCTGGTGGGCGCCATCTCTTAGCTCCCTCTGCGTCGCCCGGCCGTGGGCGCCATCTTCACGCCCTCCTTCTGCCCCGCTCCGGGTCTCTGGGGCTCCAGGGTCTTCCGGGAAGGGAGCTTTTACACGCACCTGGTGCCCAGGTGTTGGTGGCCACCACCCTTGATTGCCTGACTCCGATGGCCCGAGGGGTTTGCGTTCCTGGGTCCCACACTCGCGAGACAGAGTTCTTGGCAGGCCTCCACCCCCAGGGCGCTGCAGAGACCTCCGCCTGAAGCACACGTCCGATCTTGCTGTGAAAAAGCCGTGTGTGCATGGCCTGGAGCTCCGGCCCAGGGAGCAGGCTAGGGTCTGGCACAGAGCTAGGGGCCTAGAACGTGCTCTCGGGGACAGGAGGCGGAGCTTGCAATCCGCTTGCGGCTCACCGCCCTGCTTGCGCACGCTGCTACAGCAGCGGAACTTGGACGCTCATCTGGAGCCGGCTTTTTGCACCTGGCCGTGGTGCCTGGTGAGACTTAGGCTTGCATTCCCTTGGGACGGTATACATTTGCATGAGCCTTTGTCATAGAAAGGTACTTTTATGTGTATAAATTTAATTATATAACTACAAAAATTTGCAAAGTTGCTTTGGGTCATGATAAAGTTAAATCTGTTCAGAACAAAATTATTAGACTTACAGAAAAAATATTAATTTCAAATTTTAATTCATATACATAATTTTCTCAAGGTATATATGATCAATATAAGACGTTCCAGCATTAAAATATGTCGGGGAAGTTGAATGGAAATTAATTCAAGAAGAGGACTGGTATAAAATTTCTGACTATTAAAATGATCTTATTCATGTATTTTTTTAATGAGACTGTGGCTATTATATTGCAACTGTATCAAGATTCCATTGGAATCTCTTTTAAGTAATTTAATCGTTTGTTTTAATGTTGATATTTACAAATGGCCAGAAATTGCATTCTTTTTAACAACTTAGAGTACAATATTTTAGCTGTTAACGGAAGAAATAAATTTTTCAGTATTATCTTCATTGACTTGCAAGCAAAAAGTCTGAAGTACCCCGTGGTAGACCATGGAAGACTAATGTGTAGGTACTTCACCCCTCATGGTAGCAGCTTAACTGACATGCTTTTGCTCTGAGGCTCCGGTTCATCCCTACATTCATCAGTTGGGACACCTCAGTAGCCGACATTAGATTTCCCAGAAATAGAGTCTAGGTAACTCTGCACCAAGCCCAGGCTAATTCCTTCACAGTCATTTCCCTAACATGAGTGGGGAAAACATTAGACCCACAGGTCCCTCCTGGCAGGTTTCCAATTGTAGGGTCTCCTGAAAATATACCACTCGAAAATAAGACCAGACACACAGAGAGCCAGATGAGTCTAATTCTCTATTTCTCTAACTCTATAATGATATGGTTTTACTAAGAGTACCCTCAATTTACATTACTAAACACAATACTTAAAATTCTAGTTTTCAACTTATGAATTCAAATTTAAGTGATTTTTACATTTTTTCCCTAAAAATGAGCGGCTCCATGTAACATATTCATATTTGGGGGACTGTATCAGATATCACTCAAGTACCATTTCACATCTCCTTGGCTTCACCTGTCTCTCATTCCAGCCACTGCCAGGATGACCAGTTCTTCACAGGTTCTGACCCACTTCTTGCAGGTGCAACCTGATGGTGCTTTGCGTCAGTCCTGTGCTGTGCACGCCTTGCCTACCACCCTGGGGCTTCTCTGTTGATGGCACAGAGTGAGACACCACAGGAACCTGTTTCATGCTAAAACCATTTACAATCCGGAAGTACTGGCAATCTGTCCCAGGAGGAGAAACATTAACATACGGGGATGGGAGCCTATGGATAAGTGTTTCTCCCTTTCTTGCCCAGGGGAGAGGGTCCAGAGATACATTTCACAGGGTTTCTAGGATGACCTCATGAATTGGTAGCCGACTTGATAACACTTTCTTGTACTGCTTCTCCTACTTTCTTGCTTTGCTGCCTCAAAATTCTCTCAGAAAACACTCCCCATTACGGTATTTGCATATGAAAAATAAATGAGGGAGATGAGTTACAATTCTAAAAATCAAGCTACCAGTTGGTTGGAGCTATTTTTCTAGCCCAAGTATGTGCCCTGAGCACCTCCCTTTGCTATTCCCAGCTCGTCTTCTTCTGATATTCATTCATATTCACTCATTCATGTATTCATTCTTATTTTCAGCAAGTATTGATTGCTTGCTTACTATATGCTAATTACAGCAGATACAATGATGAACATAATTCCTGTTTCCTTCGCTGAGAACTTTGCCTCAAAAAGGACTGATAGGGTGCACTTTGAATGCATCTTCCTTCAGTCTAAAAACACAGATGCAAGCTACTTCACTGACTGAACAACGGATGTTGGGAAAGGTCATTAGAATGCAAAGAGTGAAAGCACAGAACGAAGGCAGCAACACACCATCGGAAAATCTCCCAAGCAGCACAAGTCTCAGACACTCAGAAGTGGGACAGATACACTTTACTGCAAGAATTAAAGAGTAAAATTTGAGACCACATCTCCAGGCCACACATGAGGGAATAACTGTTGCCGTCCCCGTCCTGTGTGGAGCTTAGGCAGAAAATAGAGGTGCTGCTTAGCTCTTAGCTCTTGGTTGAAAGGCCCCAAAGAGTGGGTGGTGGGTTGGGGGGGCTAAAGGGAAAACAGCAGGCTGTAAAGTGAAAGCAGCCCAGCCTGCTCAGAGTAAGCTGCTGCTTCAACAGGCTGACGCAGAATGTGATTGTATGTCTTTTTAACAGCCTCTAAAAGTCTCTTTTTAAAGCCTTTTCGGAAGTAGTTTCCTCTTTTCCTGTTGTACTGTCAGTTGGCAGATGCCTCTGGGAAAGGGGGATCTGCTTTCCAAAAGGCTCTTAAAGAATGTTGGTTAAAAATTACTTTTAAAGCTATTTGCTAGAGAGCCCCTTGCCCTCTTCCTCTTGGCTGCCCCAGCACCTTTCATTTTCCCTGGCCCTAACTGATGTGCCCATTACTCCCTCTGAAATCTCCCTTGTTCTCTGACACTTGTGCTGACCTAACACCCTGTTCTGGCCAGCAACTGCCAGGTCTCACTGGAAAATGATTGCTAAACATCTCTGGGTTCTGGAACAACATGAGGGGGAAGGGCCAATCTTTAATGAACCATGGCTTACCACAGGGTGCCTTGAGGACCAAAAAGGTGCACAGAAGGAATCTGTGCCTTAAAAACAAAAAAATTTTAAAATTTAAAAAAAAAAAGAAAAGAACTGGACAGGAGGCATGTAAAAAGCCATATGCACTGGGCAATGCTGATGATTTGACAAAGAGGTCATGGGGGCCTGTCAAACAACTAAACCATTCTTGTTTTTAACGTTTCTCAGGATTAAATTCTGCAGGCCATTTTCATACATCCTAAGGGGAACAAAATATCATCCATATATTTTTAAAAGGCATTAATTAAGTTTAGCTCTGACACCCAAGAGTAATGGTCCCTGATCTGAGCCCTGACCTCCAACTAGGGATTTCAGATGAGGCTAATGGTTGTCGCACAATCAGATCCGTGTCACGTATTGAATATAGGTCAAAGGATGACTACTCCCTGCAGAAAACAAAAATAACCTTTCTAAGACACCACTTCATATTAGCATAGGCCCATATGCTCAGGATCAGAAAGAAATTGTGTTGTATCTCAAAGAAATCACATTGGACAAAAATCACATTTGAAGCTAAAGCGTTTGGCAATGGAACTACGTTTCTGCAAGCCTTTATTTACTGATTGCAGATAAATCTTGACCTGAAATAATGATAAATGTCAGCGTGGCCTAGTTAAGTTTTGGGGACACCTATGAACTACCAACTTTAAATGGTTTTATATTATGACTTTCCTCTTGCTAGTTTCAGAATGTCTAGCTTTAAAAAGTTTGAAATTTGGGGCCACCCAGGTGGCTCAGTCAGTTAAGCATCTGACCCTTGATCTCAACTCAGGTCATGATCTTAAGGTTGTGAATTTGTGCCCCTCATTGGGCTCCACATTGGGCATGGAGCCTACTTAAACAAAATAAAAAGTTTGAAATTTTAATGTAAAAAGCATTATAATTCATATTAACTCATTCATGAAATCTAATAGAAATGAATCCAGTCACACTTGTGAATTATTAGATTTAATTGTTGTTTATCTAGTTGCTACAATTGAAATTATAGTCCCACTGCTGAAGAGAAATCTTACCCAATTTGGGATAAATTGGCAAAAAGGAGAACTGTAAACTCCTTTCTACTACAGTTCTCTCAGAATACTCTTTTGAATGATGTCTATCATTAACTTTAATATATTTTAACTATAATTACAAGAAAAGTTCTTCAGTAACCACAATTCAACTACTTAGTGATGCATTTTTTATGTACTTTGCTTTTTTACTGAAAATATTTAATGAATTATTTTATTTTTTAAAGACATTTATTTATTTGAGAGGGAGAGAGAACTAGAGAGAGAGAGAGTTGGGGGAGGGGTAGAGGAAGAGAGAATCTTAAGCAGACTCTGTGCTGAGCGTGGAGCCCAACTCAGGGCTCGATCTCATGACCCTGAAACAACGTGAGTCAAAACAAAGAGTCAGATGCTTAACCAACTGTGCCACCCAGGTGCCCCTGAATTTTTAAATCCTTTAAATAAAATATCAGACAGAATTAGATATTACAGTTATTGAATTATAATAACTGTTGTGGATATGAATATTTTTCAGGCCATGCTTCAATATACTTCCTACACTGAATCCCTGAAATAATGTAAAACATTTTCTGTTAGTAAAAACATGCTTTTAAGAAGGTAGTGAAAGTGATAAATTTGGGGGGAAACCATCAATATTTAGGTAATAGAAAATGTAAAACCAAATAGCTTGGGGACAATTCAGTTCTACCATGTAAAATAATGCTGATTGGAGCAAATCAATGCTTTGAAGATGTAGTCTAATATAACTTAACTCTAATAAAGTTAGGTAAATTGAGGATTCTATGTATGGTGTGTAGAAGACATGTTCCTCATTCCAAAACAGAGATTTTAATGTTTCATGTCTGAAGTGAAGAGCATTGCCATTTTAAGCAGATACAGGGTGGTGATCAAGTCAGAATCTTATCTGGATTCTCACCAGCCTTATGACCTTGGCTAAAGCAATCAAGATCATTTTCTGTCTATATTCTACCTCTTTATATTATTTTGAGGATTAAACGAGATGTATTATAAAGCCATCGCACAATTCTTGACTCACAGTAGGTACTCAATAAATCTTGGCCATTTTGATTAATATTATTTATCATTTTTACTATTATTGAATATTATTCTATGCAAGTAAAATTGTGATTTCTGAATCCTCCTAGTCACATGCACCTGCATGCACACACACACACACAAAGAAACCAGTCAGCTCCCTTCATACAATCAAACGTGGGTCATCCAGTTTGATGGTGGAGGAAGAAGCTCCACATGAGAACCAGGAAACAGATGACCTAAGACCTGTTTTTCCCGACAATGACTATACTATAAAACAGGAAGTAGGCTTTTGCTTTTTCAAAATCTCTGCCTTCCTACACCAGGGGTGTAAGAATTTTACACAGTTGCAAATTCTGCCAGATAGTCTACTATATTATTTAAATCACTTATTTATGCAACCATTCAGTACAATTTTAGAACTTAAAATATATCATCTGGCATTTTTTTAAACTTAAGGTTTTTTTTAAAAATAAATGAGACAGTTTCTGGGCTTAAGACAGTTTCTAATGCTTTATTTTGTTGATTCTGTTACACAAAACCATTACAGTAAATCTCTTGGGAAAAAAAATTATGTTGTTGCTCTAATCCAGGGTTCACAATCTGTGGCTCAGTTTGAATCCAGCCACTGCCAGTTTGTGTATAGCCTGCAAGCTAAGAATGTTTTTCACAATTTTAAGTGGTTGCAAAAAATCTATAGAATAGTATTTCATAACAAATACATAAAATTCAAATTTCAGTGCCCATAAGTAAAATTTTAATGGAACAAATCCCTTACGTATTATCTGTGGCTGCTTTCACACTACAATAGCAGAGTTTAGTAGTTACAGCAGAGACCATGTATGGCCCACAAAGCCTAAAATCTTTACTATCTGGCCCTTTAGAGAAAAAGTCTGCCAACTCCTACTCTAATATAGCAAGCCCTGCTTAAAAGAAAGAAGAAAGAAAAGAAGAAAGAAAGAAAGAAAGAAAGAAAGAAAGAAAGAAAGAAAGAAAGAAAGAAAGAAAGAAAAAAGAAAGAAGAAAGAAAGAAAGAAAGAAAGAAAGAAAGAAAAGAAAGAAAGAAAGAAAGAAGAAAGAAAAAGTTCAAGCCACATGCAACTTAGGAATAGGTTTTATTATTTTTTTTAAGATGTATTTACTTTAGAGAGAGAGAGAGAGAGAGAGAGAGAGAGAGTGTGTGTGTGTGTGTGTGTGTGTGTATGGACAGGGGGAGGGGCCAAAGAAGGGGGAAGGGGGAAGCAGACTCCCCGTTGAGTAAGGAGCCCAAGGCAGGGCTCCATCCCAGGACCCTGGGACCTTGACCTGAGCCAAAACTAAGAATCTGACACTTAACCTACTGAGCCACCCAAGTGCCCCAGGAACAGGTTTTAGACCATAAATTCATTTGGAAGTCAGCTGTCCATTCACTGTCCATGAGAATTAAATAATAAATGGCAATTTGATTCCTGGGCTAGCCCACAAATGCTAATTAACTTAAAATTTATTTTAACTTTATTTAAGATCCTGAGTTATGAAGTTTAGAAATAGGTGGCCATACGTTGCAGAGAAGAAGAGGATCTTTTCCTGATTGAAGGGCTATGGCTAGATACATATAGCTTTTCTTGCTGGATGCTCTCACACATTTTAAGCAGAGGGACCTGAAAGGTATTTTTTTATTCCTCACAGTATTTAGCCAAGAGCATGTGTAAGTGCATACTATATACTTGTTAAATGAGATGAGATCCATTAACTCTATGTTAATGTATGTTAAATAGTCAGTATGACCTCAATTTCCCATATAGTCCCCTCTTTGTCTCTTATTATTAAGCCTAATTTTCATAAATTTGGATTTTTTTTTTGGAAGCATGATCATTTAACTTTAGCTTTAGAGCAACTTTTCAATGTTTTTATTTCAAACCACAGTAAGAAATACATTTTATATCACAATCTAATGCACATATTCATATATATAACTTAAAAGAAAAGATTTCTGCATGCAACATTGTCTGTTCTATTATGTTCTACTCCATTTAATTATTTTTAAAATCTCATCAGACTTACTAAATTGGTTTCATGACTAACTAGTGGGTCAGAATCCACAGTTTGAAAAGCTGACTCTACAGTATTTCAAAATAAATAGCTGAAAACTCACAAGTGAATGAATCAGTTCTTTCAGGACTGTTAATTGAGCCCCATAATAAGCGTCTGGCCCAGACACATGCCAGACACAGGGAGGTTATGATCAACAAGACCTCCTTCCTCACCTCAAAGGGCAGAATGTTTGGTTAGGAAAGTAACTAGTAAAGAGTAAATGATTTGGAGGTTAAACACTGCTCAGTTCAACCAGGATATATCCAGATTACAGCACCAAGTTCCCAGCAGCAAGTAAATCCAACTCCCAGGCCCAGCTTTGCTTCTATTTTGCTAATATTTTAATTAACTGGATTTAGGACATGGCTTCCTGTTCTGCTATTTAGATAGATCTAATCACTCCCCCAAAATTTAAACCAGCTTTTGAGAGCAGAAAAAACTTTAAGATATATTTAGCTTGAATATAGACATAATTTGAGTGTAAGTATAGATGATACTGGAATAGGCATTTAGAAGTTTGTTTGCATCAGTAGAGAAGGCATTTGTTTTTCCCATCATCATTAAAGTCTTTTAAGTTCATTTTTACAACCAAATTATGAAAAATAATAATATTATTATAATACTTTTGAAATTGCAGAGCATTTATAATTGTGCAAATACTAACTTCAAATATACCTGCAATATCTTTTTGTAACCATTACTATTTTAAGTTTAATTATAATATATTATCCAATGATGCAATTAGATGTTTTATAAGCAGAAAAATTCACACACATACACACACGCTACACAATACCCAATTGTTGCATTTGAAATTCTAACGATACTTGAAAGAAAAGAAAGAGAACTATACCTGAAAGAGGTTTATCTCACTTGTCTTAAAGATTTATAGTTAATTAAAGAAAAACATGGGTAGGTAATTCCAAATGCACTGCAGCTTCATCTATTTAACGAAGAACCTATTTTACTGATATAAATTGTAGATATGAGAAAACACAGGAGGTTTTTTGTTTTTTGGGGGGTTTTTTTTGTTTTTTTTTTTTTGTTTTTTTTTTTTTTTTGGTTTAAAGATGCTATACCCACTCCCATTTATTTGAAAGAAAATTCCTAAATATATGCTTCCCCCTCGTCCCCATCTTCCTCAGGTCCCAGCCCCACATCCGGTCTGTCAGAGTCCAGTCGTATCTGCTTCCCAGATGGGCCCAGAATCCTTCTCCTTTCCTCTCTCTCCACTACCAGAACCCAAATCCAAATCACCCTTTCCTCTTGCCCACACTACCACAGAAACCACCAAACTTGTCCTCCTGATTTGTCTCCTCTGCTTCTGTGAAATCAGGCTCTCCACACAGAAAGAGTCATCTGTAAAATTTAAATCAGAACATGTTAAACATGCTGCCTCAAAAGCTCCAGCAGTTCCCACTGCACTTACCTGCTCTCATTTTCTACCATCCCTTTCCTTGTACTTTGCACTTCAATCGCATTTAACTTCTTTCCCAAATGTGATGGTTAATTCTATGTGTCAACTTGGCTGGGCCACAGTGCCCAGATAGTTGGCCAAATACTACTCTGGATGTTCTGTGAAAGTGATTTTTAGCTGAGATTAACTTTTAAGTTGGTGGACTTTGAGTGAAACAGATTACCCTCCACCAGGTGGGTGGCCCTCATCCAATCAGTTGAAGGCCTTAAGAGAACAAAAACTAAGACACACCTGCTCCCAGCAAAAGGTAACCTGCCAGCAGAAGGCCTCTGGACATGCACAGCAGCTCTTCCCTGAGTCTCCAGCCTGCCCACCTACCCCATCAGATTTTGGATTCACTAGGTCCCCACAATTGCCTGAACCAGTT
The DNA here is from genome assembly GCF_002007445.2 of Ailuropoda melanoleuca. NCBI lineage: Eukaryota > Metazoa > Chordata > Mammalia > Carnivora > Ursidae > Ailuropoda > Ailuropoda melanoleuca. The sequence continues at coordinate 123,212,977 of NC_048220.1, read as the reverse complement.
CCTTAAAATAAATCTAGAGATGATGATGATAGATAGATAGATAGATGATAGATAGATGATAGATAGATAGATAGATAGATAGATAGATAGATAGATAGATGATAGATAGAAAGATGATAGATATCCTGTTGGTTCTTTTCTTCTGGAGAACCCTGACTAATACATCAAACACCAAACCTTTTCTCACTATAAACCCTTCAACACCTATAACTAGAACACCTTTTCTCTATAGAACACCTTTGCTCTTGCTGTTCTCTGTCTCTGAAACTCCCTTCCCAGGCTCAACACATAACTGCCTCCTTCATATCACTCTTGTCTCAGCTCTCAGCTTAAAGTAGCTCTCTGAGAGACTCCATTGTATCACCTCATTTCATTTCCTTTATGGTACTTGACCTGAAATGATCCTTACTCATTTGTTTGCTTGTAGCTCTTCTATTTCCCCATGACTGAGTCTAAGTTGCATCAAGGAAAACACCTATTGTATCTTGTTCCCTGTTGGGTCCCCAGCACCTAGAACAATGCCTGGAACATAGTAAACATGCAATATTCATTGAGTAAACTTGTGAACAAATTAATAAAGAAAGCATTTTTGTTAAAGTTCAAATTGCTTTCTTGGCACTGTTTATCAAGCATCGTGTTCTGTTTAGTCCAGGAGGTCATTCTGAATCTAGAGTCCACATAATGAAGTAGAAAGCTAGTTAAATATCTCATGAAAAAGTTGTAGTTCCTCTGCTAATTTCCACACATAATTGGAGTAGTTAAATCTTAAATGGGAAAACTCAAACTTATGCCAAAATTGTCCTAAATCTTTCTTTTCTGGCATAGTTTAGTCTAATAAATCTGATTAAATCAAGGCAATAACATTATTCTTCCTTCGTAAATTTCCACAACTAAAAGTAGTTTATTTCCTATGGCAAATCATCCCTACTGGAGGGCACAAGAGAGTCTTGTCAGAGTGTGAACCTAGTACCAAAGGCTGAAACTACTAACCAGTTTCTTTCTTAACTTTTTTGAATTAGTGAGATAGTATTTCTTATATTGCCAAAATGAAAGCAAATAACTGATTTTTTTAAACACAAGAACTCAGGAAGCAGGACCAACTCCAGCAGATATGCTAAATCATTTTACAAGTGTTTAGAATATTTTTACTTTATAAATGTATTCCACCACACTCCTTGGATCTCGTATGTTATTGGAGTTAATGAAGTTGACTAATGTGGGGATGGCCAAATTCTCTAATCATATTCATTCATCTGTTCATTCATTTCATTCTAAAGCACTGCTAAGTACCAGGTACTGAGCTAGGTGATAAGTATACCTTGGTGAATAAAATAGACATAGTCCCTGACCTTGAGAAACTCACACTGTGATACAGGAAAGAAGAAAGTATAAACAAATAAATAATTTAATAAATAGACATGTTATTTAAGAACTTTAATATGTGCCATGAAGGAGAGAGATTTGGGTGGAATGATAGAGAATAACTGGGGTAACATACACTCTGATAGGAAAGTCATGAAAGTCTTCTTTGAAAGTCCCTTTGATAATTTATTCACCAACCTGGAGAATGAAGAGAAGGAAGCCAAGAGAAAACAGGGTGGACAGATGGAGATGGAGAGAGGGTACTAGGAAGAGGGGGCAGTGTGGGTAAGGACTAAAGGGAGGAACATGTTTGATCCAGTTTAAGAAATGAAGGGATCTTTTTCCATGGGACATCATCCTTAATATCTTCAAGATTTTTTTCTTTCCTTTAGTCTTCGGCTAAGACCTTTGCCTATCTCACCCTATCCTGGACACAAGGTGTACAGAGCTGGTGTGGTGGACTTTGAAATGAAAACCATGCAGTTTGTCATGCAAATTGAATCTCTTCAACAAAATTAATTTACTAGATGTCTTGGCGGTTCATTCTGCAAGCACAGCCTGGCTGTGCTTTGACGAAGCCCTTAGTCAATGGCAACAATGCAGTTTGTCCCCAGCCACTCCTCACTCACTAGTCAGGCACTCCAGCTCACTGCCAGAACCCTTTAGAAAGTAAACACTTCCAATTGGATGGGTTGAATCAATAGTTCTTTTCCTTACATAACAATAGTGTTGATTGTGGAAGCCAAAGTCAGAAACCTATTGGTCTTGCACTCAGCCCACTTACATTTCAGATTGTCTGAAGTCAACATCAATTCTAGTCAGAAAGAATTAATGTATCACATCTTGAAGTCATAGAATCTTAGAATTCAGTGAGAACAGTCTTCCAGATTTTTTAGAAAATTCATTTCACTGATTAATACTTTACCTTTTTGCATATGTTTTTATTGACCTTTATTGAACATTTTATTAAACACACTTGAGAGAAGGCTACCATCAAAGACTGATGACTCATGGAAGGAACTGGAAGAAATCAGAAGACCCAATCTAGCATAGTAACAGAACTTAATGACCGTGTGCCACCTTGCGCTCAATTTCTTTTACTCCTCATTTGTTCATCTGTAAAATAGAATAAGTGCCTATCTCTTATGAAAAGTATGAGTTAACAGACTCAGGCTTGTTAATCAACATGAATGTTGTTTGAGGTGTTTGGGTGAAGGGTTGTTAAGGAAAGGCAGAATGAGGTAGTAGGAAAAGCTTGGGTTGTAGAGGATTATACAACAAACAGTTAAACCTCCAACTTGGCCATTACTCATTTGAGTCTTTGAGACAAATAGCTCCTCAAGTTCTTTAACTTCATTTTTTTTCCATGCATAAAAATAGGGACCAAAACTGCTATATTTGTTGTAGGATTCCATGAGAAACCATATGCAAGCCCATCAGGGATGCTTGCTCTCAACAAGTAAGCTCTCCGTGTATGTTACTTGGCCTTTCTTTTACCTATTAACGTTTTCAGTTAAACTATGAAATACTTTTTTCATTGTATTTTTAGGAATAGAGAAAACTTCCCAAACCAATTTTCTATAACACTTCTTATAAGAGAAATAAATCTTAAAATGACCCATATAACTTTTTTTGGATAGAAATATCCACTGCTTTCAGGGTTGTTTCAATGTTTGAAATATATAGCTTCTGATATATGAAATACAATGACCAAACTCTGATACCACGTGAACATTCTTTGAAACCAATTTTCCGTAATCTGAGAATGTAATCCTGCCATCTTGTAAAAGTGATTGATACAGATATAAAAGTTAGCCCCGCACATAAATCAGCGCAAATTAGATGTAAGTATGTTAAGTCCCTTATTTTTCTATTTGTAATACATATAAAACTTTATGCATTTTTATTTTGCCTAGGATAATACTACAGAAATTATTTTAATTAAAAAAAGTTCCAAAAGAGTGCATTAGGTTGAGCTTAACATGGAAGTGTTTTCTTCTGATGACTCAGACATCAGTACGATAAGAATCACCTCTTGGGTGCCAAGTTCAACTAAGACTTTAGTACACTTTATCCTCTTTAGTATCATTAGATACTAGATTAGTATCACTTGATCCTCTCAATATTTATAAGGTATAAATATTTAGATTCATTGTACAGATGAGAAAATTGAGATGCAAAGAAGTTAAGAAACTTACTTAAGGTAGAACAGTTAGTTAATGACAGTGTTAAAACTTAAATCAAAGTCTACTTAATTCCACATAACCTCTAAATGTTAATTGCACAAGGCAAAAATAAAATTAAGCCAATCTAATATAAATTGCATCATCTTCTGTTTTTAGTATTTTCTGCATTATCCTGATTAATGCCATGATCATTACATATTTGAGAGACTATACTGTCTTGCAAAGTCCTTTTTTTTTTTTTTTGAGGGGGGGCGCAGAGAGAATCCCAGGCAGACTCCATGCCCAGCACAGAGCCTGATGTGGGGCTCGATCCCACAACCCTGAGATTGTGACCTGAGCCGAAATCAAGAGTTGGACACTTAACTGACTAAGACACCCAGGCACCCTCATTTTTTGAGATGAAATCCTTTGTCCTGCAACACCTCCAACTAACTCACTCTTTCTCTCCCTCTCTCTCTCTCTCTCTCTCTCACACACACACACACCTTTCTTTTTACCAATCTCTTTACTCCTTCAATCTATAGTGTCTTTCAGTACCTGAGAAAAAATATCCCCCATTTTCTTTCCCAGTTGATTTTTCTGCAAGCTCATTGATACCACCTTTATCTTTTGAGTAGTGGAGATTTGTTTAGAAGCCCTTTGAAAATGAACCATATTTTAAGGACATAGTTTCATGGTAGGGGATAAAAGTTGCTCTTAAGGCTTCCTTGATGTATTTTCATCTCCCTTTCTTTAACTGCTTTGCTCACATTGCTCTAACTTAGTATTTATTTCTCCTTGAAGAATTTGTTGTCACAGAAATTAATTACTTTGCTGCTAATAAAATTAGGATTTCAGAAAAACGGAAGCTTTGTAACATTATCCCTCCTTCTGGGAAACATACTTGTGCTCTCTAATGTGGAACTTAGGAATTTTATAAATCCAGTACTTTGTTTAAATAGTTTAATGAGATTCTTATTTTATTCTTTTTTGTAATTATTTGTAGAATGTACAGCTTTCAGTGATTTAATTCTTAAAAAACTAATTAGTGTGCTCTGGAATGATTTGTCTTTTGTTAATTTCCATTAACATTACATTTTGGTTTTGGTGGTGTATGTTGCATTGGGTTCCCTGTGGGTATCACTGGATGAAATTCATATTTAACTGTGTCCAATATAATGATACTAATGAATGAATGAGTCAAAAGGAGAAAGGGTAGATATTTTGATGAGCCTTTCATTTACAAGGCTGACATTTGAGACCCTATAAAGGAGTTAAAATTTTATTTTCTAAAATAATTATTTTTTAAAACTGTATATAGTCTGTTGTTGAGAAATACTTCAGGGCCGGGTGGAGAGGGATCTACCCATAATGTAATGGTGGTGACGGCAGTGGTGATGAATACTAATGAAAGAACGCATGCCAACATTTACTAATTGCTTCTGTGGGCCGGACATCACCCCATTATCTCATTTAATCCTCACAGTGACCTGTTATACATGTCGGATCATTGTCTCCGTTTCACAAATGAGAGAACTTAAACTTTGAGAGGCTCAGTAAATTCTCGGAAGTCACAGAGATAGCTAGAGGCAGAATGAAAGTTTCCAGAGGCAAACTTTTAACCAATTTCACTAGTATTTTCAGTCTCTATGAATATAAAAAATAATCTCATGATATTTATATTTCAGTGTAGTTCTCTGCATTGTTTAGCTCGTAATTTTAGGCAGTGGTTCTCAAGGGGGGCGGAGGAGGTAGGTTTTGCCCTCCAGAGAATGTTTGGCAGTATCTGGCGGCATTTGGGCTGTGATATCTGGGAGGTACTGCTGGCACCTCGTGAGAAGCCAGGGCAGCCCCCACAGCATAGAACTGTCTGCCCCAGAAGTCACTAGTGCTGAGGTTGTGAAACCCTGTTTCAAGGAGCTGCCCAGCAAAGGGTTTTCTGGTAATCATGTCTTTATTTGGCTTGATTTCTGTTCTAACTGCTCTGTCTTAATCCGTCAATGACTCTGGATCTTGTAGTTATAGGAGAGACTGATAACACAAATGTAGAAGGCTTACATCATCCTTTAGAGTCATGGAGAGTAGAAGTAATGTATCCTTTGGCTTGATACTGTTACTGCTATAGACACACATGAGAGACCATTCCAGACATAGACTGTCCCAACAATGTTATGTATTCAGATGCTTATGACTATATTGCATGGTAGGTATGATTTTCTCAATATTGTGCATAACAAACCTGTACAGAGATGAAATAACCTTCCTACATTTGTATAGCTCATAAGTAGATGGACCATGATTCACATCTCAGATACTAACTCCATTCACCATACCCCAGATATATTAGCAAGAAAAATGCCAAGCTCCGAGTTCTGCCCTAATCCTTTACTGTACTAAGGTGGGGTTTTTCCTCAAATAAAGTCTAACACTTTTCAGCTTAGAGATTTTTGAGTAGCCCACTGGATACGAGACTTTGAGAAGAAATATTCTCATGTCACAAAAAAAATACACTCTGCTATCTCAAAAGCAGCATCTAAAAATAGACTATTTAGAATGGAGTATGAGTGATCATGTCTTCTAATCAGATGCTTCCCTCCCTGGAAAAAGAAACCAAGGCAACAGAGAGTTTGCACAATTTGATTGTGCTCATACAGCAAGTTAGGGGAAGTCTGTAACCGGGGCCCAGTTCACCTACTTCTAGTCCCTTTTTCCTTTTTCCTGTAGTATGCCCACCTCCTTGACCTGCTTCCCCCTGCAGCGGGGCTGATGGTAGGAAAGCTGTCAGTTAGTCCTCCTCTTGAACTGGTGAAATGCTTTCACAAACTAGGGACACAAACTCATTGTCTTCATTATTTTCATAAGTTGTTTAGGACCACAAATATGTTGTGGGTAATTAGTCCTTTGAAGAAGAAAGACAAGAATGGTAAAATCCCACAATCCTCATTATTATGCAGTCAAATCACTCCGTAAAACTAATTAAGAATTTTGCAGTACTTTATGCTCCTCGGAATCAAATGTGAAAAATACGATCTCATGACTTTCATAAGAAAATGGTGAGTCTGTTCAAACTACATAATCTCAAAGCCTAAAAAGTCCTCCTCCCTGGAAACTGCGCCCTTTCTCCCAGCAGAGCATGTTACCTGCAGAATAATTTCCCCTAAATCAGGACTCCCCAGACCTCAAAGTTCACAACCTCTCTGTGTAGGTGGTGTGCTCACTCAGGGAAGAGTAGAGGTTTCTTCCAGCCCTTTCCATCCTCGGCCCCTTTCTTAAACTAAATTGAACAAGACACAAGGAAAGAGAAATATGAAGGGGGGCACCCACCACCCATCAAATCACGTTTCCCAAACCTCCCTCATTCTGCGTCATTCCATGGTGACTGTAGAAGATGATCTATCGGGGTTTGGGAAGAAGATATCTGAACTTCTGTATAGTTTTTGTCACATGTATAGTTTCAATTTACATCTTTTGTTTGCTCAATACCATGTACTGTATGTTCGTACAGAAGTACATAGATTGTGTGTGTGTGTGTGTGTGTGTTTGGGGGTTATATGCTTTACAATTTTTGGAAGTCACTGTTCTATATGTTGTGGAACAGGAGCATTTTCTGACTCTTCCCCAAGGTTCTAGAATGTATACCTCCTCTCCGCCCTGACAAAACATCAGAAGCCAACATCTTAGTTCTTTCACCTCCTGTTAGACCTCATCTCAAAGGTCAAGGCTTCCTCTAGAATTTATATCCCTGTTGCCTCCAACCCCAACTTTAGTTTTCTAAAAAAGCAAGTATAGATTCCATCCCAGCCACAAGATGTGATTGTACTTCTCAGACACTCCCTGCCTATCAACTGCACTGCCTCCATGACCCACCCACCGCCTGAGTTAAGGGACTCGAGCTGAGCCACCCTCCATCTGGATAAGGAAAGATTGAGAGCCCCAGAAAAGATAAGAAGCCTGTATTAGTTGCCTATTGCTGCTAATTATTATCACAACTCAGTGGCTTAAAACAGCACAAGTTTATTATATTACAGTTTCATAGGTCAGAAATTTCACTGAACTGAAATCATGTGAGACTGGGTTTCTTTTGGAGATTTGTTTCCTCACCTCTTCCCAACTTCTAGAGGTCACCTGCGATCCTTGGTTCATAGCCCCTTCCTCCAGCTTGAAAGCCTTCAGTGTGGCACCTTCAAAACTCTCTTTCTGACTTTGTCTCCCTGTAATACCTCCCCTGCCCTCTTGCCTCCCTCTTATAAGGATTCTTGTGATTACATCAGACCCACCCAGATAATCTCCCTGTCTCAGGATCCTTAACTTAATCACATCTGCAAAGTCTCTTTGCCATGTAAGTAACATATTCACAGGTGCTTAGGATTGGAAAGTGAAATCTTTTGGGGCCATTATTCTGCCAACACACATACTCTCTCTGCCAGGACTCATGAGTTAAATCAGCTGAAGAAGGAAGCTGCATTCAGCCTGATTCCAAACTGGGAGGAATGGAAAAAAAAGTATAATCCCAGAGTCAGAGAAAAGTAGATTCTCATCCCAGTTTTGCCAATAACAAAGCTGTATGACCTTAGGCATGTTATTTAATCTCCTCATAATTGTTTCTTTGCTTGTGTCATGGAGAAAATCATACCTCGAATAGGGCATAAAAATGCAAAAGTAGGGGCGCCTGGGTGGCACAGCGGTTAAACGTCTGCCTTCAGCTCAGGGCGTGATCCCAGCGTTATGGGATCGAGCCCCACATCAGGCTCTTCTGCTATGAGCCTGCTTCTTCCTCTCCCACTCCCCCTGCTTGTGTTCCCTCTCTCACTGGCTGTCTCTATCTCTGTCAAATAAATAAATAAAATCTAAAAAAAAAAAAAAATGCAAAAGTACCTAATGATAGACCTTTAATAGGTGTTCAGTTAAGGTTAGTTTACCCATTCTGGTGCTACAGCTCCAATCTCGTGTCATACTAACTAGCAATTGTATGGAATTTCCAAATCGCCCTCCTTAACCTACACAACACCCCATGAGCTCTACCTCTTCTTCAAAACTGGAATCTAAGGAAGGTTCAGGGACTTACTTAGTGAAAAAGGAAGAAGTGGCAAAGCAGGGACTGCAAACCAACCATTTGACTCCAAGGCCTGTGTTTTTCTCTTCTATATAGCATTTGTCTTGTTCTCTACTTCTGGTCACCATACTGGTTAGAAATTAGATATTTGGCCAAAATAGATCTGTGTATGGAAAGTGAGGTATATTGCCCACTATCTTTGTGAAGTTTGTAGAAAAGCAAAACAGACAAGAAACTGTAGGCTCAGGAAAATATTTTCTCTCTGGAGCTGTTAGGCATTTGTAACAAGTTGTTTAAGGCAGCTTGGCTCTTATGAGGGTATGGCTGATGCCAGTTTGGAAGATTTTATAGGTCTCTAGTTCCCCTGATATTATTGGCTAAACCAATAAGTGTGGTTAATTTTTGATGTAAAAAGAAATCATAACTCTGAAAATACTTGTGAGAATTAAAGAAACTCCAGAGTTTCACCTAAGGATTTCTTAGTGAAAGAATTAACTATGAGGAAGAAACTTAATTGCCTACCATCTTAGTAACTGAATAATTATTTCCCAGGACTTAATGTTACAGAAAATAAAGAGAAGTTTTTTTTATTTGCTTTTGTTGTTTTTGTTCCTACTTGGAATTAGTAAGGTGCAATGTAGCTATGGCCTGATGCTTTTCGCCCTTGGTGATGTAAGATGCTTTGCTATCCATTCTCCTGACTGGTGATTAACAGGCCCTTGACTTAGATCCTGGTATGACAATTAGGATTGAGTGGTGTCATCTGTTTCATAATTAAATTGTATCTTCCATATCCTTTGAACACTGTATTGGAGTTTAATTGACTGATGCTATCTCTGCTGCCACGGTGGCTTGTCTCCACAACAAAGTCAAGATAACAATGATCCCACTCATCACAAATACCCCAGTTGAAAAGAATTTGCTTTCTCTTTCACACAGAAAGCAGAAGTCCCAATTTAGAAGCAGTAGTTAAGAAGCCTAGGGCCTCTGTATTCCTCCCAATCCTCATTCAGAATAACATTCAGAGTCTACGTTGCAAATTAAAAGATCAACTCAACATACGGAGGGAGAAAGTCCTGTCTGACCATTTGATAACTTCTCCAAGAAGACTTAGAGAATGGGCTAAGGGATGGAGGATATTGTCTAAACAGATTGTTCACAGGCTTGTCTGTGTAGCCATCACAGACAGAGAGAAGCTCCAAAAAGCGTGGCTCATTTCCATGCACTTGCCAGAGAAACATTCTCTGTGAGTATGTATTAAACTCTTTATGTTAAACCGTTACAATACACTTCTAATTTATTTTTTAAGAAAGGCTACAGAAGCATTAGGCTTCCTCGACAGGCATGTTTTCTCGTTTCATTTTCAAGTAGGCAACACAAGGTGGTTAAGACCATGAGGTAATATACTTATGGAAACAAGAGGAGAAACTTAGAGGCAAAGCAAAAAGAAACAAATGCTCCATGAGAAATGGAAATTATTTTTTAAAAAAATTTAAAAAACCATCTGCAGGATAGTCCTGATTCTGTTCCCAAGTAGCACAACAAATCCACTCAGTTTAGTCAAAATTCATGGATATTTAAAATGCATACATACAGAAGTAGCTTAACAATATAGTTAGCATACCATTCAGGTAAAAATGTTACATGTTAATTAATAAAGAAACAACCGTAGGAGATTCCAGGAATTGTGAATGAAAAGATTGATGTGACTCTTTATACAAAATGCTTAAAGCCACCTTAAGACAAACAAACTTCAAAATTTAACATCTAAGCATATAGAGAATATGCTGGAAGCATGATATGCTCTTTGTAATTTACTTCTTATCACATGATTATATTTTAATTACAGTTTTCATTTGTTAAAAGTATATTCTAATGAATATTTTCCTTTTCTTCTGGGTAATAGTCTCTATTGTCTTATTTCCATCTTTAGATGACTCAGCCTATAGTAATATACGGGCCAAACGTTCAAAAATTTTTAATAGTTTACTCATGATGCAATTAAAATTAAAATGCATGCATAAAATTGATATTTTAAGCAAATCATTGTATATCTATGTGGTTTAGAAATAAAGAAAAGGAGAGTGGCCTGGAGCCTGCCAGACTGAGTCTTCACTGGGTTTTGGGAATTTTTTTCCTTTTCAATATCCTTAGCAGTTGGCTGCTCCTTTGGGCCAGAATTCCCATGAATCATATTTAAAGCAATCCCCAGTTCATTTTGAATATTGTGTGTGTGCTTCCTTTGTAGTTGAACTACTAGGACAGAGAGACAAAGGGGCATTATCGTGTCCAGTTTTAGAACTCTGCCCTAAAAGGAAAGATATTCATGCAGGAAGGAGTTGTAGGAAGTCTGCCATAATTATATATTTTTTTAAATCACTCTGATTTGTTTCTCTTGTTCTGCAGGAATTCTTTGGTATCCTCCCATTCTTGACCTCTATGTCAAATGACTTTTTCACACTTCACAACTTAGACATTACCATTTAGCTTCTACTCCTGGTCTCCCACTACTTTGTTTCCAACTCTTTAATTAGAAATGGTTAATTTGACTTCGTGTCTTAAGGCAAGGAGAAAATGAGTCTTAAACAGTATTAAGCTCCCATAAATATTTCACTTTATGCTAATTCCTGTGCTTCCAGCTGAGCTGTTTGAAGTTCTCAAAAAAGTGTTTCTGTTCCCCTCAATTAAATACATAACTGGAAAACAGTAAAATAATTATCAGTTTTATTACCTGGCACTTTTCCCCCCCACATTTTAACTCTGGATGTATACATTTTTCCTTCCAGTATAAATATAACCCAAGCCCAGTGTCATGGGCACCAGGTCCCAGGGCTGAAGAAACTAAAACTAGGGCTTCGGAGAAATCTCGGAGCTCCCTCAAGTGGACACATGTTTAACGCACCCTTATCCTCTAGAAAACATTTTTGGCTGCACCTTCTATTCCAAGACAGAAACTTCTGACTGCCCCAATTTAGAAGCAGAAGAGGTTTCCTCTTTAAGCTGAAATATTCCAAAAATAAACGAAACTTTGAACTCGTTTGGCAACTATATGGACATAGGAGGCCGATGAAGAAATGTCAAGTCAAGCTTTTTGACTGTTGATTTTGCCTGTGGGAGTGTAAATTGGAATTAATAATTACAATATATTCTACTCACTAGGATAGAATGTCAGCTGTCAAGGAAATTATCAAAGTAACATTTATATAGCACTCACGCCACATGCACTCTGTGCCAGGCACTGTTCTAAGAGCTTTACATGTATTTGTTCATTTCATTCTCACAGCATCCCTCTGAAGTAGGGACTTTAATCATCTCCATAGTACAGATGTGGAAACAGAGGCACAAAGAGGCTAAATAACCTTTCAAAGTTCACAGAGCTAGAACACAGAAGAGACAGGATGAAAACCCAGGCAATCTAAAATCCACCATGCCATACTCTTACATGAAATAAACAGAATAATATACACATACATATACATGCATATGTAGATATGTTTATATACATACACATGCACACACATAGAGACAAATACATATACACAAACATACAGAGAGACTGTATATTTTTTAAAGATTTTTTTTATTTATTCATTTGAGAGAAAGGGAGA
>NC_048220.1:123182887-123199373 GCF_002007445.2 Ailuropoda melanoleuca | reverse complement strand
AGGAAATTATCAAAGTAACATTTATATAGCACTCACGCCACATGCACTCTGTGCCAGGCACTGTTCTAAGAGCTTTACATGTATTTGTTCATTTCATTCTCACAGCATCCCTCTGAAGTAGGGACTTTAATCATCTCCATAGTACAGATGTGGAAACAGAGGCACAAAGAGGCTAAATAACCTTTCAAAGTTCACAGAGCTAGGGGCGCCTGGGTGGCACAGCGGTTGGGCGTCTGCCTTTGGCTCAGGGCGTGATCCCGGCGTTCTGGGATCGAGCCCCACATCGGGCTCTTCGGCTGTGAGCCTGCTTCTTCCTCTCCCACTCCCCCTGCTTGTGTTCCCTCTCTCGCTGGCTGTCTCTATCTCTGTCGAATAAATAAATAAATAAAATCTAAAAAAAAAAAAAAGTTCAGAGCTAGAACACAGAAGAGACAGGATGAAAACCCAGGCAATCTAAAATCCACCATGCCATACTCTTACATGAAATAAACAGAATAATATACACATACATATACATGCATATGTAGATATGTTTATATACATACACATGCACACACATAGAGACAAATACATATACACAAACATACAGAGAGACTGTATATTTTTTAAAGATTTTTTTTATTTATTCATTTGAGAGAAAGGGAGAGGGCAAGTGAGACATGAGCAGGGGGGACGGTCAGAGGGAGAGGGAGAAGCAGACTCCCCGCTGAGCAAGGGGCCAACATTGGGCTCGATCTTAGAACCCTGGGATCATGACCTGAGCCACTCAGGTGCCCCAAGAGACTGTATATTTTAAGGAGTATAGTTAAATCAAAAAGTAATCTTTTAAAGTATAAAAGCTAAGAGAGGAGAAACGTGTTGTAAAATTATCAAACTTCACTTATCTTATTTCCTTATTACTTGTTGTTACTCATTACAGTTTCTGGTCATCTCACCATCTAGTGGCCTTGCTTTATTAAGATGTTGGAAGTTTGCTTCTGGCCATGGTACTTGCTGTTTCTTCTACAAGAAACTTCCACCAGTTTTTCCCATGAGTGGCTCACCATGATTCCAGTTTCTTCACAAAGAGGCCCTCCCTGACCTTGTATGAAGGAGCCACCCCTCACTGTCTGTAACTCAGTATCCCTTTGCCCTGTCCATTTGGTCTCTATGGGTCTTATCCATGACCCAAAATGTATTACTTACCTGGGGCGCCTGGGTGGCTCAGTCGTTAAGCGTCTGCCTTCGGCTCAGGTCATGATCCCAGGGTCGTGGGATCGAGCCCCAAGTTGGGCTCCCTGCTCAGCAGGGAGCCTGCTGCTCCCTCTCCCGCTTCCCCTGCTTGTGTTCTCTCTCACGCTGTCTCTCTCTGTCAAATAAATAAATAAAATCTTTAAAAAAATAATGCATTACTTACCTATCCATCCATTTGTTCATAGTCTGTCTCCCCCACCAGAATGTAAACCCCACAAGGCAGGACTCTGTGTCTGGGGCATAATAGAAATTCAAAAATAATTCTCAACAAATGATTGAATTACTAAATTTTCAATTCTGATGACTTTTAAGTAAATGGAAAATTATGGTGATAGTCAATATTTCAAAATTTCTTTTTCGTAATGCTATTCTTTTTAGTGTGTTCTTAATAAATATTTTGACAGAATACTATATTTTAAAGTCTAGAAATGTATAAACCTCCAACCTAATAATAATTGTATTTAAGAGTATATTTTTGTTCTTTGTTAATATGTTACCTTGTCTGATGTTGTAACAAAAACTTATGACACATTAAGTTCCTAAATACACACAAAGATTATACTAAAATAATACCAGAAAAGGAAATATGTGAATTTGTATGTTTCTATACACTGGGATAAAATTCAAGGGCTATTTCTATATTTTTAATGGATTGTGTAATGACTTCCAAGTCTTATCACATATATTGAATGTATATGTGTATGCTAATTAAGTCATATCTTTAAACTTAGCAAACTATTACAGGTTGAGAATGGGAAAGTATCGACAGAGTAATGACACCAAATAATAGGAACTAAGATGCTATTCTCCTAATGTTTCCCATTCGGAATCTTATCTGGAAGGAAAGGGAAAGTGGATGGGAATCACATTCCAATCCCGCACTGTGTTCCCTGTCTGCTTGGGGATCTCACTGTAAATCACTGAACGTTGGCATTCCTTCATTTCTACTTCTTTGCTTCACTTCCTCTGTGACAACCCTCCCCCCAACACCACCCATGTATTTAGTCAGAGTTTGTAGATATAAACGTCTTCTTTTCTAGACTCCAGGACTTCTGTCTTAGGCCTCCATTATTATAATGATGATTAACTCATATTTCATACACACACACAATCTGTAATACATACATACAGACACACACATAATACATATACACACACACATATATATATAGACCTGCATACACACATACATTCTCTTTACGTATAACTACATATATAGTGAGAGTTATATATACTCTTTATAATTTTGAAGTTACATGACAATTATATTCTGGTTCTATTGGAAAGTTAGAAAAATTCTACTTTTTCAACCAATATATTATATCAGAGACAACAAAAACAAAAGAATAATTTTGTGATTTGAGTGGCTTCTCTGTGCCCATATATTTATAAGGAAATATTGTCCTGTGATTTCATTTCAAAGTCGACAGTTTTATTGCTATCTGCCATCATGGTACATTTAGAGTTTTCCTGTATTTGATTTCTACTATTCTCCCTTCTTCTTCTGTCTCTGGTTTACTGTAATGACAGTAAGAACTAACTACTCATACAATTTCTCTGCAAGCAGCTACTAGACCGAGTGGGGGAAAATAACACATTTTATGCATGACTGATTGCATAAACCTTTCATTTTAGAGAAACAAGCCTCAAATGAGTAATTTATTTATAGGAATGAAAACCAAATAAATAATTTCTTGTTTTCAAGGAACAAATGAAAGACAATCTCATATCCAAGCATATTTTTCTTTTTTAAAATTCAAAAAGATACTGTAACATATGCAAGAAGTTATACTTTAGTGACATTCTAAAAAATTAAGAAAATTACGTGTTAAATTTATTATAAAACCTGTTTTACAGTTTTGTATTCCTTTGATCAGAAGAAGGGGTTTGTGGACATTTTGGGACACTAGTCCACCTTATTTGTATTAATTTATGCCTGTTGTTTGTACTAACAGGATTGATATTTGCAGTTTTATTTGCTTCTAATTGCTAAGGTTTTTTTTTTGCCATTTGTGTTTTGAACAATAGAAAACATTTGCCAGGTTTTATGCATAAGAAGCACGTGTCTAAAAATTTGTAACAATTTATTATGAAGTGTAAATTTTATTAATGGCTTAAGTATAAATAGCAAGTTTATATTTTGGCAAATGATTTTTCTTTTCCCTATTCAATTGGCTAAATGTAAGTAATTTCTTTAATCACGGGAAAATTAATGGGAAAATTTGAGACACCGCTAAATAATGATCGTGCTCACACCAATTATCCTCACTGTACTTTATAGTTTACTAATAACCACCTCAATCAAGGTGTCTTTCACTGAAACAAATCACTCATCTTTATTTCGGTTATAGTTTGTAATGACCCATTGAAGGATAATATACTCCCCTAATTAAGAAGTGATATGAACACAGTGTGAATGAGGCTGATGTGCAGCGGGGGGGAAAGAGGAATTTCTATCTGATCTACTTAGTATTCAGGGGCACGCAACCCTTCCCAGGCTCAGCCGTGTGGTGAACTCATTGCCACATGTTCTGTCCAACCGCAGACCCCATTAGATCCCCTCCCAACTTCTCTGGCCAGCCTTGTTGCTTTTAATCTATGGGGACACCTTGCGGATAAAGAGGAAGGCTCTGCTTGGAAAGAATCCCCTCCCCTCTCTCCTGTCTCCTAGTGTCATTTTGTCCTCTATCTACACTTGAATGTGCCAGCAATAAAACTGTTTTGATAAGCAGAATTCGCAAATCTGGCCTCTTGGGCTGAGATTTCACGTCAGTATTTGTGCCCAACATCTGAATGGAGAAGAGGGTCCCAGTGCACTGCTCTCTCCCCTAACTGTCTTTCATCATAGTTAGTACCTTATTCAATGTGATTTCAGATGCATGGGGAGTACTGTGGAATCATGCTGATAAGATGATAAAGAACAAAATTTATCTCATCTTTCGAAGGAAATCCACTTAGATTTGTAAGTTTAAGAATACATTGCCATTTAGCCATCTAATATTCTTAAACACACAGAAAAATAGCTGTTTGGCAAGGTAGCATGTTGAAGAATAAATGAACCCAGTTTGTTTATTTAAATCTTGTCTTGTTCCAGAGAGGATTTAAGGCAGCTGAACAAGGTAGGTAAGCATATTGAATAACGTTTAATAAATGGTTAGCAATCAGAAACATGTTGGAAAGGAATGAATCAGGCACAGGGTTTTGGGTCTATGTTAACACAAGACAAAGACCCCTCCATAGTCTCCCAAGGATGTTATATGACCTAAGCAAATCTATGTCCCCAAAAAGGATGGTGTCAGCAGATGGTGATAGCCCCATGATTTCCCACACTCAATCATCACCTCAGATTATATGGCATAAACCTTGGATCATGCTCTTCACTCGCCATTCATTTATTGTCCCAAGAGATCATATGTCACACTGTTCCCCTCAGGGTCAAGGGCAGGCTGGAGGCAGACAGGTTCCAGTCTCTTTCTTACATACAGATGTTTATTTCTTCCAGATAGTAATACATTGGGGTGCCTGGGTGGCACAGCGGTTAAGCGTCTGCCTTCACCTCAGGGCGTGACCTGGCGTTATGGGATCGAGCTCCACATCAGGCTCTTCCGCTATGAGCCTGCTTCTTCCTCTCCCCACTCCCCCTGCTTGTGTTCCCTCTCTCGCTGGCTGTCTCTATCTCTGTCGAATAAATAAATAAAATCTTTAAAAAAAAAAAGATAGTAATACATTGAACCTCTTTTTATATTTAATCTCCAACCCTGAACTCAGCATTTTTGGTAAGTTGGCCCCTGGTCAACCTTACCCATATAATTAAAAATTGACTTTTCATTCTTGAGACAGATGTACAAGAATGGATTCGACCTTTTTTTCCCAATATTTCTTTGGATGTGAAATATGTTCTACACCTGCAATTCTTCTCCTCCATACAATGTTCTTCCTCTCATATTTTCTCTTCTGCAGAAGCAGCAACAAAGTTAAATGGGCCCTTAAGTCACAAGATACCAAAAACCATTTCCGACCCTCAGAGTGCTCATTGTGCAAACACAAGCAGATTATGCAACTTCCGGGAAACCCCCGACTCTTCGTTTCCTCAGCAGTCAAGGGAGACGAGAACGTCTGCCCCGCAGGATTGCTGCAGTAGTTAAAACTTCGGAAGATTTGCAATCTCCTCTCACAATGCCTGGTGTGGAGAAGATGCTCACCATAGGTGCTACTTCTTCCTTTTCTCAAGGCTCTTCCCCTCCCTGAAAACTTGAAGGGGGAGAGAAGGATACACTCTGAACGTAGGGCCACCTAAATCTTTATTCAAATATTCCTCTGTTTGATTTTTTAAATAAGTAACACATTGATTTTTTTAATAGATGCTTCATTAACATAGGCATAATTGATTAAGTCACTGGCCATTGGAGATTTTTTAAATTATCTTAAACTTTAATTTTGGAGATGTTTCAGTCTGGGATATAACTGCCAGGTAGTGGTAGATGGCTTTAAGGTAGTCAAGTTCCGTTGTGCACTTTAAGAATTAAAAAAACAAAAACAAAAAACGAAACATCAAAAGGGAAGATTTTCGGGGCACCAGGTGGCTCAGTCGGTTGTGTCTGACTCTTGGTTTCGGCTCAGGTCATGATCTCAGGGTCCTGGGATGGAGTCCCGTGTCATGTTGGGCTGGGTCCTCAGCAGGGCGTCTGCTTGTGGATTCATTCTCTCCTGCCTCTGCCCCTCCCTCTGCAGGTGCGCTCTCTCTCTCTCAAATAAATAAATAAATCTTTTTTAAAAAGGGGAAATTATCTTGCTATCATAGAACACTGTGCTTTCAGGCTGAGAATTGAAATGAACTCATTGCGAAGTACCATTTTAGAAAAGGCCATACGCACTTGTGATGAGCACTGGGTCTTGTACGAAAGCGATGAATCCACTAAATTCTACTCCTGAAACCAATATTATACTGTGTGTTAACTAACTGGACTTTAATAAAAACTTGAAAAAGGAAATAAAAATAAGGAAAGAAAGAAAGGCCATATAGAAGAGTGGCCTTCGATCCCTGTCTGTCCCCACACCCTCCCACCCCAAAGCTGTTCTACTTACATCCAACCTCAGAGCAAACTTCCGTGGCTCAGTTGTCCTTTCAAAAGTGGAAAGAAGTCCTTCTGAATTCTGCCTCTATTCCTCTTTCGTTTTTACTCCTGCATATCAGAACAATTGCTGTAATTATTGGAAAGAAGAAAGAAGGAAGTGAAAGAATTACATAGGTCTTAAAGAGAATTAGAACAATGACTTTTGAAGTAAAGAGAGACAGAAAAGATTTAAATCTTTGAAAATGCCCCACAATCCCCTGAAGGTCCACGATGACATTTTACATCTCCTTGTATTTCTCTCTCAGCTGAAGAGAATTGACTCCAGCATTAATAGTCAAACAAACAAACAAAAAGATTTCTTGTTTTATTCATTTATTTAATTACTATCCTAATACTTTCATCAATTATCTGTAATATTTTAGTTGCATTAAAGGTAAAATAAGCTATAGAACTGAGTTGGGAAACTAACCAGTCTTTCATAATACTGTTTCAATGTAAAAAAAAAAAAATCCTTCTAATTGAGAGAAAAGTGACATAAAAATTTGAAACAGAGCCTACTTAAAAGCTTGGAGCTACTTATATTGAGTCATGTTTCTATGGCGATAAATTAGAAATCACTGTTGGTATCTAAAGCTCTTTCCCTTCATTAGCACGACAGAATCCCTTAGAACAGTGCTGTCCACTAGAAATATAGTAAGAGACACATGTGTAATTTTACATTTTCCAATAGCCATATTTTAAAAAGTAAAAGGAAACCAGCAAGATTAATTTTAATAATGTATTTTATTTAGTTGGATTACTTATTTAATCCAAAGTATCATCATTTAACATGAAATCAATATTTTTTTTAAGATTTTATTTATTTGACAGAGAGAGAGACAGCCAGTGAGAGAGGGAACACAAGCAGAAGAAGCAGGCTCCCAGCAGAGGAGCCTGATGTGGGGCTCGATCCGAGAACGCCAGGATTACGCCCTGAGCCAAAGGCAGACGCTTAACGACTGCGCCACCCAGGTGCCCCATGAAATCAATATTTTTAAAGTTACTTGTGATGTCTTTAACTCTTTTTTTCTACTAAGTGCTCAAAATCTCGTATGTATTTTATCCACATCTCAGTTCAGACTAGCGACATCTCAAGTGCTCAGTGGACACATGTAACTGTGACTCTTTTTTTTTTTAAAAGATTTTATTTATTTATTCGACAGAGGCAGAGACAGCCAGTGAGAGAGGGAACACAAGCAGGGGGAGTGGGAGAGGAAGAAACAGGTTCATAGCGGAGGAGCCTGATGTGGGGCTCGATCCCATAATGCCGGGATCACGCCCTGAGCCAAAGGCAGACGCTTAACCGCTGTGCCACCCAGGCGCCCCATGTAACTGTGACTCTTGTATTGGACAGCACAGCTCCAGAAATGTTTGCCTCTTCTCTGTGCTATGAATATATCAGTTTTTCCCTAATTTTGGTCTTAATTGCACTGCAGCATATTCAAAAGTTGTTGGTCTGAATTTTGAGTCATCAATTTATTTCTCTATCTACACTTAGGAAAAAAATTGGCACACTTCAATAGCCAAGCACACAAATGCACTTTTGAATGATGGTTAGAAGAACCATGCTGGTTCCATCCTTTATAAAATAATGGGGTATGATATTTCTAGTTAGGTCATCTATTTCAACATTCCATGGATGTGTGGTTCTAGAAATCGTAATTGTTCCTCTGCAGGGCATCACAATGACAGATATATATTGAAATCTGCTAAATGTGGAAATTTGGGAGAAAAATAGTACCAGAATCATAGAATTTTGTAGCTTGGAAGATCCCTAGAGGATATCATCTCCAGCCCTCATATTTTACAGTCGAAGAAACTGAGGCCTAGAAAAGGAAAGAAACATGCCAACGGCCACAGAACTTAATAGAAACACAGAAGAAATAGACACTAGATTTCCTGACTCCAAGTTTTGAGTTATTTTATTTTTTGAATGAGAATTGATTTAGTTACTGCTCCCATACTTTAGGTGATTACCAAATCCATATGTCTAATCCCCCTACTATTTCGGAAGAGGATTATTTCTCCAATTATATTCAGAATTTTTAAATAAAATTTAGCTCATCAGAAATCATTGATATAAAGATGTGAAATGGTATAGAGGAGCATCCCCTGAAGTATATGGAAACAAATATTTATAAATGAATGGTTAAGAAACTCACCTTTAAAAGCAAGGTAAGCAAGGTAAGGGGCATGTGGGTGACACAGTCGGTTAAGCATCTGACTCCTGGTTTCTGCTGAGGTTGTGATCTCAGAGTCTTGAGATCGAGCCCCATGTTGGACTGACCTATGCTCAGTGTAAAGTCTGCTGGAGACTCTCTCGCCCCCTCCCTTTGCCCCTCCCCTCCTCTCTCTCTCTCTCTCAAATAAATAAATAAATCTTTAAAAAACTAAAAAATAAAAATAATAAAATAAAAGTAAGGTGAATTTAGGGTCTGCTCTGATTATAACAGAATGTGTGACTTGCAGATGCTGCTTCTCTTATCCACATGGACAGTTTAAAGGTGGTGCATGTGATGAAAAGTGAAAAATCTGACAGGGCAAATGCACAGTATTCATTTTAAAACTCACTTGCACAAAAGATATATATTAGAAGAGTCACAGAGGAATCCATAGCTCTTTGGCGTTGGGATGAAACATGCATTCCTGTTTCACTGGAAATCACTTTATCAAGGGACGGTCTGCCCTCTCTCTCTAGTCTGGGGAAAAAAAGTACATGGTTTTAACACAGACAATTCTTCAAATGGTCTTTTAGATAAATGAATAGAATTTCACTGTCTTTCTCTTTTTATTCACATCAATTCGTTACTTGTGAATTTTCCTGCAAAAGGGGAAATGAATTGGAGCAGTGGGTCTCAAAGTACGGGCTGATGAACATTTGGTCCTCTGGGGTAAAAAAAAAAGGTCCGCGGGTGTTAACAGTCTGTGAAATGGTGCTTTTGGGATCTCTGTCCGAGGCTCCACCACACACTTTAGCATCATAAAGGCTAAGAGAAGTTCTGTGGTTAAAAAAGAAAGAAAAAAACTCTTCCCCTTTGTTTAATCCGGATTTACCCAAGTGATTTGATCAGAAATTTTTTCCTCTGCAGCATCTATAAAGATCCCATGGAACTAGATTCCCGTGGAACACACTTTTAGGAAATGCCAGCTTTGTGTATTCTTTCTTCAATCTGGGGAAAAGGGGAGAAGCAAACACAGCATGCCAGACCAGAAACACTGGTTCTTGGAGGGCAGTGAGGGAATATTTTCACCAACATCGCGCCTGAGGCATCTCGACCTTCACTTAGAGACAAAGTGTGGTAGGACAGAGCCAGATCATTTAGGTCATTCCGAGAGCACAAAATACGATGCTGAGTGAATGACACCTTCACCTTATATCGCATGAAGTTCCATCAAGAACTCCTCCCTCCCTCTTTCCCTTATGAAAACCTCAATCTTCTCAGCCCAACTGCCAAGAAAAAAACACAGCAGTTTTTGTTTACTAATATGAGCTAGTTTCTCCCACAATTAGAAAGCATAATGCTACTGGGTGTTATACGCAACTAATGAATAGTTGAACACTACATCAAAAACTAATGATGTACTAGATGTTCGCTAACTGAACATAATAAAATAAAATAAAATAATAAATTTAAAAAATTTTTTTAAAGAAAGCATAATGCTAGGATTCATTCTGATTAGTCTCCATGCTCATCTGGCAACACACAGTGAAAAGTAGAGAGTGTGTGACTATGGTGTCACTCTAACTTGTGTTTAATAGAGTCGAACAGTATGAAATGGTTTTCTTTTTCTTCAATTGCTACATTCTTTCATGCTCTCTTGAGTCTTTCTTCCCCACCCTATTTATCTTGGGCAACTTCCATAACTTTCTGGTCACTTTGCTATTTTATAGCCCAGGCTAGTCAGTCAGAGGGAGTGTTTCAGGCATCCAACAAGCATCCCCCAGTTGCAGCTTCCTAGGGTGAGAGATCCACTCTGGCTCAACCTCTTCCAACCTTTGTGTTTAGATCTCCTTGTGGTCTCTTGCTGTTTGGATCCCCTCATCCAGAAAGCATTCCTCTTGGATAGAATACAGGCAGAAAGGCCTATGGTCAGGTTTTCTTCTGAAGTGTGCCATTAACTCATGGGACAATCATGCTTTTAAGGGGTTTGTAATTAGTTGGGGGTAATGCCAGCTGCTCTAAGAGAAAAATTTGAAATTTTCAGTGGTTTAACCCAGAAGACATTCATTCCTTTTTAAAATAAAGCCCAAAGAGAATGTCCTTGGATTGATGATGATGTCTTCTGATACCCTGGCTCCTTCTGTCTTACAGCTCTGCCCTCCCCTAAAGCCCTAGAATTCTCAGCACTCAGCTTTGGAGGAAAGAGGGCACAGGATGTTTTTAGAGGCTAGGCCTACAAGCAGCGTATTAACGCTTTCCTCACAATCCACTAAAAGATCACAGTCACATGCTCACGTCTAGCTGTAAGGAAGGCTGGACACTATAATCTAGCCATGTGCCTAGGACGAAAAAGGAAATGCTTTGGTGATATCACAGTCTCTGCTATAGGACTGTTCTCTTCTTTTACTTCTTTTACCACCTTCCATGGCAGGACAGGTGTCATTTAAGAGAATCCTCTTAGCCCCTATCATAGAGCACCAACCTATTTCCTCCTGGAGAATCAAACAGAATCCCCACCACACAGAGACACCTTTTCCCCTGGTGGCCCAGTGGCATGTGGAGCCCAGAAAACAGGTGGCAGTCTCAACATTCAATTAAACGGACCTATTGTTATGTCCCTGAGTGGAGGCAATTTTTTGTTCATCCTGAGATCTTTGAACAAGCAAAGCTCAAATCTGTGAGACTGGGAAATAAAATGTTTGTAAGTGAGATTTAGATGTAATAATGAGAGCTGCCATTCTACTCCAGGAATTCTCTTTATGGAGAAACCACCACATGTTATTCACTAGATCAGAGCAGCCTGTAGGACATTAACCCAATCTCACAATGATGTCTCCCAATTGCATCTGTAACTGAGTTTTCAAACGGCCAATCCACCCTTCTAGAAGATCAGTTGCTTCAGGATAATGAGGTATATGGTAACATCAGAGAATCCCGGGGGCATTCACCCACTGGCTGGCCTTTTTTTTTTTCCTATAAAAGAGGTTTCTTATTCAGAGCAATACTGGGTGGCTTACTTCGATGGCAGCAAATATGGCAATGTAAGTCCATGGATGGTAGTCGTGGCAGGATCATGGTGTGCAGGGAAAGCAAATCTACACCAAGGATAAATGTCTATTCCAGGAGGAAAGAGATCTAATAGAATTGAACTGCAACCAAGTTGCTTCCTGGTCCTCCTTACAGAATGGGAAGAACTTTTTTTGGATTTTGTCGACAATATATACCATATTTCAACATCATGCTCCATTTCATTCACTGCTGAAGCTATAAAGCTTTGAAGAAGTCCCAGACAAGCAAAATCTCTCTACTCCTATCAGTTTTCAGGACGATTCAATTTTACCACCCCCACTGAGAAAATAACCACAGTGTGTGTTACCAGACCTATGGACTCATTGGGCCCACTGAAAGTGGGCTCAACCCCAAATTCCATTTTCCCATTGACTTCCATTAAACCCCCCTTGTGACCAGTGTACCACAGTGGTGTCTGAGCCCAGAGTTAACTTCAGCTCAGAGCCAGTGACCACATGCCCACCACAACTCAGTTACTGAGTATATGGTGAGAAGAGATAAATCCAAGAACTGAATCTCTACTTAGCTCCCTGATTCCTAGAATGGGAGCATTGTAATAGAAGGAGTCAAGCGGAAGTCAATGGAGATCCCTCTGTCTAACAAAATAAACCAAAAGTAATACCATACCAGTGAAGTTTCAGAGATAGGCCACCATCAAAAGTGTGAAGAATTTGGAATCTCTCTCTTTGTACGAAGTAACTCAGTAAATGGCTACAAGATCCTTGCAGAATGGCTGGGGTCGATAGAAGGTCTAATCTCAAAGATTTCAAACCTCTTCTTCTTTCACAGTTACTAGGTCTAGGAATTGCCTCAAGTCTTAGAATTTGTTAGTGGCTTGATCTCTATATTGCCAAATCTGTTGAGTTTTTCAGCTCTACAGATCATGGAAAAATTAGTAAACTATCTATTTCAGTCCTAAGATCTCCATGATCCATTAGCCACCACCAAAGTTTTCCGCAGGTCACCCCTCTTTGATCACCACTCTGGCCAAGGTGTCTGTTATGATGCCATGCCCACCTTGTCTCTTGAAGTCATATATTGCACTTTGCCTCTGCCATTCTGGCAGCATATAACCACGGTGACAATTAAGAAGTCCATTTCAAGAGTAGCATCAACCATATTCATCACCAGCCTACAGAGAACAACTCCTTGGCACTTAGCAAGAATGCTGGTATATTTCTCAATATGCTAAGGAAAGGAATATTCTCTGGGACACCTAGGGGTGGCTGGGAAGCTGTCTAGTTAAGGTGGATGAACAGTAACAAAATATGAATCCACTTCGACTTCCTACTCCCTAAATTTTTGGGTTTCTTCTACTGTGACTCTCTGGTCTCTCAACTTCTTTCAACACTGGCAACTCTGAAGCCAGTTTTGAGTCAATTGACCAAGCAAACAGAACCAAGAATATCCGGTAAATGCACACAGGCCCAGGCTACACTTGTGTTCCTCCTTACCTGCTATGATCCCCTTAGGATCCATTCAAGCTCATATTCCTCAAAATCATGAACTTCTTTTCTGTGAGAGACTTCTTATGTTGGATCTGGTTTTGTAATTGGCCCCACGGAGGCCACTGAGGTTCAGCACTGGATACAGGTCTAGAGGCAATGATGCTTGGTAAGGTGAGGACATGAAGAGAATTGTCATCCCCTTGCAGGGTAACTCTCCCAATTTGGGGTTACTAGGGTGTCTTCAAGCAAGATTGTTTCAGTCTCAACTGACAGAGGAGGTGCTGCTTTTTTCCAGCCAGGGAGACACAGAGAGCAATTGAGGTTTGGGGATATTCAGGTCATCTGAATCTTCAGTGTCTCAGAAGATTTTCGTGAAAATAGCTCTTTCAGCTTCTTTGCAGCCTCCTCCTCCCGAGGATTCAGACCTGAGTCCCTAATGGGACAAATCCAAATGGCAGCATCATGCTGTGCTCAGAATCGTCCTTCTCATATGATGGCTGAGGCTTCATTACAGGTTCAAGCTTGTCTGCTTGACACTTCCTTCCCTGAGGACAATTTCTCTCCTGGGAGGCATCACGGTGTCTCATGCCTACAGACTCCGGGCAGGCTGACCTCAAGAATCTGCCAGGCACATCTAGACCAGTTAGAATCCCAGAGGTAACCACAGCTCATGCTCAAACCTGGACCTCTGCTACAAAACTTTAAAACAAACCAGTATCTTATCCACTCTCTGGTCAACATAATCAAAGGCATCTCGTGAAAATGTGCAAAGGAAATGTTTGTTTCAGACTGCACTTACAGGGTTGGCACCAAGCCTATAAATACCACTTTTTAAAGGAAAAGTTCACTATGTGAATTTGATACAGTTTTAAAGTTCATTTCTTTTTATGACAGTTTCAGACTGATTTTGTGCAGACTTGTTTTTATGGTCAAATCAAACTCTAAGTGCTGGATTACCTGCCAGAGAAGATAAACGTGTTGTGGTGACTTAATTTTGATGACATCTTTATATATTTTTAAATTTTAGTTATCATGGAGATTGCTTATTTTTCCTAACTGAACTAATCCAGATTTGTGTCTAATAAGGAAGAAGACTCTTCCTAACACAGTTCAAACTCAGTTACCAAGATTACACGGGCAACAAGGATGGGTTCAACTCCCATCAGGTGCTGAACTCATAAATGGCTTGAAGGCCCACTTCACCAGGTGGAGAAGATACAAGGTGATCAGAGTGAGGATTTGGAGAGGAGATGACCGGCAGGCTGTTATTGCCGAGTCCCCACCCTCCTTTGTAAGAGAGGCTGCCACCTTCCAGTCCTAAGCCTAATCAAGAGAGACTTGAGTATTAAAAGAGACATCCATGGGACCACCCAGATTGTTGTGAGAGGTGCCCCTGCAGCTGGGAGACACAAAGGGGGCTAGTTCCTGACTCATGCTAGAGGAAGGGAAAGCAGGCCATCAGCTGAGGTCTGAGACAGGGGCTGCCTCACTATTTAGGTGACAGAGCTGGGGCATTCCAAGCAGTTTGTCAGGATATGGATGTGGGGGCTTCTTGGGGATACATGTGGGCCAAAGGGAAAAGAACTGGTAGGGGGGTTGTCATTGGGCTTCATACAACAGAGCTGCCTGGAGGAGCAAGGTGACCTCAGCAGGAAGAGTGTAAAAGTGTTCAGAGGCTGTGAATGGTCCTCTTAGGCCATCCTGAATAGACCATATATGCCTGGAGCAAGGGATCCACAGAAAAGGGGCCAGAAGTAAGGGACCTCTGGGGAGCCCATCACAGTCCCCCAGGAAAGGAAAGTCCATTTTAATCATATACCTGAGCTACTCAGAAACATCAGCTTGAACAATTTGACAGGCCCAGAAAGCATAAAGTATTGCCCCATTCATTACCTTACACTTCCTCCCTACTAACAACTTCGACATTGACAGGAGGCAGACACTGAAGCTAATGAATTGGGGGCTCAGGGCTGGGAGACTGGGAGCAGAAAAGCCATGTCCCTTCCTCCACCACATACTATTTCCAGCAGGAAGCAAGCCCGAGCTGAGAAGGGAAGATTTACATTAAGGAGTTTGGTTTGATCATCACATGTGTATGGCAGTCTCATCACTGAATTGAGACAATATCCCATCTATGAAGTAAGAAAGGCCAAATATGTCATGAGCCCCCAAGAACAAGTCAATATTACTTTCAC
This sequence comes from Ailuropoda melanoleuca, assembly GCF_002007445.2. Lineage (NCBI taxonomy): Eukaryota > Metazoa > Chordata > Mammalia > Carnivora > Ursidae > Ailuropoda > Ailuropoda melanoleuca. The sequence continues at coordinate 123,184,152 of NC_048220.1, read as the reverse complement.
TGCATAAAATGTAAACAAACAGCGGGCGGTAAGTTTAGCCATCACAGAGGTTGCCCTTATTCTTCCTCTCTTTCACTCTCTCTCTCTCCCTCGTCTTCTCTATCTACCTTATGGGCGTTTATCCAGGATGAAATATTAACAAGTACCATTATTATCTCTGTAATTCTTCAACCTGTGTGGTCCAGCGCACAAGGTTAAAAACGATGATGGTGAACAGAGGACACTATGGGGTTTTATTTTTAAGTTGGATAGTTGTTTTAAACATCAGGGTACATGTACCCCTTCAAATGTATAGTCTTGTATGCTTTGGGTAAATACCTAATAGTACAATTGCTGGATAATAGGGAAGTTCTATTTTAACTTTTTAAGGAACCTCCATACTATCTTCCCCAGTGGCTACACCAGTTGGCATTCCCACCATCAGCACAAGAGGTTCCCCTTTCTCTGCATCCTTGCCAACACCTGTTGTTTGCTCTGCTGTTAATATTAGCCATTCTGACCGATGTGAGTTGATACGTAGTATTATAGTTTTGATTTGTGTTTCCCTGATGATGAGTGATGTTGAGCATCTTTTGATGTGTCTGTTGACCATCTGTATGTCTTTTTTGGAGAAATATCCGTTCTTGTCTTCTGCCCCATTTTTTTAACTGGATTATTTGTTTTTTGGGTATTCAGTTTTATAAGTTCTTTATATATTTTGGATACTAACCCTTTGTCAGATATGTCATTTGCAAATATCTTCTCCCATTCCATAGGTTGCTTTTTAGTTTTGTTGACAATAGCCAATTTATGGAAAGAGCCCAAATGTCCATCAATTGATGAATGGATAAAGAAAATGTGGCGTGTGTGTGTGTGTGTGTGTGTGTGTGTGTGTGTGATGGAATATTACTCAGCCATAAAAAAGAATGAAATCTTGCCATTTGCAATGACATGGATGGAGTGAGAAAGTCTCATGCCAAGTGAAATCAGCCAGTCAGAGAAAGACAAACCACATGATTTCACTCATATGTGGAATTTAAGAAACAAAACAGGGGGTAAAAACAGAGAGGCAAACTAGGAAACTGACTCTTAAAGAGAACAAACTGAGCATTACTGGAGGGGAGGTGGGTGGGGTGATGGGTTAAATGGGTGATGAATATTAAGGAGGGTACTTGTGATGAGCACTGTGTGTTACATGTAAGAGATGAACCACTAGGGGCGCCTGGGTGGCACAGCGGTTAGGCGTCTGCCTTTGGCTCAGGGCGTGATCCCGGCGTTATGGGATT
>NC_048220.1:122914791-123182762 GCF_002007445.2 Ailuropoda melanoleuca | reverse complement strand
TAAAAAAAAAAAAAAAAAGAGATGAACCACTAAATTCTACACCTGAACTAATTTTACACTATATGTTAACTAACTGGAATTTAAATAAAAACTTGAAAAAGAAAAAAAATTTGGATAGCTGTTTAACCTGTCAGAGTGACAGAAGTTTGAGAACTACTATAAACAATGATTTTATTATTAATAAATGGAATTATTTATTTATTTATGAAACAATGATTTATTATCATCTTGGATTTTTATTTATAAGAAATGTTATTTAGCCTCAGCAAAGACCTGGCTGTCTTCATACCCAGCCACTCAAAGCATGTTTTCATCTTCCTTCCCATTTAATCTGCAAAATTACCCACAAGTTTTTCCGAGACTCAGAAGATGAGATTCAGCATATACCATAATTTCTAGAGCAATCCTCTTGACTCTAAGTCTATCTTAATATTTTCTTAAAGGACACCAAAATAGTGATGGGTAGGGGCCAAAGTAGAATGGCATATGTTTTGCCACTTAATATCTTTGACTTAATTTTTCTCACAAAGGAATGAAAAGTCGTTCTCTCCATCCCCTTCCCCCACCCCATTGCACCCTATTTCTCAGCCAAATCAGCCAAAATTTTAAATTAAAATGGTAAGGAGATACCATAAGAGAGAAGCTACCCTGCCTATGTTTCATTTTAGAATAAGATGGTGTGGCCAGAAAGAGGGAGCTCTGCCTACCATCGGTACCAGGGTGCTAGAAAGCAGAGTTTATAGATGTCCAAGTTGTCTGGTGTTTGTCCTGTGTGCCCCAGGCCAGCCATTCTCATGCCCTCCCAGGTCCCAAATCAAGCAAAGCCACAGTGTGAAGGTAACACCTGAGCGTCAGGTTTACAAGATCAAAAATGATTTCAGTAACAAAACAATGTAGGTCTATTATTGAGTAGAATGCAAAATATGCTTAATGTTTAAAATAAAACTGAAGACTTGAATAAATTTCACACATTGGGTCCTGCCTGCATACCTCCGAGGGATCTTTATTCAGTATGTTTCTGCAGAAAAGTTTGAGGGGCAAGTTGCTACCATATGTGAAAGTTTATGATGGAAAAGAAAAGCATCTCAAAAGCTATCAGCCCCTCAGACCTTCACCAAAATGTAACCTCATAACTACTCCCTCTGTATACCCTGTCATTAAACCCTCTGTTTACCCTGTATCTACTCCCTCTGTATACCCTGTCATTCCACCCTCTGTATACCCTGTATCTACTCCCTCTGTATACCGTCATTCCACCTCCACATTAATACCCTAGGACCTGAACACAATCATCCTCAGTTTATAAGTGAAAAGGCTAATTTTAAAAGGTTATCTAACGGGTCCAAAGCCATATGAGTAAGTAAAAATTTCAAACTACACCTGGCTGATTGCAAAGCCCGTTCTCTTAGCTAGAACGCTCTGGCTACTGCTATCTGGTGGCATATTGGTTTGCTATTCCCACACCAACTGGAGAGGACTGCCTCAGACAGCCAGGGATGCGGTGGCAGGTGGCTTGGTGTCTCGCAGGGCAATTGCAATAACAGTCTTTCATCAAACAGATAAAGTGCCAAAGTCATTTCTCTTTATTATAAGCAGTGGGAAATGTCGTGCGTGCAGACAGCAATCTGTTGAGCTATGAAAAGTGGCAGTTCGTTCTATTTTTTAGAAAGTTTTCACAAAAACAAATATTTCTCAGTTGGTGGGAGCATTTCAAGACATGGAAAATTTCAAAGCACTTGCTTATAGAATTTATGACCTAAGTTTCGTGATGCCTCCTATCTTGTTCTTAGGAGTTTTTCAAATTTGTAGAGTGTGGCTTACTCTAATTGTATTAGAAAATCAAAGATCCTATAAAACTGACCTGCAGCCTAAACAGATAAAACCAGGGACGACAGATACAACCAGAGAAAGAGTCGTGAAAGATTATTTATTTTGCTAAAATCTTATTTTAGAGATTTTTTCCATATGGTTAGATGCAGTTTAGTTTTTTAAAAAACTAAAAGGCTGTCTTACATAAACAAAGGTGCCTAGCCAACACAAGGAAATTTTTTTAAAGGTCTGAATTAAATATGCATGCTATATAATTCTTCTTTTAAGCAATTACACTATTCACTCTGGCCTGGGAGGCTTTCTTCCTAATGATATTAAAACGAGGAAAAAAATTCATTGGCATGAATATGATATTTAACTGTTCAAATTAAAAGCAGACCTCAAAGCAGTCTTTCAAAGAAAGTATTTGTGATAACTTTTCTATGAACTAAGCTGGTAATGACTTGGGGGGGGAGAAAAACCACCTCTGTCTTTTTTCCACTCCTATCCAACAACTCGGGGCCAAGGTATTCCCTGCTAATCATACATATTTTATTTTCATCCAACTTACCAGGCACCTTAATTTAAAAAAGAATCCTATAGTAAAGTACTTACTCAACACGATGAAAGTTCCCTTGCTTGTGCAATTTCTATTTCATGACAGCCTTCACTTTATACAGTTCTTTTCATCTCCTTACTTTAAGGGCTTGTTTTAGACTATAATTATTCTTGAGACTCCGGGTTAACACAACCATTAAATCTTGGATAGGTGGATGATAAATTGGAGGCTAACAAGCTGTACTGATCTTATTCCGAGAATTCGTCTTGTTTGAACTCAATCACCATAAAGCAACATGAAGAAATATCTACATTCTGGAAAGTAACACACACACACACACACACACACACACACACACACACACACACACGTGCATGCACATACACATAATTATACTGCCCCCCCAAAATCTAAATATTATAAAACATTGTGGATTGTCTCTTGAAAATAATTAATTTCTATTGGCTCTTGACAGGTGATTTTGGGAAAAATTTCTAAATAAGTCATGTCATAGTTTACAAATTGCACATTTGGTGGCTTTAACCATTTCAAAAAGATCTTCATCTTCCCCTCCATCTCTCCAATGGGAAATCATTGATTGGTGTTCCTTTAAAGTAAAGATAACATGGAATGCAAAGGGCTTTTCTTTTCTATAAATACAAATCCTTAAGTAAGATTATTTTCATCTTCATTTTCAAAAATGACACTTCAGAACTTTATCAAAAATTCCAGAGCAAGCAACATAGAGATTATACCCAATTCCCTCTTTTCCCATATAGCTGAAACTGCATTTTATAGATATTTCAGTCCATATCCATCAAAAATTCTGGGACAAAAACTCTGTATTGGGGGCCTTTAATGCTGATCCTTTGCATCTTAATTAATGGTTGCCCATGACCTGATGCACCAAATATTGCACATCTGGCATTATTTGTAGTTGGCTGAGATTCAATTAATTGAAATTTTTTGCTGTAGCTAAAGAAAATGTGAAACAGTATTTATAACCATGGATACCTGATGTTTATCTACAGTCATCTAAAATAAATTACAGATCCGTGACAGAGTTGCAACATCTTCTAAGGTCGGGATGTCAGAGGCACTTGACTCTCAAAGATTCCTTTAAAGTGTTTAAATATATATCTATACATATATATGATGTACCTTTATTTTTTCTTCCCAAGAAAAAAAAATGCTCATTTTACAAAAAAATTTCTACTGTGTTTTGGAAAAAAATAATCAGTCGCATTAAAGCCCATTAATCAGTTGCTAATCAAATAATTCCAAATCCTTCAAATGGAACTATAGCAGAGTTTGACAGTACTTTATAGAACTAAATTATATTTTGGCTTAGTTTTAATATCCAGGGAAACTCATTTTGTAATTGGTAGGTGTGCAAACATGCTGGCACTTCAGTTTCTTATTTTATTAGGAAAAATTCATTAGAAAATTCTCTTTCCCCCGCCAGCTGAAATTGCAGAGCAAGTCAGTGGCATGCTTAAGTATCAAACACACCTTTTTCTAGATATAAGGTTTTCTTCTTTAAAAGAAAAATAATATATATAAGAAAAAGGTTTTGGTTTTGCTTTGTATGTTGTCTGCCTTTTACCATATTTTGACTTCATGCTTTTTGCTGATATTAATTGCCCAAAGACTGTGGATTAGAATACATGCTCTTCTTGCACTGCCTAAGATCAGCTCTCTGTAAGCCATGAATGAACTTACCAAAAGGGATACTAGCTCATAGTCAATGCCTGTTTACATGGCAACATGGTGAGTGTTTTAGATACTGTATCATATTTAATTTTTATAACAAACTGTCTTGGCGGGCCTGGAACTTCAAGTGAGAGACCCAAGGGAGACCTGATCCTCAGTCACTGTCGTTTCCCACACCAGCACAGGTTGTGGCTTCTTACAGGACTGGAGAAATTTGGTGATCAGTTTCAGCAAAATGCGAGTAAAGGATAAGAGTGTGGTTTATGCTATTTAAGAGAAAAATTTTCTTAATTATGGTAGTGATCGTTAATGGATATGTGCATTTTCTTTCTCCAAAAGATTTCAAAATTCTTTCAGGTACTTCTCCTTCTGATTTTTCATAAAGCTCCTGAGATAGGGCATATCCCAGAAAGACTGATTTCATCTTGTTTTTCTAGTAAATTATCAAATGCCTTCCAATATCAATCTTTACTAACACAAGCAGTCATGGTTTATATTAGTAGACAGGAAAAATTGGGATTCTAAAAAAATAAAGTCCAAAAGTTGATGGTATATTAAAATTGGAACCAAGAACTCAATATCGTGAAATTTTTTCTTAGTCTACACTTTACACTTTTTCTATTAAAAAGTATTTTTCTGTAGCTTGAAACATTAAAAGGCCATATTAGTACCATCTGAGCATTTTGATCGTCTACCATGGAATAAACAAATAGATGCACCAAATTGAAAAGTGCTTGATTTGATGACTGGAGAACATCAGGCAACAATGCACAATTATTTTGAACAACAACTTCCAGTGGGAATTAGCTTTCCACTGGCCTTCATTGTGTTCCGGTGCCCCATTGTTTATAATTATACATGCACACCGTAACAGCACAGTCGTTAAATTAGAAATTGAACTTCTTTGACAACTGCAGTAAAACTTGACAAAAGATGAATGTGATTTTTTTTTGTTTCCCTTCTTCTTTCACTTATTTAAACATGTATTAATTAACTTGTTCTGGCAAGTGTTTAGTAAACATTGAACAAGGGCATTTCTTTAGTGGTATAATTAAAATTCCCTTTTAAAATGTTTTGCATGATATTTTATGCACAATTTGACTCAAGTAAACAGAGGTTCTAATTAAAGTTTTTAAATGAAGACAATCAAAATTGATAAAACATCCAGCAACCCATTCAAGCACATTGTCTTCCTGTCTGTGCAAGTTTAATTTGATGGTCAGTTAACATTAGCCCGGATTAGTTAAGATGCCACTACCGGCACAGACCTCCTTCGACTTCAGTCAGTCTCACGGAATAAATCTTTAAATGTTGCAGTGCCCCTTTAAGTTGTTATACAGTATTTATTCAATTAAATGTCTTCTAAGTTATTACACCAGGATATTACGAGAAGCATCTAATTTAGGTTATGAATCCTCTGCAAATAAAGTGTTATGTGAATCACGTTGAATGAATGAAGCTATCCAAACATCAAGTCCAGGTTTGATTACTTTTTCCCATTATCACTTGATGTAAAGGGTTACACCTCTGTAAACAGTGCTACCCTTTCGGGTGAGAATAGCGTGCAGTTTTCAGCGCTAACAGGCCAATGTCCAAAGCACATAAAAACATCTAGATCATTATCCCTTTTTGCTTGCTCCCGCTCTCTCTTTCTCTCTCTCCCCTCCCCACCGTGTGTGTGTGTGTGTGTGTGTGTGTGTGTGTGTGTGTGTGTAGCGGGAAAGGTGAAGAGAGATGGAAAAAGAATTCATTTTGCCTGGAATGCATTGATTGACCTGAAGTGAAAGATATTTTAAGGAAAGCTTCAAACTCCCCATTTGTAAATTATTCATACATTTTCCTTTTAGTGATGCTGTAAACAACTCCAAAAAGCAAAGCTATAAATACAAAGAATTGATGGTAATTAATAAGTGACTTACAGGCTCCCAAGATCACCAATGTCTCTAATGATCTTTTTTAATTAGCAAGGATTAAAACAGATTCCTCGGGGTCATTTCTTCAGACCCCTGGGTTCTGTACCTTAGCTGTCCGGAGCTGGGAGCAGATAGTCATCCCCTCTGACTCTGCACCTTAGAACCGAGCCAGCCACTCTGCGGCTTCTGGAAAAGGAAAAGCGAAATGAAATGTAACCCTGACTCCGGGGGCGGCTGACTAATGCGGGCGGGGGGGGGGGGGGTCGTTATTTAGCCAGTCGGCTGGGCTCTCACACTAAGCTACCTTTACAATCTGCCTTTTATTATTTTAGTCGTAAATGTGATAGTTGAGGCTCCATCTAACACTGCTTTGTTTTATTTCTTAATTTCTTTGGAATTTGAAAGAGAAACGGGGTGCTATTTATCAATTGCCTCCACTGAGACCCCGAAATTTACTCTTCCCAATTTGAAGATGAGAAAATTGAAGCACATCCTGTCAAGTCACTTGACTAACGAGTATTGACGCAGGGATCCAAACGGGTGCACGGGCTCGAGGGTGCTTCCTACCACAATGCCGTTCCATTCCTAGTATTAGCACACCCGCCCTAATTTCATACAGAAGCTCAGAGAGACGGAGAAGCTTGCCTGAGATAAAATGGGAAGAGAAAGAAACACAACGGGACCCCAAACCCAGCCCTTCTAAAGACAACCAGAGCAACTTTTCACAGTCACGGTGCTCAGATTTATCCTACAGATCCATGCCTTCTCAAACATTCAGAACTTTCTTAAACATTCCGGATCACCATCGTGAATACTCGTTGCCGGACTTGCAACACAGTGATACCCACATGTGCTGCACAGAATTCCTATGTTCATCCTGACAGTCAGGAGTCCTACTGTCATTAATTCAGGCACTTCGTCATTCTTACACTCGGGCGCCTGTGCACCCATCCATACGTGCAATGCTGTTACAAATGCTTATCTACCGTCATTATGCCCAGGGGGCGCTCTCGGCAGAACACAGAGCATCTCTACTCCCCTGGGCCAGCCCGATTCCATCCTTTATGTCTTTAGTTCTTCTGCTGGCAGTTTGTAGCCGCTCTCTCTGCCCCTTTCCGCCACCCCCTCCTACTATTATGGGTACTCCAGTCTCCAGCTCTCCTTACACCATCCTTGATTTAGAAACCTGGTTATAAATTTGTTCAAATTTTGTCTGAAATGAGAGTAAATAAAACCTAGATGCTGTTTCCATGAGCAAAATACAAATAAGATAGTGAACGTTATAGTTAAGAAGGAGCCTCTAGATTAGTGGGGCTTTATCCAGCTTCTGCCAACCACTAGCTGTGCACCCTTGGGCAAAGGATCCAGTCCCTCTAAACCTGTGTTTCTCATCTCTAAAGCAGAGGATAAGGATGACAGTCTCCATCTCAGAGGATTGTTGCTTAAGACTTACAAGTTTATAAAGCACTTATCCCATCACGTGGCACAGAGCAAACCTCTGTTTGCTGTTCTTATTTAGCTTATACACTCTGTCACAACTATTTTTACCTCCAGAAACCTGTATTGCTGTTACAATATTAAGGAAGTCACGAAGACTCCATTCTAAGGTCACAGCTGTACTGAGCACTGATCATGGGCTGTGATTCCTCAGGGTATGGTCAGAGCAAAGACTGCAGAACGTGTGCTGAGGCTACGATCTGGCTTTATTACACAGTCATGGTGTGACCTTGAATGAGTTACTCCACCTCTCCAAGCTTTAGGTTCTCATCTGCAGAAATTATGAGAAGATTCTGCAGCTCAGAGGATGGGCATGAGAATTAGATTATGACATGTTTGTGGTGTACTTAGCACAGGGCTAGCACATAGCAAGGTCAGGGATGGAACACGGCAAATTCACTCGTGTTATTATTTATGAGTGAGACTTCATGTCATCAATAAAAGTCTTAGACATTGTATCAGGAAAAATAAATACAACATCTCCACTCGTTATTAACACTTTGCACCAGTAGGTCTTTAAAAATCATCTGCAATATGCCAAGTTTCGCAGTGATATATTGATAAACCCAACCACATGACTCCTTTTACAATTTAACAAAGTTAAATCTGTTTTGAACTCCTCACACCCACTAAGGAACCCTTGCCTCCTGCCGGCCCGTAGCTCCCAGCCAATACACTCAGGCTGCCCTTTCATTGAGCTATTGAAAGAAGAACAGACTCACTGAAAATGCTCACACTAATGGGCAAGTAGGTTTTGACATCTTGCAGTCTTCTTGAAGCTTCATTGTCTTAAATGGCTATGCACCCAAAAGAATTAATGGAGCTGCCAAAGAGCCTAACTTACAAGCAGGGTGTAATATGAAACCAAGTCTTTCATACATTTCTGCAACCTAGACATATAGTTTGCTACAGAAATTGTTCACAATTCTTGCTATGAATATCTAATTAAAGGTGTAAAGTGCATTCTCTTCTCCTTTGTTTCCCTGCGTAAATCTTTTGGGAAAACACAGCCTCCACAAGCCCAGATACCCTCAGGAGCCAGGCAATACGCATAAAGGAATGAAGCAAGCACTTGAATGGCATCATTAAGGATTGGCGGGACGTACCCCCAGAGCTTTGGGAGGGAGCTCCCTCCCCTTCAGAAATTTTTAAAGAGTCGCCAGAACTTCTGCTGTTTCAAGTTAATCCAGAAATGAGCAAGCCCAGATCTTGAAAGGCGGGCAGCTGATTTCAGTTTAATTGTAAAAGGCAAAACAAGAAATGCTAAGACGCAAGCTCTGCCCCTAGGATGGCCAGGGTGTGTCGTCTGCTAAGACTTTTTTTTTTTTTTTTTTTTACAGTTGAGGTCATTGTGGCCATCTTAATGTTAAGACCTCACATGAATTCATTCATTTTATCCTCACGGACATCCTATGGAGTAGATGCTATTAATATCGTTCCATTTTATAGACAAACAAACTGAGACCTGCCTTGATCCCCAGCCAGTGCTGAGTAGGGTTGAGCTTCTAATCCAGACACGTGGTGTCCAGAGTCTGTTCTTGACCATACTCTGATACTTCCTCGCAGAATGAAACAGGTTGGAATTTTTTCTCCATGTGAAAAAAGACCTTTTTCCTCTGATTCAAGTTTTGGGTTTTTGCTTTTTTTTGGGGTTTTGTTTTTTGTTTTTTGGTTTTTTTGTCTTTTTGTCCCAAAGGGGTATTTCAAATTAACAACTATTCCTTGAGCCTCAACTACACATAAAACACCATTTTATGTGCTGTAACACATTTGATTTTATCTTCATTAATGCAATGTGTGGAATATGATTTTAGAATGAGGGTAATACTGTTAAAATAGCTTCATCTGGAAATACATCAGTTTGCAAACAGATTGGCATATTATCCACAAATATAAACATTTACCAAAAAAAATCAGGCATCATTTGATGACTGTTGCCGTAATGATTCATTGGCACAAGAGAAATGCTACGTGATGAGAGATGCCAAAGCTGTTTGACACATTTCAATGGAGTTCATTACACACATGAAACAGAACCAATTTTACTCAACAGTGACTGACATTTACAGAAAAATGAAATGGAGGTTTAGAAATGAAGATTTCATGTGAAATCTCTACCGAAAATTTTAAATTGGTTCTGTCCTTATGCCACCACTTCTAGAAGATCAGCCATGTTCTATAGACTTTTTATTCACAGCAGGTGTCAGTTTTTTCAAAACAAAGTTTCTTGGGAGATCGGATAATTGATCTTGAACAAACTTAATTGGTTGTAAAACTCTTCTCTCAGAATAAAGAACATCTATATTTTTAAATATTTACTTGTAAAAAGGCATGTATACCTTTGGCTTCGCTGTGTTTAGTTCATTCTGATTTCACAGTTCTGCTTCTTGAATTTGCTAGGTTTTAATGGAGTAAATACCATCTTCATCCCCATCGCACCCAAAAACTGTGGGACTAGAGCAATTTCAGGCTTAGAGTTGGAATAAAATAGAGTCAAGAGAAATGTTCAATAGTTGTAAATAACCAGTTGTTTTCTACTTCATTAATGATATAATGTGAGAAAATTTACCAAAACTTAATAAGGGATTTATAGTACATATTCTAAAGCATCACTAATGGGGTATGCCAAGGGGTTAGGATGACTTCTTTGTAGATGGTATTTTCAGAAAAGTTTTTTGTGAGCAGCATCACGCAAAATACCATGTTACAACGTTTATATGCAACACCATTTATTTGAAGAAACAATTTCCTACCACATTTTAAAACATTCTCTTACTATGATAAATGGTTAAACTACATTAATAATGTTGCCTTATTGAATGCTTACTGTGCTTTCAATGCCCAGGTTAAGGCTCTGCATATCAAAAAATGAATGCACTTGGTTTAATTTGTAAGCCTAGATAGCATTATAGTATCATTGCACTGATTAGAATTAATCAAGAATACCAGAACAAATGTGTGCTGAGTCTGAATTCTAAAACTTTAAAGTAATTATATTGCTTTTAAATCTGCCTAATATTTACTTATTTGTTTGTCTGTAAATAGTATAATAAAATCAGTATCTCAAAACCAGATAACACAGTGGAGTCATTCAGACTGTTATCAAACATAAGTCACTAGAGAAGCAATTCAATCAATAGAGAAGTTTCCTAATTAGCATATTAATTATTTGCAAATAAAAGGTGATTCCAAAGTACTCTAGGGAACTTGAAGACATTGTAGTTTGTCTTCTCATTCTGTATCTCCCTATGAAATATTTTTACACTGTTAATTTCCAATAATCTAAGGGAAAAGGTTTTGCTAATCAGAGGAAAACTTTAGCCCAGCTTCTGCATTAATTATCACATATTCTAAACTGGTAGATCATGAATTAATGAGGCCTAGGCTCCTCCTGAATGGCATGCATTACATAAGAGCTGGACTTGACTATGTGTTCTTGTGAAGATGGAAGTATATATGCATATTGGCTGCCAGGGAAATAAAGTATGCAATTAACAATGCGATGTGGGCCTGCCCCACTATCCATAAATATCTTAATTACCTTCTACACATCACTACAAAGGGGCTTCTGTAAAGATTCAAACTATTTTTCTGGATCAACCACTTTTGCATATCAAATTTCAAAGCATACAAATGATTGCCTATAAGAAACAGAAATTCCCTCCAAAAAGCCAGATGCCAGCAAAAAAAGAAAATAAAAAGTAGAGACGTGATCTATTAAGTAATCTTTTAAATCCGTTGCTAAACTGTCATTAAGCTGCAATTAGGCAGCTCAAGTTTTATTTTTATAGTTTTTGATATTTCTAACTGATTTGCTCTTAGTGCCATGAGGGGATGGGGGCAGAAGGTGCAATATCTACTTTGTTTAGCATTCTTTCCCCTCCCACTCTCTAATCTTCTGGTTCTTTCCTGATTGAATACCATGCCTGCTATTTTAAAATTCAGTGTCTACGCATGCCATATTTCTTTGTCCTTTTGGTTTACTTCTTGACATCCACAAAATGAGCCAGCATAACTGATTACTACTTGCCATGTGGTTCCCCTGTATTTTGACTGCTCAGAAGTCAGCAGCTTTCCCATATTTGTCAAAGTGGTGCTAGAGTGGGCTCTTTCCCTCCTTGACCGGTGCCCATAGAGCATCCTACGAATCCTATTTTTTTGCACCTAAGGTTATGTACAGAATATTTTTTTCATTTCATATTTTTTAGGTTAAGTAAAATCTAAAATATATATACATCACTCATTTAAACTTCATCAAATTCTTATCCCATATAACAGTAGTATAATAACAGTATGTTAATTACAAGAAGACATGTTTGCCCAGTACCATTTTTACAAGGTCAAAATTACTATGTTGAAGCTAGTTCTGATTTTTTTTTCATGTGAATAAAGTAAAGATGATTTTTAAAACCTTAACATAACAAAAGGGAAAAGGAAAAAAAAAACACAGATTCTATGACTGAGTCCATCTTCCAATGAACTTTCCTTTTTGCCCACATTCTTCAAGCAGTCAGTGGGCATAAAGCTTCTGCCTTTTCTGTTTTTACACTATTACTGTGAAATCCTGAATTGTAGTCTACACAGAGGAAAACGATTAGCAAATGACATAATTCTGATTTTTAAATTGCTTCTAATTTTAATTTTAAAAGAATTTGACTTGCTCAAAAATGCTTTTAGAAAAATAAAAAAGTATTCAAGCATAAGAGGGAAAACTATACTATCTTTTGCAGACTTTTGTAGTGTGCTATAGATGGATTCTTCACATGCAATACATCATAGGAGCAATAACAGTAGTAATAACTGCTGATTATAATAATAATAATAGCAGCTGATACTTATTAATACCTTACTAAGGTGCCAGGAGCTGTTATAAGTGCTTTACATGTAATGGCTGAATCTTTATAACACCCTATGAGGTAGTTACTGTCATTATCCCCATTTACAGAGGAAGAAACTAAGGCACGGTGAGATTAAGCATTTTCCCAAATTCACAGCAACTAACAGACAGAGCCTGGATTTAAATGCAGTCAGTCTCCAGCACTGATAATCTTCACCACTACGCAATCCTCCCTATTACAAAGTATTAAATGAGAATTGCTAAATTATATATTCAACCGTTCAGAGTTCATTTGGAGTTTTTAAACTATGAATTTCACACCAAAGTCTATCCCTCTAAAAAGCTAACACTAAATGTGAGTGGATCATAGTGATTTTAGTAATTTTGCATGTTGAGTTTTTAACAAGGACACACCCTGCCAAGCTGATACAAAATGAGCTGGGTTATAGAAAATCTAGATGTTCTAGCATACTTGGAAACACTGCTTAAATTTGCATCACTTTAAAAGCTCATTACCAACTAAGCAAAAAAAAAAAAAAAGAAAGAAAAGAAATACTTGACATTTTGGTATCTGTGATATTAAAAAGAACTAATATTTAATATTCAAGTGGCAACAGCTTGAAGAGTTTCCACACAACGCCCACAGGGATCGATTTTTCTTTAAAATGGCCTTTAGGAGTCTGCCTTTTAAACAGCTGACACCTCCATTCTCTGAATCCCTCTTTCCTGCCAGCACCATGGGGCACACACTGAGTGCAGCAGCAGACGGGTAATTCTTCACTGCAGGATTTGTCTATGCAAATAATGGAGAATATGAGAAATTAAGAAAAATGTAATTTCCAATGAATCAACCTCAGTGTAATCTCTACTACTAAAAATGAATAGATGTCTTTAGAGGGCTTTTCTCCATATGCTCTCTCAATCCCCTTTATATACTATTCACGAGAAGAGAAGACTCGTCGTGGCCTAATTGATCATCAGTTATTCCAGACCTGTACCAAGGCCACCTAATGACAAGTTACAGTTGCCTGGCGTTTTTCCAGCATGACTAATTGTCACAGTACTAATTTACTCACCTGTGGAATTTTCAACTTCCCCAGCCTGCTGTCAGGGAGATGCATGGTAATGGAATAAAGGTTTAAAAATGCTGAACACTATGAAATATTTCACTGATATTGCAGTAGAAAGCTTTCACTAACCCATGTGTTTGGTGGCTATGATTACTCATTGCTGGGGTAAGAAAAAAAAAAAATCAGAACACTGGTCATATGTACATTTACCTGGTAGAATAATAGGAGACAAGTGAACAAATTTTTCTGACATAGAGGAATAAAAATTCTGATCAGATTACCTAAAACATGTTTCTTTTGTCTGCATTTATTTAATGCACATATCAAAGATAATTACTAGTATGTTCTGTATCACAAAGCACTTCATTTTTGTGTTAGTATTATTTAAGAAAATATTTTTCCCATATTGAATGGTACACTGAAAGAGTAATTTGTTGGATTTTTTTTTTTCAAGAAATGTGGAAAAGTTTAGGACGGAGATATAGGTATATGACTCTAATTACATGAAATAGTAAACCACATTGTAACATCTTTGCTAGACAATCTGGCCCAAGGATTTTTTTAATGCGAGGTTATGTTCTTGAAAATTAATATTTGTCCTGGAAAATTATTACACATAAGTATAAGAGCTGACTTTTCTGGAGATCCTGTCGTCGACTGCGCTTACTGTGATACTGAGATATATTTGATGCATCTGTGAAAATCATGTAGCAATCATTTGACCAATTTTTATACATATGCTTGCTTATGATACAACTAAAATTTAGAGATGAATGCCCAGGATTTCCTAAAGAAATTTAAATAAAATTGCTCATTTAACTCCTATATTCTGTTATATATAAATTCTGTAGGTTGCTCATTCATCATAGTGTTATAAGGTCGTATGAGGGGAAAAACCTTCCCGGCCAAGTTGGAGAAACCCTTTATTAAATGTAGGCTGGCATCACTGTTACAAAATTTCACTTCAGAAACATCAGTACACTAGCATGCATTCAGAAGAGAAGGAGACGTGTGGTCTTTTCCAAGTACTTGACCCAGACCCGTCTGTCCCAACACATCTCTCAAGCCAAGAGTCTGCAGAACAGGCTCTGCATTGGCTTACGCTGACACATCACAGGTACTCAATACATTCTAGTGAAACTTCAACATTATCCACTTTCAATCGAACTGAAATTGTGTGTGATATTCTTTGCCTCAGGCTTGTTCATGAGGATAAATATGCAAATGGAATCCAAAACACAGACTCGTTCCTTCCAACCAGATCTCAGCCCACATACTCGAGAGGAAAAAAGAGTAGTGAAATAATCCACTCTGGCATGTTGACCTACAGCAAAGCAATGATTTAAAATAGGACTTTTAAGTGATAGAAAAGGAGAAGGGAAAACAGCAGCTTCCGACTCGGCACATGCCTTCCATTTAGCATATCTGAAAGAACGCTTTCCTCATTTCAAAATTGATAGCCAACTTATTTTTGTTGTTTTGCTATTCAGATTTCTGTCCTCTTTTTCCAGAGCTTATTTGCACTAACACTGAATTTTAAGCATCTCTAAAAATGTTTGATATGTTATTATTCTTTCCAGATACCCTCTGAGAGCCAAGCAAAGAACATTAAGGAAGAGAGGAGGAACGATGCTGAAAACCGTGCAGTGAAAAAAGACATTTCAAGGAGCAGGGTACCCACTACCCAGAGACTGGACTGTGGCATCAGAATGAGAACTTACCGGTACTTCTTGCTACTCTTTTGGGTTGGTCAGCCCTACCCAACTTTCTCAACCCCATTATCTAAGAGGACTAGTGGTTTCCCGGCAAAGAAAAGGGCCCTGGAGCTCTCTGGAAACAGCAAAAATGAGCTGAACCGTTCAAAAAGGAGCTGGATGTGGAATCAGTTCTTTCTCCTGGAGGAATATACGGGATCCGATTATCAGTATGTGGGCAAGGTAGGATTCCATTGGGTGCTTTGACATTCTGGTTTTAAAGCCTGAAGAAATTACTTCTAATAAATAGACGGGGAGGATGTGAACTATTCCCCCAATACAGTAAGAATTGTTGCTTATCTGGTAAGACTTCTTTTTTTCTTCACTTGAGTAGTTTCGGGAAGAAGACTGTAGCAAGAAGCTGAGAAATGTTAGCAATGCAACAAAGAAAGAAATGCTTCCGTTGAAAAAGAAACGCCCACTACCATCCACATAGGATTATCATAAATCCTTTAATTTTTACTTTAGCTTGAAAAATGTGGTCTGGCTATTCTATAAAGTAGGATGTATTAAAAACAGGAATACAGCGATTAAGCTGTAAGGGAAGGAAGGTTCCTTTCTCTCATTCTGAAAGCAAACATTCTGAGCGTCAGTTCCTTGGCCAGGTTCAAATTAACTACTTCTGAACACGGCTCCCCTCCCGTGCCATCCGTTCTGTTACCAAATGGAGCCCTTTGTCCTCAAAACCCACCACTGCCTCAGATTTGGTTGCTGTTACTGTGCTGCTGCTGTTGGGTTTGTCTTATCCCAAATAATTGGTAAGAGCCAGGCATTTCCAAAGCTTGTGATTTAACTGTGGCAAGGTTCACAAGAGAGAAAAATGGTTATGTAGAGGTGCTATTTCCAAATATCATCTGACCATTTTATTGACTCTAGAAAGTTGAATGAGGAGACATCACTTATTATAGCCCTTAGAGATTACTGGAGCTGAGTCAGGGAAACAGCTCGATTATACTGTCATCGTGCGTTTCACTGAAATTTTATCATCAGCTACATTCTTGTTGCAGAATATCTGCATACTGCAACAATGGGGGAAAAAATCGAGACACAGATTTGTACTTTGTAGGTTCTATGTTTCATAATATAGATAAGAATAGTAATTGTCACATACCCTTTACGTAGAGAATGAACATAATAGAAATGATAAAATGTCTTTATGATTTTGAAACGACTGTATCAGGATATCATGCAAATAGCATAAATTTTGCAGATTCCAAGGGCTGTATGTTCACATTTCAATCTGTTATCAAATATCCTTAAATAAGAAGGTGCGGAATAGTCTCTTCAAGTATTTACTACTATAAAAGGAAAGCCATCCATGGCTTGGGCTGAGGTAACCAGGCATTGTTCCAATGAATGAATTATTAATGCGGAATAAAGTAGGAGAGGAAGTATTCAGTGAAGGGGTGAACATCAACACAGATCCCCAAGGGTTTAGCCTTGTATTTGATGTGAAATTCACACGCTGTGTGACTGGTGAAGAAAGACAGTCCACTGACTTATACTTCACTCCATTTCCTTGTGAAATGTGACTGGCAAGCTCTACATTGATAGAATAATGGTTGTAAACAATAATAATCATCTTACACTCTTCAAAGCACTTTCTATAATACAAATAACACCATTGTCATAGAAGATTAAATTGTTTTAAATGCTTTGTCTAAATAATTGAGTCCCTTTATTTTTTCCTTTCTGATTTTTCTCCTAAAATTGTGATGCCATTTTATATCAAAACTACCTCTTAAAGAAAGGCTAGGATATTTCAGGATGCTAGAAGCAGGAATGGATAAGACCGCATAGGTATCAGTTTTACCGTGATAATTGTGAGAGGTAATATTGCCATAGGGAAAAGTTTCGGGCTGCAGACTCAAGCAGATCTGAGGCCGCATCGCTGCCCTGCCATTGGTGTGGCCCAAGGCGGGTTGCTAACCTTCCCAGGCTTTCGTTTCTTCATCTAGAAAATGCAGGCAGCAATGCCCACCTCATAGAGTGGGAGCGTAGTTAAAGTGAGACAAGAACAGGGGCTGGCACACAGTAGGTGCATAAAGATGTTCTTATTATTGGTGAGAAAATCCACTGTACACACTCTATTAAAAATAATCTGTCTGTAATGCACTGAAGCAGAGTATTGATTTTTGTATCATTGCAGAAGTAAAATGAGGTAATTACGGGATCTCTCAGTGGGTAGAAAATGTAGAGGATGGTGGCTAAATCCCTTCCCAATCACAGCTTCAATTTAACCAGCTGGAGGTGATTATTTTATTGGCAGCTACACATATTTCCCTACCTCAACCCCACCTCCTTGAAGTTGTGACACATAAGAGATTATCTGTTAGGAAAAAAAAAGGCAAGGGCAATCTTTGAAGTTGTCGTGGTCCCTGCATTGCTATGACAGATGTGTTTAAGAGGTGTTCTTGCTCTCTTAATAGGGCATTTCCCCAAATCTATCTTTAGGGTTATGTTTTACCAACATGCAAAAGGACTTGAGTATAATGTGTTTTTACCGCAATTAAAAATAGACCCAAAAAATGTTTAAGGAAAAAAAAAGTTTGTTCCTCATGTGGCAACAAGTTGGTCCACTTTTAGGTAGATCTGGAACAAAACATACACCTGATGTGGTGATCTGGACCCACGAAGTTAACAAACTTTTGGAAAAGAACGAGAAAAAACAAGATTAGACTATAGCAGAGGTTCCAAAACATTCTTGGTTCACAGTGCCCTTATTATCTCAAGAATTGTTTTCATGGTGCTCTTAGGACACAAGAAACAGATCCAAACACCTTGATAGCCATTTATGTTCTAACAAATAAGTAGCTCTTTGAAAAAAATACACAGCAATTAACAGAAAAAATAATATTTTAATTTTATTCTTAAATAACCACAGTTTCTTACTTACAGAATGTGGGTATCTACGGGCACTGCACAACTTCTAAGATTAGATACTGCCCCTCATTCCCTTTCCACATTGATTTTGCACTGTACTCACTTAATCACAAGTACTATGGGGAATCCAGCTTTACTGACATGTGACATCATCAAAAGGAGTGTAGCACCACCTACTGTTGAAACTGTGAACTACCCTGAACTAGTAATTCACAAGGGGTCTGACAGAGCCCAAGTGTTGTGTATTTCCCTCAAAATTTAAAAATACTTCCTGGCACCAGGATGGGTTCCCCAGGATGCCTCAATATGCACTCTGGAAAGCACTGGACTGTAGCTAGGTCGGCACTTAGAGGTGTACAAAGGCCAATAGAACCTTAAATCGTGCTATTAGCCTAATTAAATAACAATTACTTAGAGTCTGTCCTTGGGGCCTGAAAAGAAAAAGATTGATCTGCACTTGTAAGGGACAGAAGATTATCTGGGGGAAAAAAGTCATACATCTGAGTAAGTAGCACTTAAAGTGGAAGAAAAAGGTTTTCACATTATAAGCATCTGTTTGTATTTGTGTTCATTGGTTTCCATTATTTGTGTAAGTCTCTAGGGATGACAGTGATGACGGTGGAGTGAGAAGAATGGGAGAGCGGGTGGGAGCAAAGGGCTGTCGGGTGTGGAAGGAGAAAAGAGGGAGGGTCACATGAGCATTGAGAAGTAGCTCCTGAGGCTGGGCTCACAATGAAGTGAAAAGACAAGATCACACTTAAAACTGGAAACACAAGCCAGGGCGAGGAGACCTGTCTCCTCCAGCCTTCTGAATGCTCCCCAGCATTTCACTGTGTCCTGTGGCAGTAACATGAACGCAGAAACGTGGACACGGCAGGGTGAGAGAGGGATGGAGGGATACACTTACTGTGAATAAGAGTAGGGAAGGAGAATTCTATTGAAATATTGACAATTCAGATTCTGATTTATGAGCAAAGTCTCAACACCTCTACTCACCTAAAAATGGCAGTGGTGACAGGTACAGGTAACAGGGAAGGAAGGAGTTGTCTTGTATTAGGTAAGAGTTTGTGGGCTTAAGACAGATATATATACAGATACAGATAAGGAATATGATTTTTTTCTAGAATACCTGACCTTATGGGGCAACTTTTAGCTGATTTAGCATAAGCAGCATCTGTGTCACCTGGGAACTTGTTAGCAATGCAGAATCTTGGGCCCCACCTGAGATCTACTGACTCACACTCTGCATTTCAACAAGATACCCCAGTGAATTGTATGCATATTAATACCTGAAGAACGTGGCTTTTAAAAATGCCTTGGCCCTGACCTCACCTCCCCAGAGATTCTGACTTAGTTGGTTTTTAATTGTTTATGATTCTAATATGTGGCAGAATTTGAGAACCACAGCCCTGGCAGCATATGACCATGACCGGTAGTGATTAGAACAAAACATGGCAAGTTCAGTGATAAAATGGGTGTCCAGGAAGTACTGTTGGAAACAGGAAGGAGAGGGGCCAGCTGGGCTTGGGGCTCAGCGGAGCTTCCTAGGGGAGGTGATAATGTTGGAGGCACTCTTAAAGGAGCAGCAGGTGTGAGCTCACACTGCAGAGGGAGAATTAGCAGGACTTCCCAATTAATTAGATGTAGATGCCGAAGGAGGAAGGCAGAAGCTCAAAGAGTCAAGAGATTTCAAGATTGGATGGTCAGCAGAGTGAACACGTCACTAATGTTGGCACAGAAAACGGAAAGATACATGTTTGCTTGTCAAGAGGGGACAGGAAGAGTATTTGATTTTATTTGAAATCCACCTAGGTTATCTTTGGCTTATGTAAACTTAATAGAAAAGTAAGGGGGAAGCATCATCATCTCACATTTGCAGAGAACCCCTGCCAGGTTTACATAATGTAGCAATTCCTTGATGATGATTCATATATAGTCTAAGTTCAATAAGAAGAAAATAGGTAGATGTAGATTAGATTTTGAAGATGTGGGCACTCATTAATACAAAGATGAATATATTTAAAACCTCAGACCTTTTGCACAGTTTCAGGCAAAAGATTTGCACATGATCATTAAACAGCCCATAATAATGTTGAAATCCCTGTCTCCTGCATTTTGTCCTTCACAGTGTTCTCTGTGCCCTCCTTCCACACAATGTATACCTAAGAGGAGTCTCCGTTAGAAGGCTTTGAGATACTTCTATTTTTAGTAACATACCAAAAGATCGTTTTTATGAAATTTGACAAACTGTATTATCATAGATATTTTCTGGAAGTTACCTTTTTGGAAGTTGATGATGGTTTACTCTTGTGTTTTCCCAAAAAAACAGATAATGCTGTGCTTTTTTAAACATCACGAAAGTCTGGGTTCTATTTGAAGTGCTAACGTACAGGTCTTCCCAACGTGCCTTTCTCTTGAGTCTTTAAAATTAATGTCTACCCAATTCAGCAAAGCCACTCTTCTCAGGATAGCCAGTAATGTTTTAATGGCCCATAAAAATGAAAGTTGTCAGCCACACACACCTTTAAAATTAGGAATGAACAATTATTTGTTCCTATAATCACATGATCTGAGTTCAGTACACATGAAACAATATTATATTCATCCTGAAAGACCATTTAAAAGATGCTATCACTAAAATATTGCTTTCTTGCATTCCAATTTTTTTTCTGAAAAGAGGACAAGTTTAAGAGTAGAAACCTCCTGGTGCTAATGTGAAGGGTGATTCAAAGATTCATTTAGCCATTGTCACTTCAAACTGCAGCAACAGATTAAAACATCATCACAGCTAGCATGTCCTGAGCCCTACTCCGTTCCAGACACTCTGCTCAGTGCTTCAGGCGCCTTATCTCATTGGATCCTCACAGCAATACTAATGCTGAAATATGATTTATAGCTCCGTTTTACAGAGGAGTAAACCAAGGCTCAGAGCACTCAAGTATTTCAGCCTAAGTGCCCAGCCTGCTAGACTTGGCAGTCAGCTTCTGTCTGATCTCATAACTGCTCAGTTGTATTCCTTCCCCGGCATGTCCACTACTTCACAGAGCCATTGCGAGGCACAAGAAAAACATTCCCAGAACATGCTTTGGCATTCAGAGACTGCATGTGTCTCGATGCCACAAATATCAGCTGGAACCTGCTGTGTGAAACCCAAGGGTAGATAGGAAAAAAAAAAAAAAAAGTAAGACTGGTGTTAAAAAGCTACACAAATATGTTTGCATTATTATTATGCACATTCCTTTTACTTTTTCTGGAATACATCAGTGATATTCAAAATAGTTACATATGCGCATTTTAAAATTAGATATGCAATTAGCAGTCTTTTTGGTCATCGTGATGAAAATGTGTCTTTTCTTTTTAGTTCCCTTGATAACTTCTAAACTTCTATTCTGGTTCAATGACCTGCAATAATCTTTTCTCCCTGAGTCAGGACAAGTGCCTTGGGCACATCTTTCTTCTTCATCATTTAAATTTAATGCTCAGCCATTTAACATTTTTATATTTCAATTGGTTAGTGTATTTAAGAGACCGTGCATGGCTGGTTGAATGTACTTTTTAAAAATGTTTCAAAAAGTAACTTCTCAACTGCCAATATTGGCAGTAATCCTCACTGTGTTTCCACTGTCGCCAACTGATTTCCCTTTCTTAATGACAAAGACTTCAATTTGCTATTTGATGCTAAGAAGATGTCCTGTGTGACAGCAGTTCCCTGAGTCTTAAACGTTCCCTCTCTGCACAGTTGCTCATATGGAGAGCAGAAAGAGCCGTTAGAATGTCTGACCTTGGTCATAAACCCAAAGGCAACTGTTCGATCGCCTGGTCACACAAGCAGAGTAAAATATAGAAAGACAAAGAGGGACCCAATCCCAAATCCTCCAACTTCTATGTCATTATGTCTGTGGGATTCTATATTCTCCTGCTTGTAATTCAATTTGTTGAACAAAATGGAGGGATCAAGGTGAATAAAAGAGAGTTAAGGATTCAGATCCTTTTTGTTCCCACTGAGCTATATTACCTCCATACTTCACAAACTGAACAGTTCTAGAGGTTGCTGGAAAGTTAAACACACTCTACATGCTCATTATAACAAATCCCCTCCAATCTATACTATAGACATTGCCAAGTATTTATTTACTGTTTACCTTAACTTGTTTGTACTATTATCAAACAATACAAATACTTGGTTTGCACCAGAATTTTTTGGTATTTGTCGTATTGTGGGTCCACCATAGGAGATGGCAGTATAAATATGCAAAATGACAACATCCCAGTTGACATTTCTTTTCAAATCAAAATCCTTAATTATCGTTTTGACTGAACTTTATTCTAAAAATCAGATAAATAGCCCTGACTTATTGTTAATCGAAGGTCAAAAGATACTTAAACCACTGATTTTTTCCCATCTCCACCGATTTGAATGACCTTAATTTAAATATGAGAAGCCAAGAATATACTGTGACCAGAATTATAAGTTTAACTTTTCGAAGGCCTTATGTCTCCCATCAAAATGAAAAGATGTCTTCCTTATGCTCTACCCTCTTTTATCAAAAATAAACAAGTTTTTTTGGTAGGGGTTCTGCCTTTGACAGCCTTCATCAAATTTAGACATTATGTCTAGATGTTAATGTGTCATTGGAATCTAAAGAAAGCATCTTTTGTTGGGTAGATGTAGACTGCTAGTAGCAAATTCCACCTTCCTATAAGCTTTTATGTTGTCAATTATTAAAATGACCATGTAATAGAATCCTCATGAGCATGCTAAATATATCAATATTCTTTGCAAACCTATCTTTCCATCTGGAATTAAAGAAGAGGTTGAAAGAAAGTACAGAACTCCCCTAAGACAAAAAGATTTTTTTCTTATTCCTATTTTGATAAATAAGTAGAAGGAATAGATATTCTCAAAGGTCAATGTGAGGAATCAAATTTGAAATTACGTGATCTGGAATAAAAAAAGAAAAGCAGCAAGCATGCTAAAATATTTCACCAGGAAAAGAGTTACAGTTTCTTCCAGTTTTCCATTCACGAAGAATACATACACACAAGAAAAGAGGGACATTTTAAAAGATTAAAATGTATAGACGTGTGAAATATATGAATAAATATTTGAGGTGAATTGGTATGTTTCAGAAGACCCGAGGGCAGTAATAGCGACACAACAAAAAAGCTTGAAATATCACTCTGGATGTGGGATTTAATGGTGACTAGAGGACACTGAGATTGAAGTTAAGAAGGCAATTGAAGAAGTTATCTCAGCTCGGACATTTTCAAATAGGTTTGGAGAGAAAATGCTTTACATTCATTCGACAATTATGCACTAGAGAGTGCTAAGTTAATAGCCAAGGAGGCTGCCTGTGTCTGCGCCCCAACTACACTGTGACCACCCGGGTAATATTGGGCAAGTTATTTAACCTCCCTGCCCCCCATTTCTTCAACTATTACCTGAGGGAGTAAGAAAGTTATTGAGGTGAGGATTTAATAAGTTAATACACAGAAAGGGCTTAGAACGGGGTGTGGCATATCATACTCACAAAGGGAAGACCATCTAAGCAGGGGAGGCTCCCTGCGATGAGGTGTGCCCTCAAAGAACGGGAACAGTGAAGAGAAGGAGGAGCCAAAGGTGCCCAGGGGATTATTCCCCTAATGTTCAGTCTCCTTCCGTGAAGTCAAGTGTGAGGGGCCAGAAGGCGGTGCCAAGTAGCTAAGGCAGCTGCAGATGTGACTCATAACGGCAATTCAGAGAACTACGCGTATATAAAAATACGAAGTCTTCCTTATTATCCCAACCAAACTAAAAATAAAATGTGCACTACACTTCACGTTGTTTGATGGTCCTGGTAACTTTTGTAGACCCTCCTATTAAGGCAATTTATTATCTCATTGTAAAACATCATCACATTACACCACGGTTTGAAGTTAGTATTATTTAAACTGCTGTGAAATGCTAAGAGTCTAATTAGTTCTCATTATTTTTTTACTTCAATACAAACTTGAATGCATCCAACAATGCAAAAAATGACTATTGCACTTAGGGTATACTCATGTTTTAAGTTGGAATAATCATAATTAAGCTGTTAGGTTGGAATTAATATCATAATCTCCTTATATTATTGAACCAAAGTTTTACTGAGGAAAAAATCATTCTTGACTTAATTTCTTACCCTGTATGCTTCACCTTGTTAAGAGTGAAATAATTAATTCTTTGTTTAAAGTTCAACTTTGACCTTCCATATTTTGAGTAGTGTTTTATATTGGGTCCCAGGGCTCCTTTTTCAATTAGTACTTTAGATACTGAATTTGAATCTTCACGTACTTATATCTTTGTAAACTCTGCAGGACCCTAGATGACATGTTTGATCCATCTTCGTATCCTTAAAAGTACTTGGCACAGATCTGTACCTTGGAAACAGCCAAATATTACTTGAATTAAGCTCCAATGACTAAAGAGATAAAAACCTGCCATGTAATCTAGAAGTGTTCCCCAGTTTTTTGTTGTGCATAGTTTGATATGGATATCACTGATAGTGTTTAGTGTCATTGGGTTGACAAGTGAAAATCTGAAGTCTTTAAAGTTCAAGGATATATTAGGTAGTAAACATATTTTATTTTGTCTTTCCATGGAAGCTACCTCTGGAAATTTCACATCAAAATGACACAAATATTTTATGATACAATAGGAAAAAGCTCAAGCTACCTTAGTGCAAACCAGAGAAACTGAGGACAACACAGTTGTATGTGCATAAACAAGAAAGATAAAAAGAGAATATACAGCAAATAATATCATATCATAAAAGTTCGTTCCTTTAAGACTTTTACAAACGAAAACCATACAGCATTTAGGGTCTCAGTTTAAGGAAGTTTGAAGCAAAATGGGAAAAAGTGAGAGTTGGCCAATAGAAAGCACATTTTTCTCAAAATTCCTAGGAAGCTACAATGCATAGACGATTCAAGTGTGTGGTAAAAAAGAAATCATTTAAGACCTGAAAATGTTGATTGCAATGATTCACACACAAAAAATCAACTATGGAGGAAAATGTGATAATACAGGGGGAGAAAAATTCTATATAATGACTAATTCCTTCCTTTACCAACTATATATTCTCCCAATCAACATATTTTGAGTTCTCAGAGGGAAAATAATCATTTCTGGAAATAATCTCATCTTAACTCTTTCTACCATTTATTTATATACAAGTACAATTCAGAAGAGAAACAGGAAAGAGAAGATGCCAAAAAATTCTGCTTTAGGGGCGCCTGGGTGGCACAGCGGTTAAGCGTCTGCCTTCGGCTCAGGGCGTGATCCTGGCGTTATNTGCTTTAACATATAGTTATGCAAAATTTTACATGCTTTATTGTTTTCTTTCCACAAATTCTAAAGCATAAGATTCTGGCTCATTTCCTTACTTAATCTATAGCCTAGAGCTACTTCCCCAACCCCCACTCCCACCCCCAATGAGAGCAAATACCACTTGGAAAGCAAACTTCCCCTTTAGAAATCAGGCAAAGCAGAATGGACTATAAAAATTACCTTCTTATTCTATTGTATCTTTTTTCTCCACTTTTATTGAGAAATAATTGACATACATCACTATGTAAGTTTAAGACGTAAGGTATGATGGCTTGATTTACATATATCATGAAATGATTATTGCGACATTAGGTTCGGCTAGCATCCATCTTCTCATATAGATACAATAAAAAGGAAAAAATTCTCTTTGTACTGAGATGATTTATATCTTGAGTGTTCTATCCATCTTCCCAACTAGGGGTATTATGTAAAAATAATAAAAAGGGAGGGGCTCTTTACCTTGTTCAAAAGCTCTGATCTTGGTGATCACCCATTCACCTGCCTCTTAAAGGAAAATGCTTTTTTTTTTTAAGATTTTATTTATTTATTTGACAGAGAGTGAGACAGCCAGCAAGAAAGGGAACACAAGCAGGGGGAGTGAGCGAGGAAGAAGCAGGCTCCCAGCAGAGCAGGGAGCCTGACGCGGGGCTCGATTCCAGGACCCTGGGATCATGCCCTGAGCAGAAGGCAGACGCTTAAGGACTGAGCCACCCAGGCGCCCCGGAAAATGCTTTTAAAAACAAATCAAGAAAATTAAGTGACTTGGTCAAACTTGAATGGCAGTATTTTATTCCATTTTATCTCCCTTTCAACAGTCCAGACATCACTTACTAGAGTTTTAAAATGATAATGCTTTAGTCAGAACTTTACTACAATGGCAAGCCATCAGGTAATTTCTAAGGAAAGGGGGGGTGCAGGATGGGGAGAGACAGAATAGAAAATACAACACAAAAGAAATCACTCCCTGGTTAGCAAAGGGTATTCAGAAAATTTGTAATGAGATAAAGAGCAATGATAATGTTTTCTTACACTTCTATCAAGTGCTACGATTTATGAAGTGCACTTGCTTACAAGTGTTCCTTGAATGACTGCACAAGCACACTTCCAGTTGAGCAGGACTAAATCCTTTTGGGTATGAGAAAACAGTCCCAGAGGGGTTAAGAGACCAGTGTCACTACCACCAGAGTGGCAAAGCTGGGGCTGGAGTCTAGCTTTTTTGATGTGGTTGAGTCTAATATTCTTGCCTTACACCACATTATTAAGATATTAGAGTAGCAGAAGGTATTTTAGATATGGTGGGCAAATGAAATAATAGCATAAATGCTTAGGAGTTGGAGCTCTATGAGAAGAGTCCTCAAATTCATGGAACTAACTCACTATGAGAATACTTTCCCCAGCCTAGCCATCCAGATTGTACACATTTCTCTTCACTGAAATTGTTTCATGGGTCCCTGAAAGAAGGAAGGAAGGAAGGAAGGAAGGAAGGAAGGAAGGAAGGAAGGAAGGGAGGGAGGGAGGAAAGAGGGAAGGGAGGGAGGAAGAAAGGAAGGGAAGAAGAAAAGAAAAAGAAAAACTGTTCAAATCATAAATTTATAAATTCATCCCAAGCAAGAGAAACTAATAAATGAATGAGCTCATAATTTTCCCTCCTAGGATCACTCATCAGAACTTTATGGGTAGGTTACAGAATTCCCCGTAGTCATCATTTATTGAGTACATACAGGACAATTGAGATTTAAGAATTTGAACAAGAAATAGTCCCTCTCTCAAGCAAACTACTTGTTTTATAAAGATATAACTTTAACTTTTTATATCCTAAGAGTCAATATAAGAATATTTTACCCAATATATTTTTTACTTCTGAAGAAAAATACATTTTGGGAAAAGGCCATTTTAGCTAGTGGAACACTTTTTAAAAAATTTCTGCCATTTGAGTCATCATGTCTCAAATGTCTACATTTATCTGTTAATATTTTCTTCCAAAGAGTGTGTGTTAGAGTGAAAGTCGAAATAAGGGGAGGGGCACAGGGAGCATGTGTGTAGGTATGTGTGGGCATGTGTCCTTAGATTTGGCAATTACTAAAGAGATGACACCATAAGGCAAAAAGGTAGAATTGTTACCGGTGAGTTATAGTGCCTTACTAAATCAACTTTTGACTGGGTATCTTGGCTCTCAGCTTGATTTACCACTGGCTTTTTGAAAATGAAAATGTTAGACTAAGCAGGAACTGAGACTAATGTTGTAGTCTGCCAAAGACCTTGGACTTCCAGAGTCAAGCTAAAGGCAGTAAACAATGCCTTTTTGGGGAAATAACTTCATGCAGTGAATAAACCAAAAGGCAGTTGTTTAATTGATAAATCCCAAATGAACAATAACATCTATTACAGTTTGTATCATTTGTGCCAATAGAATTTACAAATAACTTAGCCTGGGGTCTAATATAATAAATACAATGGATCCAGAAACGTTTGTAATCATCGTGGGGAGTCCTGTTTGGCACTATGCTCTGGTGTGAATTAGCATAGACATTGGGGTCAGGCAGATCTTAGTATCCTTCCTGGCCATTCCCGGAACTTTAGATAAGTTACCTAACCTCCCTGACCTCAGTTTCTCCGGGAAAAAAAATGGAGGAAATAAAGGTTAGCTCTTAGAGTCATGAGGATTAACTGACCTAACACACACCACTTTCTTGCAGTACATGACACATAGTAAGTGCTCACCAAAGGTGAGTGTTCTCCACTCTTCCCTGGGATTCTTGAAGGACCACATTCAGTTTCAGTCCACCTTGAATTCCAAAGATAAGGAACTACTGCCTTAGTTTCCCATGGCTGCTGATTTTGCTGAAACAAATTACCATGCACTTAGTGGCTTAAAACAGTAAAAACTTATTATCTTACCATTCTGAAGGTCAGAAGTCTGAAATGGATTTCACTGGGCTAAAATCAAAATGTCTGCAAGATGTCCTTCTGGGGGCTCTAGGAAAGGAGCCGTTTCCTTGACTTTCTGGGCTTCTAGAGTCTGCCTGTGTTCCTTGGTTCACAGCCTACCATTTTCAAATCTCTGTCTCTGTCTCTCACTCATACTCATACACACACACACACACACACACACACACGCACATACTCTGACCTCTGCTCCATCATCACATTTCCATCTGACTCCAACTTTCCCCTACCTCTTTCCCTTATAAGGACCCTGGTGATTACATTAGGCTCACCTGGCGAATCTTCTTCCTGTCTAAAAACCTTTATCTTCATCACATCCGTAGTCCTTTTTGCCAGGTAAGGTAACTTACTTGCTAGTTCCAGAAATTAGGACATAGACATCTTTGGGAGAGCTATTATTCTGCCTACCACAACTATTGCAGCACTGAAGTTTTGTTCATTTTATAGTTACTCTGGTACTTTTGACATTAAATTCAAGGTATTGAGTGTAAAAGATAAATGTCAAGGGAATTAATAAATTTCTCCTGAGTTTAGATTTAAAATTCTTTTGCTTTTAGCACTTTGTCAGAAATTCTCCTCCACATAACACAAGGTCTGTTTCAATGGTTATTAAGTCTAACAAAAGATAAAAGATTGAATTGAGTGGGGTCATGTGGTATCTCTGCAAATGCAGAATCTGTATGGTATTATTTGAATGTATTTTAAAAGTTACAAGGGATGCAAATGAGAAAAAAAATGGAAGGAGAGAAAGATGATAGACTACAGATAGACAGACAGACACATAGATAGACAGAATTCAATCAGTGGTTCTCAATGGAGGCAATTTGTCCCCCAGTGGACATTTGACAACATCTGGAGACATTTTTGGTTGTCACAACTTGAAAAGTCCTGTAGGTATCTAGTGGGGAGGGGCCAGGAATGCTGCTAAACATCCTATAATGCGTAGGATAAGTCCCACTACAAAGAGTTACTCAGCCCAAAATGTCAATAGGTTGAAAATCCTGAATTAGATAGATCTTTGTAATTCAGCACTTAAAATATTGTTTGGGGGTCGCCTGGGTGGCTCAGTCAGTTAAGCATCCGACTGTTGGTTTTGGCTCAGGTCATGATCTCAGGGTCATGAGATAGAGCCCTGAGTCAGGCTCCGCACTCAGTGAGGAGCCTGCGTCTCTTGCACTCTCCCTCTCTCTCTCTGCCCCTCCCCCCTAGAAAATAAATAATTGAATTAATTGAAATATTGTTTGGTACAGAGTAATCCTTAAGTGAATGTTCATAGACCTGAAAGTAAATATTCAGAGATAATATTTGTGTTGTGGTTAAGAGAATACACTGTGGATCAGATCATCTGGATTCAAATGCTTCTTCTGCTAGTTGAATCATGCTAAGAAATTACTTAACTCTTACCTTGACTCAGTTTCCTCATCAGTTAAGAGGAAATATGAAGAGTGTCATGATGAGTAACAATTTATATAATCTATGTAATGAGTTTAGCACATTTCCTGGCCCATAAAATAGGCTTAATAGACTTCTGCTATTATTTTTTTCCCAAATCCCAGCCAGACTGGTTGCCAAATTGATGAATCATATAAGAGAATGCTTTAAAGATAAAGTATTTCCACTGTTATAAAAATCAAATTATTTATATTGTATAGAAGAATATAATTTTTCAGGTCATTACAGAGGGCAACATAGTATACTTGAAAAAGAACATGGGATATGGAGGCAGTTTGATCCTAAGTTTTGTTAAAGAGAAAGAGATTTTCTAGGTTCTTTTCGAGGCCATTTAATGTACTAAGAGAAGGGCCTAACCAACTAGAACAAAATTCACGAATTCCATTTATAAATACAGTCACCAAAAATTATTGGTGCCAGGCTCTGGGCTGCAGGTCATGCTCCCACTCCCATTGTCTTCTTGATTTTACAGTAGAAATTGGCTCTTCCTCCCACCGAAACCTACCTGGTGGGGTATTCCTAAAACCAAGGGAGAGATTTCACAGTCCTGGCTATTAAACACAGAAACAGAGTCCTGTGTGTATCTGAAGTCCTTTCTACAGCCTTGAGATTACACATCTGAAATCCTGGGGGAACAGTGGCAAGTTTGTGGGTTAAAGGTAAAAGCAGACTGGTTTTTGTCCATTTCCTTTTGAGGCAATCGTGTGAAGCCCCTTTTAGTTCCCAGGAGACTTCCCAGGCTTCTCCAGGGTAAGAAAGGGGTGGATGATCCCATAGATGGTACCTATCAAAGACAAAATAACCCTGTAGCCAGGACCACAGGAGCCAAGGGCAATGGAAGAATCATAGACAGACATCAGGGGGGGTTTTCTGATGACAATGAGGCAAGCAGGATAGAGCTACCCAGCTTTGATCTTGGAGAACGGAGATCATGTTTCCACCTGCCAAAAAGCACAGATGCCACTGAGGAAAGTAAAGCAGAGAGATGTTGTCGAGAAACCAGTGGGCCAGAGGGCAATATAAGTACTGCTCTTGGCTCCAAAAGCCCCCAAATTTCCTTCTGACACAGGCCATGTGAGTCTCTTTTCTTTATACACCCAAATGGTATCTTGGACTGGATCAGGGACAAAGGGAGAAAGCAAAAGCCAGAAAGACTGAGATTTATCTAAAAGAGTTATCTAAAAGGACTCTATTATTGAATCAGGTAGACGTTATTGGATTGCACTAAATTATTGACTCAATGTGCAACCTAATATTGAGTTCCTAATACTCAATGGGATTAGAGCTTAAGGGAGAAACTATAAAAAAAATTTTTTTAAAAAAAAAGGAAGCTGCATCTTCCCTTGCACATCTGAGAGCAGTGTGAGCAAATATGTGGCCGGCAACTCAAGGGAAGACGTGTTTCTATTTTAGCTGACTTTATTGCTTTTATTACCCCAGGCACATTCTCAAAGCCTCCTCTGATTTTCTCCCACACTGAGCCTGGAAACCATGCCACATGCTCATGCTGGATGCTCAGTCACTTTGCTCCCATCAGTAATGTTACCTTCTCCAAGAAGTCTTCAGAAACTCTCAAAGGGCTGCATGTTCCCTGATTCCCCCTTGTCCAATTTACAAATGGCTTCTATGCCATTCTCCAGCTTTTTACTTACCTTATTATTCCTAATACTTAATAAGAGTACTCAAGTTTCTAGTTTCTGCTTTTATTCTGAGTCAGTACTTCCAGCCTAAAATTCAAGTTTGCAGAAGGCAAGTGTGATGTCTTTTTATTCACCATCTCATGCAGCTGTGCAGGCCCATACATGTTTTTGAATGGTCTTGGTTCGTAAAGTTAAATTAGTTTTATTATGGAACAATGTTTCTGTGAAATGGAGCATTTTCCATTCATTATCTCTTGGTTTCTGCAACAGAAGGGTATTTGAAATATAGCACAATAACTCTTGAAGCTTCTTCACCCTTGACAGGTGACTCCTGTCCCAAGACTCAGTGGACTTATAATGGTTAGTGTATTTGCTGTGTTTATAACTTGTCTACTCTCTTCAACAAACCCAATACAAGTTGGTTTTATTATTGTTTTAAGACTTCATTGGTTTTTAAAGAAGCATTTTTAGATCTGAGGCAATAACTTGGATTCCTCCCTCAGATTGCTTAGAGTAGATCATGTGCCTAGTGTTTGGTAGTGATTGTTAAGTGATCTGGCAACTTCAGGAATGTAGAATCTTGGTACATAGAGTTATACTAAAATCAAACAAGACAGGAGATGGAGAACGCTAAGATTTATTGACTGCTTTCTATGTGTCAGAAACCTTCACTGATTATTGATATTTTGTCCGATTTTATCTTTACAACATTCATTCATTCATTCTTTAAAATCATTCATTATTGAGGACCTATAATGGGCCAGTATGTCGGGTGCTGAGAATATAGAAATGAACCAGACATTTTGGGTGCCTTTCCTCATGAAACTTTCAATGTAGCTATTTGCTAATTGAAACATGAAAACAAGTCATCAAAAAGATAGAATCCGTTGATGGCTAAGTTGGGAATAAATTGAGAATGTCTAGCAGAGGAATCTAACTTAGACTAGTAGCTTAGGGAAGACTTTCCTAAGGAGATAGAGATTACGCAGACCTGACATATGAGTGGGATCACCCGGCTGGTCCAAGGGTGACTTTATGCCAAGGGTACCATATGCAGGGATACCTAGATATGAAAGAGACTAACACATCCTTTAGAAACTACAATAAGCAGAGTATGCTGAAATGAGGAGCGTCAGGGAGAGAGCGGTGGCTGAGGAGGCTAGCAAAGGTGCAGAGATTATGGTGGACTTTGGAGGCTGTGTTAAGGAGTGAAGATGGGCACTTTTATCCTGAGAGTAAAGAGAAAACCCTGGAGGATTTAATTAGAAGAGAATGGCATCCTCAGGGTTGATGTTGTTACTGTTTAAGTTAAAATAGACTGAGAGGAAGCAAGACAGACTGTGTGTTAGGAGGGCCTCATTGCAACAGAGCAGGGAGAAATGGTGGTGACTTGGACCAGGGTGGTGGAAATGAAGATAAGTAGGTGAGTCGAGATAGATGTAAGAGGTAGAATTGAGAGGAGTTTGGTGGCTTAATGAAGTGGATGATGGAGGCAGATGGGAGGGTCTATGATGATTCTGGTGGCCTTCACAGAGATGGGACATACAGAGGAGGAGCAGGTTTGGAGAGAAGGTGATGAAGTCAATTGAGAAGTCCTGAGTGTAAGCTGTCCAAGAGACTCACCTGGAAATCAAATGCATCTTTGACTCTGGATCTCGAGAAAATGGTCTGCCCTGGGGTCATCTATAGATTTGGGCATCAAGGCAACACAGATAATATTTGAATACAGGAAAATAGAGAGATGATTTCATTGGAGGAGAACATGTGAAATGAGGAAAGACAAGGACCTAAGACATCGGTATAAGGGTGACCAACTTTTAAGGGACAAGTAGAGGATGAATAGCTGGCAAAGTTCATTATTCTGAGTTCTATCTTAGAGATTACAGAATGAAACTAAGATAATCTAATTAATTTAGCTAATTAGCAGGAAAGTCAGAATTCAGACCCAAATCTTTCCACTTTCTGAATACTCCAAGTTTATGATGCAAGAATGATTTATTGAAGCCTTTCTCTGAGTTAGGCCTCCTGTGAGGCATTTTACATACGTTATTTTATTAATTTTCAGAGCAACGTCCTCAAAAACTCAGTAATGTTATTATTCCTATCATAGAGATGAGAAAACTGAGACTTGGAGAGATTAACTAAGTTCCCTAAAGTTACACAGCTAGTACCTAGCATGCATTTCTACCCATCTCTCTCTTTCTTTTTTTTTAAGATCTTATGTTTTTTGAGTGATCTCTATACCCAGCATGGGGATCGAACTTACAACTCCGAGATCAAGAGTCGTATGCTCCACCAACTGAGCCAGCCAGGCACCCCTATGCCCATTTCTTTCCCTTACCCAAGTCTATGCTTTAACTATTTTGATTGTACTAATTAAGGCAGTGGTTCCCAAACTTCAAAATTCATCAGAATTACCTGGAGGGCTTCTTAAAACACAGATTGCTGGGGGCACCTGGGTGGCTCCGACTGTTAAGTGTCTGCCTTCAGCTCAGGTCATGATCCCAGCACGCTGGGATTGAGCCGCATTGTGCTCCCTGTTCAGCGGGGAGTCTGCTTCTCCCTCTCCCTGTGCCCCTCTCCCTACTCATTCTCGCTCTCTCTCAGGTAAATAAATAAAATCTTTAAAACACACACACACAGACTGCTGGACGACACCCCTTGAGGTTTTGATTTTGGAGGTGGGTGGGGCCTGAGAATTTGCCCCATTTCTAACTAGTTCAACACACTGCCACAATAACATGCTGCCATCAGCGTTTTCATTTGTAAAGCAATGATCGGATATAAATTAGTTAACTTATACTAAATCATTAGCATTAAAATACAGCATATTAAAACATGTAACATAAAATTTTACTGAAAGATATTTTTATTTACCTAGCCCTATAATCTCTAAAACAGAATCTACTTCTAATTCCTGCCACGTACTTCAAGCAAGGTTGAATATCTTCCTGGTATAAACTCTACCCAACAAACTCTTCACAGCCTTCACAATACTAAGAATATTCACTAGCACTATGTATCATGCATTGTGTAGAGAGATGTATGTATATGTACAGATATACTTATGTATATACTGAATTCAGTGAAGCCTGTTTGTCCTAACTTGATTGTAGACTTATTTTCTTAATTTAAAGTAACAATCTCATTAGCAAAAAAGGTGTTGTCTCTTTCTCTCTGCTATCACTAATGTTTCTCCACCTCAGTCCCATTCAGACACCTTTTCACAACTGTTCTGTGACTGCCCTATGACATATCTGCTTGTCAACCTTTACTTTTTGCAAATGGCCACATAACATTTGCCCTACATTCTATAAGCATATTCACCATAATCTATTTTTTTTTACCTCAGCAAAAAATCCCATAACCCCTTTCAGGCCGTTGTGGGTCGTTCCCCAGGTATGTCATGGAGGTAAGCTTTGGTTTAGACTCTCTTTTCTGTCTCAGGGATGCATATGCTTAGAAGACTCAGTTTGATTACTGACTCAGATAGTGACTCAGTGACACACAGGTAATGGGAGGGGTAGGGCAGCATTAGCTCGTTTCATAAACCACTAAAAATCGGCACAATTAGTGTTATACCTTTGAACTGGAGTCAAAACCCAGTTGAGAGCTGGGACATAGAACCGGTAAAAACAGCCTGGCACTGTTCTGGCGTGACCCTCCGTGGGGCCGTGTCTACAACCCCAAATCCCCGTCTTTATTTGTCAACGTGCTGCACTTGAAAATAGCAATGAATCAACAGAAAAACAAAGACCACAAGCTCCTTCTGGAACAAAATGTTACAGGTACAGTAGTATAAAGTCCTGCCAGCCCCAGATGAGATGTGACTTTCTGAGGAAAGTGGATAATTTTTACTTGATGTTGAATCGTTAAAAGTGAGCCAGATGATTAAACTTAATGGAACAGCCACATTAAACTGAAATTAGTAAAAACATGCCTCAGGCAGCCTACAGCCTTTTATTTGTTGTTGTTTAACTTCTGCCTTTTACAGTGGCCATGATGAATGACATCACAAAAGAAAAAATCCAATTAAAATCTAAGTGCTCAATAAACCCCTAATGTCTGGTTGCCACTGCCACTTTCTCTAGCGCTGATGTCTTCTGTTTCCTCTTTTCCCCAAGAAGAGAGAAAAGAACTGGCCCCAGGGGTGTTCAGCGGAAGCAGAAAGAAAACACAAAGGCTCCTGGAGGTTTCTACTCTCTGCACTCAGACACAAGCACTGCACTACAAGGGGGATGAGGTTAAATTGTTTTATATCAGACAACACCTGGGTAAAGAGATGCATTTTCCCACCAGTTTTCAAATATTGATAAATCAGAATTGGGATCTGGAGAGCAATCCTGTTCATACTCTTAGTTGGTGTCTCCACTGCCCTTTCATACCGTCTCGGGTGTTTGTTCTATAAGTCATCGAAATGGTCTCTCCTGACAGCAAAAAATAAGTTTCTGATTACTTTTACTTGAATAAATCTTGTGATCAGATGTGGTATTCACCTACTAAGTGTGCAACAATTACATATTGAGAGTGATGAAAGAACCAGCCAAGGGAAGTCTGCAATCTAGTAGAAGGCAGAATATCATACATCACATGGCAAGACAGCAATTGCCACCCAGAACAAGAATACTAGCTTTTGATGATAGATTTTGCCTTAGAGATGCCATGTGTTTGTAAAATTGGGTTTTCAAAGTCCTTACCACAAAGTTCTCAAAGTCAAAATAAGAGCCAAAACATGCTTATTATGAATGAGGAGCTAACAGGAATGATATTCTTAAAATGTGCTTTTACTGCATGTTTACACAGGAGTTAATATAGTATTTGTACATAGTCTCTAATTAGATCTTCCTAAGCACCTTGTCCCGTGGTTCTATTATCCTCATTTTATCAATAAGGATCTTGGCTCAGGGAGGTTAATTGACTCTGCTATGATCTTAAACAGGGTGAGTGAGAGAGAATGAATACAGCTCCTATTTGGGACTCTGGTGCGGTGCCCCCCACACTCTGCCAGGTTTGCTAACCATGGCTGCCCGGAAGCCAGATCCAATGGGCAGTGATGTTGGTTTCATTACTCATGAGTTAATGAAATAGCTTTTTAAGAGCTCTCTTCAGTCATTAGAATTTGACGATGGAGAGTTAAACTTTCCCCAGTGGCTCTTTCCGTGTAATCACGGTTTCAACATTTCCTTAGCATATCACATCACACAAATCATGGAGTCCTCTTTTGTTTTGCATTTCTTATTGCGTTTGTCTCACTTCTAAGCAATTCCCTCCCTGTTCCCATTTATCTTCCATTATTTCTGCCAAATTGCTTTCAAGGCTACTAATTGTATGAATAATATTCTCTTCCTCAAACTCTGCTATTAACTAGCATTAGCTCTGTGGTGTTGCACACAGTTTCCCGATCTCTAAAAACAGGGAGGTTGCACCAAGAATCTATAGGGCCTCTTCTTGTGCTCAAGTTCGCATCTTCTGACTTTCACAAAAGATATATGATTTTGAAAATACTACATAAACCAGAGCCTTGGTTTTCTTGACTCTGTGATGATGGATTCAGTTAGCTCATGGTCCCCAAAGTGTGTTTCTTGGAAAACTGTCCTGGGCAATGCCAACATCCAAAAAGGATTCTTCACACAAGAATATTCAGAAAAGCTAAATTAAATAAAATCAAGTACAGTTTTGAACTGTAGGCATTCACTGCCTTTAATATGTTAATGTACACTGGGTGATGCCCAAGAAAAAGACAGAAGGTGAAGTATTTACCAAACTTATGGGAGCAGAGAACCCCTTTCCTCAGCATTTTGTATAAATGATGGTCCATGAGATACACTTTCAGAAAGGCTGGATTCGCTTATTTTAAAAGTCCCTTTTTGGCTTGAGAGTCTGTTTTCAGATGTGCTTGAAGGCTACTTCAAGCATACACCAAGCTGGCTTACCCATTGCTATTGTTGCCATTCTTGTTGTAACGTGGCCCATACTCTGTTTAGACAGAGCTGAAATAAGGTTTAAGGACTAGCTACCTTCCCAATAAACTATCTCCTCTGTATGTAGCTGATACTTATAACTAGGATTTTAAAATAGTTCTCCTCAATTTTCATTTCTGCAAATTTGTGAATAGGATTAGCTTATCTGAAGACCTAGCAAAAATACTTTCTAAACTTTTTCTGAGGTGGGAAAAAGGGAACCAAGGACACAACAGGAACTCAACACTCTAGAAATCATCTCTGAGATAGGCAATGTGGGCAAGTCATCAAAGTTAGAGTCATTATCTTCCACCTCATTGGTATATTAGCGTTCCCTTAATTCCACCTTTAACCCAGACACATTTCACTGACTCTTATCAGAGTCTCTGCTTGATTACCTTCAGGAGCAGGGAACCACTACTTCATAATGCAGACTATTCCATTTTAGTTTGGCTCCACTTTTTGGAAGACCCTCACCTATATTAAATGAAATTCTGAGTAGTAAATATTCTTGTTCTAAGTGACCTTGTAAATTGCCTAGTCAAGGGATTTTCAAGACGCTGTTCATGACAACACTTATGAGTTTCTCAAATGCTTTGAGTTGAATTTCATAAGTAATTAAATAAATATCATATCTTTCCAGTAAAGTGATTATAAACTCCATCATATAAGATTCAGGGAAACTGGGTGGTTCCCTAAATTCACCAAAGATAGGAACATGTAGAGGTAGAATATACTCAGGTCTCTGTTTCAAAACCCAAACTCCTTTTCTCAATAGCATATTGCTTCTCTTTTATGTCCAGATACATAAAATTGAGGAGGAGAGTGTATCTGTAAAATCTGAATGCTGTCAGGAAAACAGGAAAATAGCGAAAATAGTTTCATTCCAACAAGGCTAAAATGTCCTTGGGCATCTTGCTATTACTCTGGCCTTTAGAATTCCCTTCTCCAAAACAACGATTACTGCATTTTCTATAAGTTCTGTTCGTTTTGGAAATTTCTGTGATTGTAAGGAAACATACTCATTAATGAATGGCATTACTATTGAGGATTTAAGTAAACAGTGAGGAAAAAAAAAAACCCCAAACCTGCATCCCTCAGAAAGGATTGAATGAAAGTTGACATAGCAAGCATCATAAAGACAAACAGTTTAGAATCACATGCTTGACTTTTACTTTCTTTAATTTTTTTTTCTACACTAGTTACATTCAGACCAGGATAGAGGAGATGGATCACTTAAATATATCCTTTCAGGAGATGGAGCAGGAGATCTCTTCATTATCAATGAAAACACAGGGGATATACAGGCCACCAAGAGGCTGGACAGGGAAGAAAAACCTGTTTACATCCTTCGAGCTCAAGCTATAAATAGAAGGACAGGGAGGCCCGTGGAGCCCGAATCCGAATTCATCATCAAGATCCATGACATCAATGACAATGAACCAATATTTACCAAGGATGTTTACACGGCCACTGTTCCCGAAATGTCTGATGTTGGTGAGTGAGATGTGATTTCAACCACACAATGTTTCTCCGCTAATATATCAACTGAATAAAGGATCCTATGAGTGAAATTTACTGAGTTGAGTGAATTTAGATGCTAACTTCTAAAACTATCCTATTTCAAATACTCCTTTTATGACCTTTTTGTAAGTGCATGTGCGTTTCCTAATATTACTCTAGTCTCATTTTATCATTATCTTTAAGAAAACAGCATTTCCTCTAATGATGAAGGGATGGAAAATGGCAGGCAAGAACAGGAAGAAGAAAGAGACATAACTTCATCTACTTCCTGCCCCCCCCCAGGTGCCCACTCTGGTCCTCTGGCTGAGAGACAGCAGCCCTCTCCTCCTCTCTTAGCATATATTGGTACTGGGCCTGAGGTGAGGATCTCCCCAGTGTAAAACAAAAGCATGAATCTACAATCCAGACTGAAGAGTAATGACATTTGCTTTAATTAACTATGTATTTGGGAAAGAGACCCAAAGAAAACTTAAAAAAAAAATCCATAAACAATGTGCAGATGATGATGTCTAGGGGATATATCCTTTCCTAAGTGATAGAAATTAAACAATTTTCATGACATTAATGTGGTGAATTAATGTTTTGTGCATAATTCTACTACCAATTTTAAAGTTAATAACTATGGCTTTAATGTGCTTAAATTGGAAGAAGGTTAACAGAATTTAAATTTTAAAAAATCCTACTGACATCACTCTCAGCCACATTAAAGTACTTCATGGGAGACAGCGACAAATTTTAAGCTCCTTGTATAAAGGGTTATTTTTATTTTTATTCAGTGTCAACT
Organism: Ailuropoda melanoleuca; assembly: GCF_002007445.2. Taxonomy (NCBI): domain Eukaryota; kingdom Metazoa; phylum Chordata; class Mammalia; order Carnivora; family Ursidae; genus Ailuropoda; species Ailuropoda melanoleuca. The sequence goes on along the minus strand of NC_048220.1, from coordinate 123,143,073 downwards.
TCAGAGGGCTAAATTACATCATAATAACTTTTCTATAATCCTGTGAGTCAGATATCAGAGGCATTTTAGGTCACAGTTCCAAGACTTGGAAAAACCTAATCCATTGTAAACTCTCTAAATCTTTCCATCAAGAAGTTGCTCATCTCATTACTTAAAGCCACTCTGTTTTGTAGAAAAAACACAAACCATCAGCAAAGCAAAAGAGAGGGATTAGAATTCTTTTAAAAGGAAGATTTGTTAGGAAAAAGTATTCTTCCTCTATGTGGTAAAAGGCAGGAAGAATTAATGAAGCACCTCTCATCGTCAGCACCACCCAGTAAAACAGTTTCCAGAAAACAAAACTTGATGTGCAAGGTGTCACTGCACAACTATAGGGGGTGCCATTCACTTTCGAAGCCATTATAGAATTAATATGTATTACAAATATTTGGGGGTACCTAGAAGTCACATGTCTTGAGGAAGGGATGGCTTTCCCATTTGCACACAGGCACAATTATGTTCATATTAACCATTATCATAAATTAACATGTCATTATGTTGACACAAAAAGGCATCTGAAAGAAATTACATCATGATTGTGAGACAGCAGCAGGGTGGTATAAAAGGGCTTTGGTATCAAACAGACCTGAGTTTGAAACTCTACTAATAAGCAGCAACTTGATGTCTCTGATCTTTCAGTTCCATACAAAAATAATAAAGGTCAACACCTAAGGATTATCATGAGGATGAAATGAGAAAACAAGTGTAGAGCCCCCAGTATAATATCTGGCAACTAACAGGTGCGCAAAACATCCAGATATTCACATTCTAAACACATTCGAATTGTGTATTGATGTCAAATAAGAATGTGGGTGTTTGTTGACTTCCGCTATTAGCTCTTGCTCTAAAATCGTATAATGCTTTCATTCTCCCCCCCTTCCTTCCCATAGTACAAGGATGGGCGCTCTATCTCATGCATCAACATGCTACATCCAGAGCATCCAACCCTAACACAGTACAATATATTTGTTCAACAAACAGGATCTGTTAGTTATTACAAAAGCAATGCAAAACTTCTAATATTCCCTGAATGTAACTTCCCTGTCCTTTCTATGGACCAGAGACCTCTAAAAATTATGCTTACTGTTTATCTGATATGAATATCAAAAGTCAGCCATGAGATGATCTCATCAGAGGGTCTTACCCTTTTCGGAAGTCACAGATCCCTTTGAGAATCAGATAAATATCTATGGATCTTCTCTTCAATGAAATAGACATATAAGCATATACATTAAAATTTGTGTGGAATTTCATGGGGGTTAGGAATACTTTGAAGGTTATTAGGTGATTGTGCTCCTTAAAACAAGAATGCTGATCTAAAATATCATAGCTTTCTTTGTGCATTTAATTATAATTTTTTTTTGAATTACAGGTTCCAGATGTGAATGCTCTGGTGTTTTAATTAATTCTTTAATCCAGCACTACCTCTTTTAATGTTCAAGGTCTTTCAACCTCTTAGAATTATCAGGTAGATTTATTATTTAGGGTGCTTTAATTGCAAGTAACAGAAAACCCAATTCAAACTAGTTTAAACAGATAAAAGTATTTATTGACTTAAGTCAGACTTAAGTCAAAAGTAAAGTGGGCTTTAGACATGGTTTGATTGGGTTCAATTATTTCTCTGAAATTTTCTGTCCTATTCAGCTTTGTCCTCAGGCTGGCATCTCTGAGGTCATAAAACAGCTGCTGCTATTGACAGGCCCTAGATCAGCACATTACAATCCAGGAGAAAGAGCACCTATGACACAGAATTCCCAACAAAATCACGAGTAGCTTCCTGATTGGAGAACCCCAAAACTAATCCCTATAGACAAAGTAATGCAAGATGATGACTGAGCTAGGTCCGGATAACTTCCAAGGATGACCCTACCAAGAATCCAATCAAATCTCATCCTTTGGAGAGTGACTGGAATTGGCTCCACCCAAGGTCATGACCATCCCCATGCTTCTCTTTAACCTAACCCTTACAACATTTAAAAATGTTGATCGCACTCCTTCAGAGTGAGAAATCCAAGGCTATTTAACCTACTACTGTCCTGAAGTTCTCCACTCCCTTGCCATGATAGTTTTGTACAAAAGTAAGATCATGCTTTCTCTTTCTGTGTGTGGGTCAAGGTTCCATATGGACCTTCAATTTATTTTCAATTCATGTTTCTGTCATTACAGGCACATTTGTTGTCCAAGTCACTGCAACTGATGCTGATGATCCAACTTATGGGAACAGTGCTAAAGTTGTGTATAGTATCCTACAGGGGCAGCCCTATTTTTCAGTTGAATCAGAAACAGGTTAGAATTCCTTTTTGATCTTCTTTTTACAATCTGTAATTTTAATTGACATGCTGAGCTGGCATATTTTTTAATAAAAACAATCAGTGTAATTGAATTTTCTTAGATTCACCTGCCAAATACCAGCAATATACTTGTAAACATGAGATCCATATCATTTCAATCAAGAAGTCTAACAACAGATGTTTTGTCCATTATGTTTATATAGGGTAGATTCAGAAAAACTTCTACAATGTTATTTTTTCTTCTAGTTTGGGGTGAAGTTAAAGACCAATACCTCCTGATAGCCATTAGGGCTATTTACAAATATGCCAATTCTTCTTTTTCTAGTTATTTGGTATCTCTTTCCCCTGCTCTGAAGCTAGATATAGCCAGGAGATTTGTTTGGGCCAGTAAATGTGGCAGTGATTCAAGTCACCTCCAAGCAGAACTTTTAGACCTGGTGCACGATCCACATTCCTCTCCTTCTGCCACAGAGATCACGGATGGAAACCACTGTTGATACTGGTCTCCGGCCTGGATGTCTGTGTCTGTTATCCTTAGCAGAGCTCCTTGCTGGCCTACTCAGAGCATGAACAAAACACTGACGTTAGCTGTGTTAAGCCAGTACGATTTTGCATTGTTTGTTATGACATCATCTAGCTCATCCTAACTGATAGCATCCTAATAGAACAAGTGGATTCCTTAATGGAATCCTTTTTTTAACATCTCATTTTTCTGCATTTTCTCCACAGAGTAGCATATTATCTTAGGCTGAATTGTTTCTTAGGAATTTTTGCCTGTGCTGTACAGTAAACTCTACCCATGTTTTTGTTATCATCATAGGAGTCGAGTTCCTTTTGTACATTTTTCAAGCATCCATTATTGTTAGTAGAAATCAAAACTTTTCGAGATTACTACTTCCAGTTGGAAATCGATGTGTTAAGAGGTGCAATGAACTTGGACAGAATCCCAAGGAGAAAGAAAATGTTGAGTTGAAAAACAATAAGGATGAAAAATTAGAAATATCCAACGTAAAGGACAAAAGGCTAAGGGGATGTCCTGTATTTAAATGGAGAAGTACTGTGATTGGAGAACAGGATGCAACTGCACTTTCACTGAAGTCAGGACTAGAGGAATAAAATTGACCTGTTGTCTGAGGTATTCGTGTTAAAAATGAAAAAAAAAAAAGATATTTTCAGCTTCATTAGCTGTTAAGCACTGGAATGTGCTACCAGAGAAGGTTATAAAGACTTTAAAGCCTTCAAAGCCTTTAAAGCCTATAAAGATTTTTGAAAGAATGTTGTTAATTTAAGCATAAAGCCTACATAGAGATTAGGCAAACTTTTAGTTCTTTCAACTACTTATTTTATAACTACCTGACAAAAGAGATAAATTTAACCTAACGTAAGAATGCTGGTCACTGCTGGGACCAGTTGCTCTCATGCTCACATCAGCTTTAGGAAAACTTCAGTTCTCTAGGATCCTACAGCATGCTAATTATGGGAGAACTGATGTTGTGTTTTCTTAAGACCATAGTTTTGTGGTTTAGAAAATCCTCTGAATGTTCATTATGGTAGGTATATTGGATGAGCAATTAGCCGATTCAGTAAAGTGAAACTCAAGAGTCAGTTCAAGGAAATGGTTTAACAATTTCCTCATAGTACACTTAAATGTCTTTTACCAAGCAGCTATAGTAGGATAACACTGTACCACATGCCAAGTTATATTTTGCTGTGTTATCTCATAACACATGATATTTATACTTCCTACAATCCATACTATTGCAGAATTGACTTGTACTTACTCTCCTTGTATGATAGGTGTTTGTTTGTTTTTTAATGGCTCTATCTCCCCTACGTGGTTGTAATTTCCTTCAGCATAAGGGCTGTCTACCATCATCTTTATGTCACCCATGACATCTGTATAGTATTTTGCATATTGTGGATAAGAATCCATGTCTGTAAAAAGAAATGTTTTGATGAAGTATTTTTAATACATTCCTTTCCTCTTCTGAATTTCACATCCATAGGTATCATCAAGACAGCTTTGCTCAACATGGATCGAGAAAACAGGGAGCAGTACCAAGTGGTGATTCAAGCCAAGGATATGGGTGGCCAGATGGGGGGATTATCTGGGACCACCACAGTGAATATCACGCTGACTGATGTCAACGACAACCCTCCCCGGTTTCCCCAGAGTAGGAACATTTGATTGAATGAATTTCTTCAGTGCACTTTTGTAAAACTCTAAGAATGATGTTTATTTTCCTTTGTTATTAATTATCAATATTAGTGACCTCAGTAAGAACCATACTTTTATTAGCTGAGCAATTTCTGATATGGTTATTGTTGTAAAGCTAACACCATTGTTTTATTTTTCCTTATTAAAAAGACTACCACAGACATAAATTTGCTTGTGCAGAACATATGTACACAAGCATGCTGCTATTTGTTAAAAAAAATTGACTTTATGTTTTGTGAATTCAATCAGTCATGTAATCTCTTTTAAATCCTCACAAAGCTTTATAAGGGGAGGATTTATCATTTTACTGTTTCTAAAAATACAACTGGGGAAATAACCATGTACTTAATCCATTTATAATCATAGTTTTCTATATTATGGTTAATTGAGATACGAAAAGTCATCTCTAAAACCATTAACTCTCATGACTAGATAGGAAAAAAAGAAGGAAAAACAACACTCTTAAATGCCCACTTTGTATCAAGCAGTACACTAGAGCCCTTCATATACAGCACCTCAGGTGGGTACTGGTTTTAATGTAATATTTCTTCCAGGAACAAAATTCATTTCTGACCATGATCTAATAAGTAAACTACCTGAATCCTGTCTTCCAAGAGAAAATAGCTGCCCACCATTAAAAGGAAAGCCCACTTACCCAATCATGGCATTTCATTAAAGTTGGTCAGTTAATAGGGTCAGCTAATAGAGCCTTTTTTTATAATGGAGATACACATGGATCAACAGGAAATCATTAAATTTTCTTTAGTTTTTTTCAAGTATTTAATCACAGCTAAATGCAAAAAACAGAGTATCAAACTAATTTCTGATTTAATGGGTAGAAGAAAAGTTTTAAGGGCCCTAAAATTCCCCCCCCCAGAGGCCTGAAATGACAATATCAGAATCATCAATACATTGCCCAAAAACCTACTTTTCAATAGGGGAATGCCCCAGGGAAGGATAACAAAAGAATTCCCAGTACCTGGAATACCACAGAGATCTTACTTTGCTTTGCTCTCTCCTTGGATAGCCTGTGATCATTACTGAATAATGTATCAAAGCACAGGAGGGGAGAATAACTCCAGAGGAAAACCTTGGCTTGTGTTATCATTTTGCCAAGGATGAGCACAACACTTACTGAATGGATGAATATTATTGCATGACTATATTCTACTGGTGTCATAGTCTATGTATTTTCCAAAATAATTTGCATGGATGGTTGGCAAAATGTAATGGGTGAGCGTAAAATAAGTTTTGTTCTTATTCCTTTTTTTTTTTTTTTTGTCCCAAGTACATGCTGGTCTGGCGGATCTAAATTGAAACTCACACACAGTCTCCTTAAACTAATTTTGCAACATGAGGACATAAGAAAAGTGTACATCTATGAAATACAAGTTTTAAATTAGCAATACAAAGACATGAACGGGAGAAACCTATGCACGGAAAAAATACTATCATGAAATTTAAAAGGAGTAGTCAAAGAAACAGGAGCTTTCTCTCTCCATGTGTCTAGCTGTATCCCAGACCAGCTCCCTGTGCGAGTGAGAGAGTGTCTGCTTGGATACATCCTCCAGATCACTGTCATTTATTTTCACCTCCAGTTGTTATTAGCGATGACACAAAGAACCCTTTTAAGAACTACCTCACAATTGGCTTAAAGTCACAGGTCAGGTTAAATTCTTTCCCATTCTTTCTGCTAAGATTAGTTAACAGGGCCTTCGAAACCTTGTGCACCTCCCCCCAGCAGTTTATGCCATCATACCCGTGAACCTGGAGGCCTATTTACAGGACAAGAAAAGTGTTCTCCATTTGCAATGAGACAGGTCATGACAGAAGAAATATTCTTAACGATCATGAAAGTAAGGATGTAAGGAGGATAGAACACCATTAATTATCATGAGGAAAGTACAAATCTGCCTGCATCCGTACTAATGTCTGAAAGAACTGTTAGAAAATAGGTTTTGTCTTTATTATGATAGAGTATCCTTCATCTGTGCTTGACTCATATCTGTCTGGTGATTAATAGGTACATACCAGTTTAAAACCCCTGAATCTTCACCACCGGGTACACCAATTGGCAGGATCAAAGCCAGCGATGCTGACATGGGAGAAAATGCTGAAATTGAGTACAGCATTACAGAGGGAGAGGGGCTGGACATGTTTGATGTCGTCACCGACCAGGAAACCCAGGAAGGGGTTATTACTGTCAAAAAGGTAATGCCGTTTGTTAACTACCATGCAAATGAGACATTCGCTTTTCTCCAGTCCCTGAGCAACCAGGATAATTATGGCTCACATGAACGTTCCTCTAGATTCTTATTTTACTAATTATTTTTTTTTAAACATCACGTCTAATGGTTGGCTTTTAGAGGTCCTCAATAATCTGATGCATTCATTAATTTCATACTTTTAATAAATTCTTATTAAGAACCTCCTAATGTAAATAAATGACACAAATAAATAATATACATTAAAATACATAAAATAAATATCGTCAATGAATAATAAACAAACAGTGCCAGACACTGTTCTAGATTCTGGAGGTGCAATTCAACAGAATGGTCTCTGCTTCCACAGAGCTGCCAATCTAAGGCAGAAAAGAGACAAGAAAGCAAATAAGCAAACAAACAAGTGTATAGTTCTAAATTCTGATACATGCTTTGAAGGAAGAGAGTAACAAGCAGTGATAAATATGGCCTGAATTAGAGAGAGAGAGGATATAAAAAGACCGCAGAAATAAATTAACACAAGTTTCCTATGAGCTCTTTAGCTACTTTTTGGAACATGATAATAAATTTTTTATATTTCTGAATTCCAATTTCTGCCCTATGTACTCACTGTTTACCCGCCAAAATTGTCTAGCACCACAGAGCCATACACAGAAGTGTGGGAAAATTTAAAACCAATAAACCGTGTGCTTCAAAGCTAAAAATACATTAATTTTGGTTACTTTTTTAATGATTGTACTTCCCCTCATGTATGGTATAATATTTTCTCTCTCCTTTAACACACTGTTGTATTTGCTGGTAAATATAAGCATCAGTGGATGTAAATAACGAGAAAATTCTTTCCTCTAAAGCTTTGGATTACATGTCTTAATACCTGGAAACACAATAAAACATGTTTAAGCGACACTCAGACCAATGTTTTATACTATAATATAATTAGGAAGCCCATTAGTGTGCATTAACCTTTTTAATTTTCTTAGTGCCTTATCAGATTCAAACTGAAATTTTGCCTAGCCGACTAAATCACATTCACTAATGTCTTGATTAATTGTGTTTCTAGTGAGCCTTGTCATATCATCATATAAAACTAAAAGTCAGCAATAAGCATTTGGGTTCACTGTGTCTCCAGAAGTAGAGATACTTTTCCTGAAGACCTCTGACAGCAATGATCATTACTTTCGTTGGCAAGTAATTAGCCCAATGCCCTTATCAGGATATCACTTGGAATATTTTATCAACTCATGCACATGCACACACACACACAAAAAAAAAAAACCCACAAAAAAAACCATATTAAATCTATTTAATCTAAATAAATTTGGAAAAGGGAGTCAGGATGCAATCATGTGGTTCTCAATTCTGGCTGCACATCAGCATCACTGGGGGCGGTATTTAAAAATATAGATTCCCACCCTCACCACAGATATTTTGGTTTAATGATCCAGGGTGGGGTCTAGATACTGGCAAATTTTAAAACGGTCGTTCAGTGTTCAAGTACAGCCAGATGTGACAACATCTGACACGGAATAATCTACTACGTATTTGCCAACCCGCCCCTGACATGGCTCCCTCTAGTCAAATACAATAACTTTTTTTAAAGCAGTTTTTGTTTTTTAAGACTCCTGCTTCCGGGTTCCCTTCCCTCTCTGTCACACCTTGCACCCCCTGCACCCACTTGCAAGGCAACAGCGGGCATGGTTTCAGCCCATAATTTTCACCACGACAGTGTGGCATCTGAACTCCCATGCCTTTGCCCAATTTCACGCTGCGTGGTGAGGTCCCTAAGCAATATGGTCATATTCATTTACCCGAGATTTGCACTAAAAATGGCTCATGTCTTTCTGTGTGTCTTGGTTGCTTCCAATATGTCTCCCCCCTATCCTCCCCAAGCTCTTGGACTTTGAAAAGAAGAAAGTGTACACCCTCAAGGTGGAAGCCTCCAATCCTCATGTTGAACCCCGCTTTCTCTACCTGGGTCCGTTCAAAGATGCAGCCACAGTCAGAATTATGGTGGAAGATGTGGATGAGCCCCCCGTCTTCAGCAAACTGGCCTACATCCTACAGATAAGAGAAGATGCTCAGATAAACACGACAATAGGCTCAGTCACAGCCCAAGATCCAGACGCTGCCAGGAATCCTGTCAAGTAAGCACACTCCTACAACCCGTCTCTTTTGGAAGCTTTAGCTGATGGCTCTTCAAGGATCACCTGCAAGTTAGAAAATTAATCCTTTTTTCCAATGAGACACTTGTGTCTTCCTGAAAAACTACTCTAAACAGCATCTTTACTCTCCTTTGTCAACATGAACATGATTTTAGCAGCAGTGTAAATCTAAAAAACACAAAATTGGGGGCGGGGGAGAACACAAAATGATTTATAGGAGTTGACTACTTACCTGAAAATGGTATAAGGAAATACAACAGAATGGCCTAGAATATTTCTTTAAGGCCTTAGATTTGTCAAAGAGTAGCATGGAGAGAGCTCTGTGACTTTTAATAAACAAGACACCGGGCTGAGTCTGTTTCTCAAGTGTGCAGGAACCTATCATGTAACACTCAGAGGCAGAATTATGCTCCATTTGGATGCATGATTTTTTTTCTTTTTCAGACGTGGATAAAAGTAAGAACCATTTCATGATATATGTCTGCAAAATCCTGGGGAAATTAATAGAGCTGAATCCTAATTTATACTATGTAAGCAAGCTCTATTTTCCCTATACATTCCTTATACCTTAGCTGTAAGTCACACTGCAAGAAAGCCTCATTGCTCTTTGAAACCACAGATGCTTTAGAATTCTAGAATTTTATCATGAGAGCACTGGAGTCAACAACTTGCAGTCTTGTGTCGTAGCTTAGTTGACTAGATGAGAAAATTGCTAAATCAGAATATCATTCTAACAATTATCCCCCATTTAAAAAAAAAGAAAAAGAAAAAAAGTAAGCAGACTGACAGGCTAGAGGAACTCTTGCCAGTGAACCCACAGGTAAATTCTGATCCGGGCACCTGCCATATGCCAGGTATGTTCCAGGCTTTAGAGATACGACAGAGAACAATATCAAGTCCTGATCTCATGAAGCTTACATTCGAATTGGGACAGACAGAAATAGGCAAACAACAAATATGCAGGATTTCAGGTAAAATACACTGTAAGCAGTAAAATAAGACAGAGTATGGGAACAAAGGGTATCTGGGGTGCCATTTTACATGTGCGGTCAGGCTTGCCCTTGGTAGGAAATCACTTGAATAAAGATTTGATTGAAATGAAGGGATGAACCATGATGATATCCGGGAGAAGAACATTCCAGGAAGAGGGAAAAATGAGGGTAAGGTCTGATACCAGAGCTTGCTTGGCATGAGGAAGGAGTAGCAAGGAGATTCATGAGCTAGAAGAGAGTGAGCAAGGTGGGGAGTGGTTGGTAAGGTAGGAGGCAACAGGGAGGTATGGTAAGTGGTGACTGTGGCGGTCCTCTGGGGCATTTCTAGGCCTTGGTAAAGACTGGGTTCTATTTTGATTGAGGTAGGAAGCCACTGCAAAGCTTTGAATAGGAATATTACCTAATCTAAAACTGCTTTTTAAGAGGATCACACTGGCTGCCCCATGAAGAATAATATTGCAGATGAAAGAATTTGAGGTTCTAAGGCAATCATTTTCTAACTTTTCAGCCATGAGCTCTTTGTTTGAATGAAACCTGATGGCAAGTCCCACACCTAAAACACAAAAATGCCTGGTGTATTCTCAGAGAATAGTTTTAAATCATTGGGAAAACAGATACTGTTGTTTTATCATTCTGCTGGAATATCTACAGACTCCTTCAACTGGACTATGGCCAACCCAAAGTAGCCACATATAAGCTCCACGGATCAAGTGTTCTTCCATATACATTTACTATTACTAATAAGAAAAATGAATGACAGCCTTTGCTTGTACAACACAATCTTAAGTACTTCACAATGATTCTCTCACTTGGAGTTTGTCCTAAGTGTGTAAAGGAAAAAAATCTTAGCAAGTCAATGTGAAGACCAATTTGAAAGCATTAATGCTGCTAGTTTATATAAATATGAGCTTTGTTACCTCTTTGATCAATCAACATGTTTTTAATTGAAAGAGATAATGTCTCCTGGGAATTTAGGCTGCATTTCTATGTCTATTTTACTTTTTATAATGAATACCATTTTAACCCACTGCATTACTTTACGTGTTATTAAAGGAAGTAGTTTGTCAGACTGGGTTTGCTGTCAGCCAATTTTGAAGTTTTTTATGCCAGCCTTTTCTTGGTACATACGGATTTCATATATAGATATAGATTTAAGGATAAAAATACCAATAAGGATATATTGGTATATAAATGTATATTCCAGTGAGTCCTTTTATAGGACAAAAGTGATTCTCATACTGGGAAAGTACATCCACACATAGTTTTTGGTTATCCAAGATGTAAATACTGAACAACTAGGTGCTAGACAATATGTTAGGTACACAGTTAATACTAGAGAATTCTTCCCCCAAACATCGATCTACCTTTATACAGGTACATGTAATCTTTATTGTACGTTATCTTTAATTACATAAAATAATTTTCTTCCAGTAACTTTGTCACAAATGCCCTTTGACTTCCATGGAAGAGTCTTATAAAATGTCACTCTGAATAAATATTATGAAAAATTTACATGCAAACATACTTCCTGTCCTGACCCACAAATCTCCCTGACTTGGGAGGATACATTAGAAGACAAATTATTGAATCAGAGAATATAATAAATTTCTGGGGGGGGGAAAGAGCTACCTAGCAAAATAATCTGCTATAATCATGTTAAGATTGATTACCTTGTTCCTTATCTGTTATGACTACAATTAATGTGACTGGGCAGTAAATATACTAGATAGGAATTGAAATTACTTTGGAAAGAAAAACAACAAACAGATAAGGTTTCATGTGCACACATCTTTCCTAAACAGTGTAGACATTTGAAATTTCCTATTAATTTTAAATTTCCAAATTAAGGGAAAAATTCATGTATAATTTGGGTATTTCCCAAGTAGTTCCTCTTTAAAATCAAAAGCCACCTTCATCTAAAAATTCCTCTCCTCATATCCTTTATTTCAAAGGCTTGACAGGAAAATACAATTACTTGTAAAACTTAAAACTATAGCAGGAAGAAAACAAAGAACAAGAAAAGATTATAGCTGTATATAATTGTAACAGCTTATAAAGGCAATAAGCAGCGTATCTTAAGCTTGACATTTTTCACGAGGGAAAAAATATTTGTAGGCAATCATTTAATTTCTTACAAAGTCTATGAATATTGAGACTTCCTTTTTGGGTAATTAGTCATGTGCTATAAATATTTATCATTCTCAAATTTAAAATGAAGGCAGGTGATCAAGTTCAATGCTGTTGCCTAAATTCTTAATAAACATTGATTCATGGCATAGATGGCAAAAATAATAGCTGTTTCATCTGTAGGAGATGAACCTTTAATAACAAAATATTAGGTTTATATAAACTAAAATTAAAATTCTAACCTGACTTGAGATATATAGATATCCTTTTTGAACTTCTTGATTCTCTTTAATATCAGGTTTAAATAGACTCCAATAATCAAATATCTATTTAGACCCTTTTTTTTTTTTAAAGATTTTAATTTATTTATTCGACAGAGACAGAGACAGCCAGCGAGAGAGGGAACACAAGCAGGGGGAGTGGGAGAGGAAGAAGCAGGCTCATAGCGGAAGAGCCTGATGTGGGGCTCGATCCCATAACGCCGGGATCACGCCCTGAGCCAAAGGCAGACGCTCAACCACTGTGCCACCCAGGCGCCCCTTATTTAGACCCTTGATAGATGACAAAATATATTTTATTAAAATATATTTATTATAATTCACCAGTTACATTTTATTTTTTTTTAAAGATTTTATTTATTTATTCGACAGAGATAGAGACAGCCAGCGAGAGAGGGAACACAAGCAGGGCGAGTGGGAGAGGAAGAAGCAGGCTCATAGCAGAGGAGCCTGATGTGGCTCGATCCCGTAACGCCGGGATCACGCCCTGAGCCGAAGGCAGACGCTTAACCGCTGTGCCACCCAGGCGCCCCATCACCAGTTACATTTTAAAGCAAAATAATCAACTGAAATAGAATCTTGAACATGGTACACTATTACAAGTTAGTAACAAGAGCTTATTTTTCTTAGAGTATTCATAATAAGTCTACATGTGTATGACTAGTTGGTCATTTACTTAATCGTATTTCTACCAAGCCAACATTTTAAAATCTCCCATCATGACATAAATTTTGAGACTCTAGCTAAAATGGGCAATTTTTTCCCCCAATGACCTTAACATATCAACTGTCTCCCGAATTTTCTCTTTAATGTCCCCTACATAAAACAGTGCATACATATTTTCCCCATATATAGCTATTCCAAAAACTGGTAATAAATTGATAAAGAAGATAACATTTCTCAAAATCTACTAGTCTTCCATCAATTTCAGCATTGAAAACTCAGTCCTCCTTTGATTTCTAAGACACCTCTTGGTTTTCTCCGAATTCTCTGAACTCCTTAGATAGTTGTCTAGCTCCTACTCTGCTCTGGGCACTGCTCTGGGCACTGTGGGTCTCCATTTTCCCGTCATCTTTTCAGTGATTCTGTCCTTAATGTTCTTCTCCCTTCACTGGACCTCCTCTTCCTGGACAATTGAACCAGAAATCTAAGTTGTCAATCCAGATCTTTCCTTTCCCAGACTTCCCCTGAGCACCTCAGCTTCAATATATCAAAACAGGAACTTAGGATCTTCCCCAAATCCTGTTCTTCCCGTCTATCACTTTGACCACACCTGCCAACCATTCTCCTCAATTCAACCAGTGATCTTTGTTAAACGTGACTTAGATTGGAACATTTCCCTGCTTAAAATCCACTGGTAGATTTGCATTGCTCTTAGAACAAATCCCAACTCCATGCCATGGCCACCCCAACCATCGACAGTCCAACCTCATTTTCTATCTCCCTTTTACCACCTCACTAACTGCAGCCACGCTAGCCAGTTTCTGCTTCTTTCTACATAATGATTTTTAAAACAAAGTAGATAACAGAAAACTAGACAACAACCCTACTTATGCACACGAATACCTGTGTACACATTAAAGTTCTAAGGTTCTATAAATTTGAGTTAAAATGTGACAATTACTATACAAACTTGATACAAATTACATATAAAAGAAACTTTATTGGTGATTCTTAAACTCATGCAGCTTGTCTAATGGGTTTACCATTAGGACCTCAGTGGTAAAGAATTAATTTCCCAGAATATTTTGCTTACTATTGAGTTATAGATATGCAAATATGTGCTACAAGTAGAAAAAAATCCATGTGACAGACTTCCTGGGAATAGTTTTAGGATGTGAGAATAACAAACACAAAGAAAACCTTTCTAGCACTGTATGGGGATGGATGGTAGCCACTTGTGGTGAGCATAGCACACATGTAGACTTGTCAAATCCTTATGCTGGACACCTGAAACTAAGCTAACTGTGTGTCAACTGAATTTCATTTTAAAAAGAAAAGAAAACTATTCTAAATTCTACTCTGCCTTTTTAGGTATTCTGTTGATCGACACACAGATATGGACAGAATATTCAACATAGATTCTGGGAATGGTTCGATTTTTACATCGAAACTTCTTGACCGAGAAACATTGCTGTGGCACAACATTACAGTGATAGCAACAGAGATCAGTAAGTCTAACCTCACCCCGCAGCTGTCCCTGATTGACGGAGTATCCCAGCAAGGGCTGGTGAAGCAAGGCTGAAATTCGTCACCATGTACTGATTGATATCCTGCTCGAATACATATTGAGGGAAAGAGCCCTATAACGATTTGCAGTAATGCTTCTTCTAGGCATGTGTTAATTCATTCACAAATGCAGAGGCACCTGCAGACAATCTGTAGTTCAGAAATAATAAAATGAGAATGCATCTCTCAAATGAGGTTGAGTTGGTACATAATAGATTTGATTACAAAAAGCTTTATCAATCAGAACATTACAGAAGCAGCTGAAAAACATGGGCTTGTGGCTGGAATTGGGAGGGGAGGGAAATCAAGTGTATTAAAAAATGCAGGCATTACTTAGAAATCTTTCAGATATCTATCCTCCAGCTTTCTAAAGAATTTCTATTTCAAAATCATTACAGAAGTAAGAGATATAAATTTTAGCTTTTCCACTGTACACCAAAGTGGACAATCCAAACCACCAAGTAATCAATAAAATGTTTAGAGTGGATTTTATGGAAGTCCCCATGAAATTGAAGGCAAAGAAAAAGAGTGCCAAAGGAATGCTTCAAATAAAATGATTATACACAGTGAAAATTGTGTAATGTAAACACAATGTGTAGGCCTAAGTACATGAAAGAAAAAGTATTTTTAAAATAACATTTGAATGTTTAAAAATAGGCTTCCAAATTATAGCTCATTTTTTAGTTTTTGTTTTTGATTTTAAAAGTTCAAATATTTTTAGCTCAGTTGGGTATCTAGTGTGCAATATTCCATACCTAATGGTATATTACAGTAGCATTCTTTGTCAACATAACTCATGAGATTTGAAACGGCCGAAGAATATTGAGTAGAATAATAAATTACCAATTTGGGCAAAATGAAGCATTGTTTTGTGATAGCATTAAGAACTCCTAATTACAAACGTGTTAGGTAGGAATTTGCTCTCCAGAATTTATACGGAGGGACTAATGTGGATACTGATGACAGAGCATACTTAAAGCTTTAAAATTACAAAATTATTTTTCACACTGAAAAGGACCATTTTTTATAACATCATGAAATTTTATGTTTTACTGAAGTAGTCATTTCATGTGTATTTTAAGCTTTGTGCCTAAAATTTTTTTTAAAGATTTAATGTTTCTGTGATATATTTGAAAGTACTAGTGATAAAGACCTTTTAAAACTTCATCTTCGGCAGCTCCAACTTTGGAAGAATAATGTGAGCAATATTTTAGATGCAAAGGAGCTTAAGAATCTTATTGTCTAAACTTCTTAACTATCTTTGATGCAACAGAAGCCCAGAGCTTACATAAAACCAGCCCACTCCCATCCCAGGGCCTTGGCACTTGCTGTTCCCTTTATCTGGAGAGCCGGAAATATTCACATGGCTTAATTCTCTTTATTCGTGTCCCTGTCCAAATGGCATCTCATCAGATGAGACTGAGCGGTCATCCCACTCAAAGTAGCACCTCCACCTCTCTCCCATCCCTTTCCCTCTTTAATTTCTCCACAGCATTTAGCATCTGACACCTTATCTATTCATGTGTTTACAGTTTATCTGCCCCCATTAGAATAAAGCTCCAGGATGCAGGATTTGTGTCATGTTCCCTATGTGTCCCAACACCCCAAAGAGTGGCTGGCATGTATTAGAAATGAGATGCTTACTAAATATTTATGATGTGAACAAACAGATGTGTGAGTGAAGTGAATGAGGAGCACTGAGCTCGGAGATTCCAGCTCCTGATTCTTACACCAGGAATCTGTCTTCCACACGACCCAAAATATTCATTCACCTCCAGTCTTCCAACGTGGATGCTGCTCTCTCATTATTCTGGATGAACAGCCTGGGCTTTGGAGTCAGACAGACCCAAGTTGAAATCTAGGCTCTACTTCTTACTTATCATCTCTGTGAAGATGTTCAAATTACCTAACCTATCTGTGCCTTGGTTTCCTCATCTCTATAGTAGGGGTGATAACTGTATTTACCTCAGAAGTTTGTAAGGATTAAATAAGATAACATAGCAAAGTTCTGGGCACTACATCTGGCCTGTATTCAGCACAAAAACTAAAGAACTAAGACCAAAACAACCATTGGTTTCCTTCATTTCCCCCTGCTCTTTCTTTTGTACACATTTTCCCCATCTCCCTGCTTCTTTGGCTTCCCTTAAAATCTGCCTCTAAACGCCTTTCCTGGATAGCTTTTCTTTATTTTATGTGACTCTGCGGTTTGCTATCCAGTTTCACTCTATTGACACAAGTAGCTTTGTCCCATAGGTATCTCCAGCAGGTGTATCCAACTCCAGAAGTACCAATCTAATTCTTTTTGGTGACTAACTTGGTACATAACGCCCTGTAGTACTCAGAGCAGCCTTGGGGAAATCTGTGTATGAATGAGAAAGGAGTGAGTGACAGTCATCTAAAGGGAATTGGCGATCAATATATAAATGCCTATTTCTTTCTTTTTTGGCATGTTGCAGATAATCCAAAGCAAAGCAGCCGAGTCCCTCTATATATTAAAGTTCTAGATGTCAATGATAATGCCCCAGAATTTGCTGAATTCTATGAAACCTTTGTCTGCGAAAAAGCAAAAGCAGATCAGGTGAGTTTCATAAGAAAGCAAATTAATTCAGTCAGATTAATTTAGATCTTCTAATACACAAAGCTGAGGGCGAGTTTTGAATTATCTATGAAGTAAATGCTAACAAAATTAATACTATAAATAAGAACCAGAATGAATGTTTAACTTGCATAAGAGAACAAACAGTTTTTAAGAACTGGAAGTTCATCATTCTCAGAGACTGGTGCTGATTCAAATCAGTCTTAAGTTTTCATTAAAATAGATTAGTCACAGCTTTATTGGAAAAATCTTAATTGATGAGCATACTTTTAATTACCATATATACTGGAAAGCAATAACCAGAACATATTTTACAATTGCCCATAATTCATAGTTTCACCTATTTATATTGCCCACCTGTACAAGTAATACAAATTCGTGAATGTTTTCCTGTTTTACACATTTGCCCCTACCTGAAATAGGTCTTTTCAGCCAGTGATATAAAAATTATGGTACAGTTTGTCGAAATAGAAGTGCACTGTTAAAATACATGTTAAAGTGGGAAGCTGAAGTTGTGTTTTATGTACAAACTTTCTTTTTATATTTTATGCAAGCCGATGGCTTATGTGTATGTCAAGACTGCCTTTCTAAACAGGCTGTGTCCAAAGACTGCCTGAATTTTTTTAGCTGAAATGTTGTCTTAGATCATTGTGGTATTATATCACTCTAGGGCAGTGTTTCCCAACCCATGCGATTTTGCCCCCGGCGTACACGTGGCAATGTTTGGGGACATTTTTGGATTGTCACAAAGAGTAGGATGCTACTGGTGTGTAGTGGGAGGAGGCTAAGCTTGCTGCTAGCCATCGTTCAGTGCCCAGGACAGCCCCACAACAAAGTCTTATTCCTGGTCATTCCTGGCTCTATTTCCAACCCATCAGTTCACTGCACAAAGTGGATTCATTGTAAATGTTCTAGAGGCTATTGTTCTTAAACTAAAATTAGAAATCATGTAGTCAAGCAATTTACTGCAAAACTGTAAGGAACACTTTTGAGTTAGCCAAACTTCATAGCAGCTTTATGGCTTTGATTTTAGTTGATTCAGACCCTACGAGCCGTTGACAAAGATGACCCTTACAGCGGGCACCAATTCTCATTCTCTTTGGCCCCCGAAGCAGCCAGTGGCTCAAACTTTACCATTCAAGACAACAAAGGTAAATGGACCCAAGTTACCTTCTCTGTCGGTATACTCATATCTTTCTCTTTCTCTCTGTCTCTCTGTTAGCATCACAATTGTTCCAATCCATGATGTGGTAGGCACGTGACATTCACCACTTTGCTTTCTGGTTGCAGATAACACGGCAGGAATCTTAACTCGGAAAAATGGCTATAACAGACATGAGATGAGCACCTATTTCCTGCCTGTGGTGATTTCAGACAATGACTACCCAGTCCAAAGCAGCACTGGGACAGTGACTGTCCGGGTCTGTGCATGTGACCACCATGGGAACATGCAGTCCTGCCACGCGGAGGCCCTCGTGCACCCCACGGGACTGAGCACGGGAGCCCTGATCGCCATCCTTCTGTGCATCGTGACCCTACTAGGTAAACTGCTTCTCCCTGCATCCTATCTCCCCATGCTGAGGGGCGCACACTGTTATGCTGACACCCTAAATTTACCCACCTCCCCCAGTAAGGCATACAGCCCGATCTAGGTGAGTAGAGTTACATGCTGAGAATCTGTGTTGTTCAACCATGAACTAGTTGTTGCTTGAAAATAGCTTTGGAAAATGAGCACATGTGAAACTTGCCCATGTCTTCACCTACCCAGGGAATCATTCCACCCAAAGAATCTCTTGTCTCTCAGACAGGGAATGAATCCCAGGGGTACTGGAGGGCACTCTCAATATGCCCTTTTCATTTCATTTGTTGTTTCCTGTTTAACCTGGCAAACATTGTTAAATTTTAAAGTGAGAAAGTCATCTGGCACGGCGGGTGTGCTGATGACCCTTTCTATGAAGGTAAAGCTTAAAGATCAATGGGAAAGTGGAAAGAGAAACGTGATGACTTTTCCTCTCTCATATGGGGAAATAAAAAGCGATGAAATTTTCTTCCGCCCAGCCAACTTGCTTTGGTCTACCCATTTGAATCACTACCTTCTGAGCACTGCTCCCCAGCTGCCACATACACAATGTCTATTATTTCTCAGGCTCTCAATAATAAACAACTTCTGTGACTGAGGAAATAAATCTGGGACCTAAAAGAAATGAATGCAATCAAGGTGAAAATCGAGGTCCAGCAATGATTCAAATGAAATTTTTATCCCCAAACCATGAATTAAGCACACAGGTTGAGCTCAAAATGCTCAACAGACTGTTGACTGTTGTGAACTAAGAAATCGAATGTTAGTTAATTCAGACCTTCCAGAAATCAAAGTAAGCTTGCTACACAAGGGGAAGAAAAGTAAGAAGTTAAGCATCAGGGGCACCTGGGTGGTACAGCGGTTGGGCGTCTGCCTTCGGCTCAAGGGCGTGATCCCGGCGTTGTGGGATCGAGCCCCACATCGGGCTCCTCCGCTGTGAGCCTGCTTCTTCCTCTCCCACTCCCCTTGCTTGTGTTCCCTCTCTCGCTGGCTGTCTCTACCTCTCTCGAATAAATAAATAAAATCTTAAAAAAAAAAAAAAAAAGAAGTTAAGCATCAACCTGGATTGCACAGGGGGGAAAACTCTTTTTAATGATGACAATATAGCTGAGAAGAATAAAGAATAAAAGACCTACATTTTTCCAAGAAGAGAATGCCTAGGGAACCCTGCTTAAGAGCTTCACATTCCATATCAATTTTGCTAATTATAACAGAAGTCTTGAAACTTAACTACGGAACTGTGATTCTCTTTGTCAATGAAGATTTGGGGAAAGTATTTTAAGATATGAGGATAAATAAAAGCTGACAGTATGCAAAGACAAATCAGTGTTTCTAATGGTGTGAGTCTGTAAAAATTATTTTAGAAGAGAAGGATATGAATATTCTTTTTGATTAGGGGGGAAAAGGTTATTTTTAGAAGGGCTGAATTGGCAGGCCTGTAGTCAGGGAGAATTCCATGGACTTTTCCATGGTCTATAGAAGGAGAGCTCACTCTCATCTCAAAGAGGTGATTCTTCCTTTCCTTCATCATCTACCCAGTTTTTCTCTCCCCGCCACCGCCCCCCGCCCCGGCTTTTTTCCTCCTCACCAACTTCCTTTATCCTCTCTTCATCATTTCCTTCCTCCAATAAATTCACCGTTTCCTCGGTACTCCTAACTTGTCTCCATGTTCCCTACATCTGGTCTAGTATCTTTGGAATTCTGTACCTAGTAAAAAAAAAAAGGACCTCAATGGGACTGACCCTTTACTAGGCTAACACCATGGGCTACACACTGGCCAAGACGCTTCACAACTATTCTTCTCCTTTAACCCTCAGAACCATCGGGTATATATTTATCTGCATCTCAAATAAGACAACCAAGGCTCTAAGGTGTGCAGTCCTGTAGCCACGTCACACGGCCAACAGGCAGTAGAACAAAGTTCCAGACCCAGGTCTTCTCCCCCTGAGCCTTGGTGCTTCCACACTGCACTCTACTTTCTTTGGGAGCTCATAGAAGGCAGGGCAATTTCCAGGCTGAAAGAGAGCCCGAACTGAAAATGAGGCAATCGAAGAAGCTGGAAGCAAACCTGAGATTTTTTAAGAGATGGAAAAGCCACACCGATATGGGAGGAAATCTACAGTCAATAAAGTGGACCCTGTGGCATCTCTCGTTTTATTTACAAAAATAAAACCACAGTGAAAACAACTACTATATCTCGTGTCTCTATGGTGCTTTAGAGTCTCCAGAACTTCTCATTTACTAACTCATTCCTGATGACAACACTGGGCACTGTGTTA
The DNA here is from genome assembly GCF_002007445.2 of Ailuropoda melanoleuca. Classification (NCBI taxonomy): domain Eukaryota; kingdom Metazoa; phylum Chordata; class Mammalia; order Carnivora; family Ursidae; genus Ailuropoda; species Ailuropoda melanoleuca. The sequence goes on along the minus strand of NC_048220.1, from coordinate 123,122,058 downwards.
TCGCCTCTCTTTCACAGAAAGAAACAGATTTAAAAGGGTCAAATCCTTTAAGCGAGCCTAGGCAGACTGATTTCAAATGCCTTGCTACCTTCTAGCTTTACGATGGGATTTCAGCACAAATTGTCCAAGCATTCCCCCACCCCAAATCTCACTGCTGTCCTCTGGCCTCAGGGGGTAGAGAAAAGAGAAGAGGTCAGTTACTGGGAAGAAAGCTATTACTTTCTCAGAATTTTTGTTGTTGTTCAACGTGCTTAGAACTCACATCTTCAGTCGATAAAAGTTAGCTTTGAGAAAGATCTCCCTTCTAGAATTTCTGTTCAGATGTACATTGGGCTAAAAAGAAAAGATGCAGGCAGTTGTAGCTGTAGGAGAATTAGGCAGTGAATTTTTCAATTACCCAATGTGCCCTCTCTTCTAGGTATTGCACTTTTAGGTGTGCAAAGGACCAAAACGATAGATACAGATCACTTAAACTGGGGCGGAATTAGGTAGTGATAAATGCCTGCTATCTAGACTTAAACGATCGCACGAACTGTTGTACATAAGGTTTTGATGCTTTGGGAGACATTCATCTTGATTCTATTCGCTATCCCCAGAGGCCATCCTTAGGTACAATCCTCTGTTTTGCAAGTCCTTGTCATTGGTCACGCTGGAATCCGTCACAAAGGGTAGATTATGAGCATCCCTCTGCCCAAAGCCCTGCAATTTTCTACCACCCGCACCGCAGGGTAAAGTGAGGACATATAGAAGCCTCCAGGCCCCATATGACAAGGCCTTTCCCTACTCCCTTCCTGTCTGGGGCTGCCTCAGGGCCAGCTGTAGGGTCTCCTGGCTGTTTGTCAAACACTCCAGGCACCCTCCTTCTAGCTGTGCTCCACCAGACAGCTCCTTGGCTAACTCCCCACACCTTTGCTCAAATGTCACTTCCTCAATGAAGCAATCTCCGCCTAAAAAGCATACACAGCCTCTCAATCACACAAGGGAGTGCTCTTCATCCTCCTTCCTGTTCTTTCTGTTTACACTGTACATATCACCTTCTAATAATTTCCTTATCTATGATACACATTGTTTGTTTTCCATCTCCATCCACCACCACCACCACTCCTGCCCATCTCCTGATTAATATTTTCAACGGATAGTACCTAGAACGGTACCTGGCACAGACAGAGTGGGCACTACATAAATATTTAGTGAATGAATAAGTACATAAACTCATGGCTGGGACAAATGAGGCAAGAGGTTGCTCTTTGGCAGCAAGAAAAAATGTGTACCATTATACAACCATGCACTTGATAATCCCAACGTGCTTTCAGAGTGTTGGCTTTTTAGTCTGACCTGGATTACAATTGTTTGTATATGTGACATCTCTAAACCTCAATTTCCTCTATGAAAAATGGTTACTGTATTATATAATACATATAATATATATAATAATGGTACCTACTTTGTAGGACTGCTGTGGTAATTAAATGAGATTCAGTATGTAAAGCACTTAGCACAGTGCTTGGCATATAGAATTTCTCAATAGATAACTAATTATTATTAACACTATTAACACCTGAAATTTTAATATATAGATATCTGGGTATGCATATATCCATCATTATATAGGTAGATATACACAACCACCAAAAGCCATTATTCTGTAATTCTTACTACAATATTTCAACTCTTGATGCCTCATAAAATCTGGACCATGTTATGGATGAGAAAATAAAAACACTTTACTAGTACTTTCTGAGGAAACACCCCTGGACTAACCCAGTTTAACAATGCATTTTCTTTTTCTTTTTTTTTTAAGATTTTATTTATTTATTTGACAGAGAGACAGCCAGTGAGAGAGGGAACACAGCACGGGGAGTGGGAGAGGAAGAAGCAGGCTCCTAGTGGAGGAGCCTGCTGTGGGGCTCGATCCCAGAATGCCAGGATCACGCCCTGAGCCGAAGGCAGACGCTTAACGACTGCGCCACCCAGGCGCCCCTGACAATGCATTTTCTGACCTCTCTAAGGCTGTCGCTGTGTTTTTATTTTCCCACCCATATGTCCATTCATAGATGTGTCTCTCTACAGGTAGCCAGCTGTGTTCAACCCAGCCAGCTGTGGAGAAACAGGAGGAGCTATTTAAACACAATTCTTGCTTTGCCTCTAATTTGAGTTAGGAGGAAAAATTCAAAGAACCAACATTCCAGGCAACAAAGTTATAAAAGATGAACCTTTGAAAGATTTTTTTTCCCCAAGTTCCCTCTTAAATGTGTTTATTTTGTTTAGCTCAAACAGAAATAACCAGGTGCATGTCTTATAACCTGCTCCCTTTCAAAAGGGCTGAACTTGAAGTCCAGAACGGCTTTCTGAATTGTATCTGGGTCTCTCCAGATATTATCTGTAATCATATTTCTTCTATGTAGAAAGGTATGCAGACATTCACATCTCTACTTTGGGTTTTAAACTAATTTTGCACTTCTCTCAGGAAAAAAAAAGGAGGCATAGTGCAAAAGTTATTTTAGCTGCGGAGTTATGCAAACCTTCAACACATCCCGAAGGTGCCAGCCTTGTGCTTATAAGCAGTTTCAGAGCATTTTATGTGTTCAGCATAATTTGCACTCTTATTGCCGCACTCTCACTGTTTGAGCTTTTTTTATTATTATTTTATTTTTTCCTTACCTTGAAAACTAGTTTGCCGTTTCAAAGCAAAAGGGAACTACTGACAAAATATGAAGGTGTTTTATCCTCTACTTAAATCGTAACTCTCTTTCAAATATTTACTCTGTTTTTTTGGGGGGGGTCCTAGTTTGATCACGCGTGGAGGCAAGCGCAACCTCAAAGAAATAAAAGTTGAGTCTGCAGTTTCCTAGAGAAGTTTTAAAACTTCACATTGGAGCACAGTGTTTCTTGCTGACATTAATTGGGCGGCGAATTAACTTTCCCTTCCCCTTCTGCTTTGTTTCTGCTTGCAGTGACAGTGGTGTTGTTTGCAGCTTTGAGACGGCAGCGGAAAAAAGAACCTTTGATCATATCCAAAGAGGACATCAGAGACAACATTGTCAGTTACAACGACGAAGGTGGTGGAGAGGAGGACACCCAGGCCTTTGATATCGGCACCCTGAGGAATCCCGAAGCCATAGAGGACAGCAAATTGCGCAGGGACATCGTGCCCGAGGCCCTTTTTCTCCCCCGACGGACTCCAGCAGCTCGTGACAACACAGACGTTCGGGATTTCATTAACCAAAGGTTAAAGGAGAATGACACGGACCCCACCGCCCCGCCCTACGACTCCTTGGCCACCTACGCCTATGAGGGCACCGGCTCGGTGGCCGATTCGCTGAGCTCGCTGGAGTCGGTGACCACGGATGGAGACCAGGACTACGACTACCTTAGTGACTGGGGCCCTCGGTTCAAAAAGCTCGCAGACATGTACGGAGGCGTGGACAGTGACAAAGATTCTTAATGCGTTGCCTTTTTCATTTTCCAGTACCACACCGAAATAGGTGAAGTGGCTCTTTCTCTCTACTTTATCCACCGCTCCGTGAAGGGTTCTCTGTTCCACCCGTTTCAAACGTCAATGGCTGCAGTCCGTGTGGATCCAATGTTAGAGACTTTTTTCTAGTACACTTTTATGAGCTTCCAAGAGGCAAATGTTTATTTTTTAGCGCATCCAGTTAACCATGTCAGTCAGCCCAACAGGCCCCCTGCTGGAGGAGAGCACCAGGAGTGGTATTTTCCCTTGTTCTCTTAGGGCAAGTTCAAAACATACTCGGTTTCCCCTGGTCTCCCTGCTACACTCCATTGATTCAGGTCAGCGGGCGGCTCTGGCTGTACATTTCACATGCTAACGGGATGAGGGACTGTGCTTTAATGATAAAAAATATAGTTTTAGTAAGAGAAATGAGGGAGAAACAACTGTGAAGTTGGTCCTGGTATAAGAGCTCACAAGGAGATAATGAACTATATATATGGGTGTGTATTATGGGTGTGTCCTAAAGAATTCAAAATGGCATTTGCCAGTCCTGTTTGTTCTTCGAGAACTTTATCTGCCACCAATGACTATTCAAAACATCAAATCCACCAACATTTTATGATTCTTGTTCCTCTTTTGGACTAGAAGCAAACTAAATGGTAACATTCAAAAACAACAAACAAAATGTAATACCTCATTCCTTGACACTAACTCATAATTTGTTATATATTAAACCTGCAAAAGTTTGCCCTTGTACCATATAAAGAGAAAGGGAAAATAGCTAATGATGTTAAACAAAGGAAATATTTAGCATATTTTAAAGTTCGGGCCACCAAATGTACCACAGGTCACATAAAATTATTTCAACCATCAGTAGGCTAATTACAAATAAGTCTAATTGTTTAAAATTCTTGAAGGAACTTTTCTGAGACAAATTTTAACTCCTTGTCTGTAGTTGTTGTCAGTATTATTCCAATATACTTGAAAGTAGCAGTGTGAAGTACAATAATTCATATTCTTCAGATACTTCGTACACAATTAAGTTGCATTAGTAAAGATAGATTAAATAAAACTCAAATCCCGCCCTCCGAGTTTAATGGGGAAAGAGAGCCAGCCACACTTGAACTTGAAACCCTGTCCTTCACATCTGGAAACATTTATATATTTATATGACATGATAGATATAGATATATTATTGAGATCATAGTGAAAAACTACATAGTACATGTTTGGAAGACGCTTATGAAGGGAAAAATTCTATTCCCTTTAATAAGAGTGTTTAAGATTGTATCAAAATGATAGTTGACTTTCAAAAGCATTAATATTTTTTCATTGTTTTTAACTTTGTTGCTACGGCAACCTTGCCATCCTTGTCTTTGAACTAATGATAAAGTAATGGTTTCAAACTACAACAGAAAAGTAATGTACAATCCATCCAATCTATTATTTCTCTAATTATGCAATTAGCATCATAGTTATTATTCAGAGGACCCAACTGAACTGAACTAATCCTTTTGGCAGGTTCAAATCATTTATTTCATATGGCTGTTCTAATGATTTGTATCATTAGAATCTTACATTGTGCAGTCATCAGAAAATTCCAAAGTACTGTAACAAAAACATCGTTGTTTTGAAAACTTAAAAAAAAAAAAAGCAAACCCAGGCTCTGTGTGTATATATATATATATATATATATAAAAATATATATTATGTACTTAAGAATATGCTGACTTCAATTATTAGTCTTAGGGATTTATTTTCAATTAATGTTAATTTTCTACAGATAATGTTATTTCCATTTGGGGATACTGTCATATTAGTACATACTTTCTATTTGGAAACATACAGTTGTTAAGTTTAAATAGGTGTATTACCCAGGAAGTAAAGACAGCACACCTTTAAAATAAGAGAAATGTAGTCTTTTGGGTTACCCAGTTAGAGTGAAAAAGTTTTACAACCATATTCTTCCTTGTGTTTCCTGGTTTCCTATTTTGTAATGGACTTCCCTGTGTACTAACAAGTATTTCATGTTTTCAGGGTTTTCTTTTGTTAGTTCTTCATACACATACACACACACACACACACACAGGAATGCAAACAAAATACTACAGGAGGGTTTCAGTATAATGAATATCATAGTCACAGTTAAGTTTTGAAAAAAGATAGCTTAGTAAAGTTAATTAGTAAGAACTAGTTATTTATAGCAATAGAACACCACCTTAATCACATGACTTACTGTAAAATTAAAGAGCTCTCTGTCCTTACATTTCATGTCATGTAATAAATTCTATCAAGAAAGATAGTCCTGTAAAAAGAAAGATATCATCAAAAGTCTTCCTTTTGAACTTTTGGGTTAATTGGAATGTCTGAGGGTCGACACTAGCAACTTCCAATGTTTAAGGGTAAGGTTTATTCTCTCCTCATAAGTGAAAGTAAGTAGTTCTGTACTGGAATATTTGAGATATAATTGGCAGGGTATATTATCCCACCTTGAAGATGGTACAGTGGGCCAAGAACAAGTTAATATGACTAAATATGGAAATAACTGCTTAATCTCTTACCACAAAACCTATGATGAATCTCTAAGAAATTGGATAATTTAAGACTAGAGCTGAATATTTAGTACTAGGGTCCTGTATTTTACTATAATTAATACTCTCTGATGTCATGGAAATAATGAGAGCCATACTTCCATGATTCTGTGTGGGTCTCCCTTCCTTCCCACCAAGATATTGCATCAAGGACCCCAGTCAAATGAATGATTACAAGAGAAAAAAACTAGTTTTTGGCTCAGTTTTCACAAAGTCTCTGTCCTGATATTAGATGTTAGTGACAAGAAGGATGGAAGGAAAATGGGAAGAGGTAAAATTTAATACTTGCTTTAGTCATTATGAAACTAAAATTCCTTAATTATAAGCAGATCACTTTTGTGGATTTCTTCAAGGACTTTGAAGCCCTTCTAAAATTTTTTTCCCCTCCATTCAAAGGGGAGAGTTTCTTCAAACCACTAAGATATTCCCTAAAATAAGCTGGGATTTTTTAAAATGTTAAACTATCATGCATAAGTTTATAACCCCTTCACTTCACAGCCACTTTCTGCTGAAAGGCATAAACATTTGTCCCCAAATAAAAAATGAAATCAAATGGGAGAAAAGAAAAGATGATTCCATGGAACCATAAGACAGGGGCTCTGGGCACAATAAATAAATGTTTTTTACAGAGCTTTCTTAGCTTTACAGCTTAGTTGTATAAAGGGAGTTTCAGATACACATTGACTCCATTTTCAAATGAAACAAAACCTGGCAATTCAATTTTAACTCATTAAAAAAAAAATTCTGGCTTAGTGTTCATTTTGAGCTCCAAAAAAGTTGTACAAAAATTTCTTAAAAGTTGAATCTCTATCTTAGAAACATCCAAATTTTACGAATCCAAATTAACTTTAGAAAGTTTCTATTACTTCTATTTCTAAATGTATAAATGTTAGATGTCCTGATTTGCTGAGCAATACCTTCCATCAAATGCTTTGCTTTGAAATGGTATTTCATTGGAGATAATAATGTATAAGCTATGAATTAAGAATTCCTCAATTCTACATACTTGAGGACCACAGAAGAATGCAGCTGAAAGGGAAGAACAGAGTTGATTCTTGGGCACAAACTAAGTATTTAAATCAGGCACACCTAAATTCATTTTCCCCAGGAACCAAACCACCAAATCAATTTTCTTACCCCAGTCACCAGTTTTAAAGCAATATAATTACTTTGGAAGAATGCTCTAGAAAGTCATGATCTCCCCCCTACGCACTATTTTGAAAGGTATCCTCTAAAAAGGGTCATTTTTGTGTAATTTTATTTTTTATGATTTCCTCTAGATGAAATCTTTTTTGAATTGTCACAGAGGATTAAACAAACATTTACATGTTAACACTAAAATCCAGCCCCCTCTATCAGATTATAAGAGTGGAGAGATTAAGACTTAGTGTATGGATCTTCAGGAAAATGAAGTATTTTCCAAAGTCTGACAAGCAGCTTTCTTTTCCAGAGAATACAGAATTACAGCATGGTCTCCTTAAAAGTTCAGTGACTATTACGTTTGCAGCATTTTTAATCTCCCTTTGGCATCTTTATGGAATAGTTTTCTAAAGGGGCAATTCTCTACTAAAAAACATCAGACCCTGATCATATTCAATGGGCAGAGGAATACCTTCTTAGAAAGGAAATACAGTGACTCACACACTTGTGAAAAGTTAATAAAGAGATAGCTCATTTTTAAAGCCAGAAGTTTATGGCCTCTGCATCGTCAATTTAATTTAAGCATTGCTGAGACAATCTTTAATCTACTCCCCATTTTGTAATACCTTATTTATGATGCATTTTCATTTTTTAATTTGGGGGGAACGTTAGCCCGACAGAGCCAGCAGATGAAAGTGCCAAAAGGAGGCCAAATGGAAACAAAGCCTATTACCCACTGTATTTCAGACAGGACTGAGGCACTTAGCCCGAGAGCCACTGGGTTATTAGATTAATTTCAAAAGAGCTTTTACAAGTTGCTTAATTCCAATTTTTTTTTAAACCCATGGACCACAAACTCAAATTTCTCTTCAAATGGGGTTAATTTGACAAATGAGGCATGGACCCAGCGTTGTGGAAAAAGCATTCTGCTATAATGAGATCTTGGTCTTTCTTGCGAGACTATGTTATTTATGTAAATATGTCTAGAGGCACCTTCTATAAGCTTTTAGTTTTCTATGATCTATTAGTTTAGTGTTTATTAAGGAATCAAATGTATAGAATTGCTAAGGCATTCAGGGAGAATGCTGCGTAGCAAAGCAGCCAATCTGCTCAGAAGAAACGTAGGAATGCTTCAAAACCATCATATTGTTTTGTTTGTGATTCTTTTCATTGCTTTGAAAGTAAACTGCATAAGAATAGGCCTTATAATAAATGCTACGTGCGTCTTCAGTAGTACCAAGCTAAGGCAATTTGGCATTCTCCTGCTGTGATTTGTGATTTTAAACCCAGAAAATAAAAGCTTTTTGGTATTGATTGTTTTTAATTAAAAATACTCCCAAGTATAAATTGAAGCTATTCCACCCTTGAAGATTTCCTGGCTGTAATGCTCAGTCATACGGTTTTTCTCAGCATCGCCTGTATCCCTGGTGATGAGAACACCTGACAGAAACCACCACTGCTCAGCTTTCATCAACATTTCTAGTTGGGGAGATTTTCATAACTTCACAGTTTACATGAGAAAGTTTCCTGTATTCGAAGGAGAGGTAAGACGATTACCTTACAGCTCAGTGTGGCCAGGCCTTTTGTGGTAGTCAAATGGCAAAGGCGTGCTCCTTGAAATGGTTTCTTTTACTTTCCTTTGTTTTCTTAGACGTATACATTTGAAAAGAATGCAATTTAAAAAGTGATTTCTCACAAAGAGTAAATATGCCTTTTGCAAATCAATTTTTGTAACAAGTTATTTATATGATATTACTTAATAAACTGTTTTTTTCTAACTTGGTTTTTTCAATTCTCTCAAACTATTGTTTTTAATCAGAGATTTCAAAAAAAATGTACATGCTGATAACACCCTTTATCTTTCCAAATCTGCTGTATGAACCTCTCAAATAGCTAACTAAAGCCAGCTTGTTATACAATAATTAGCTTGTAAACAATAGCTTCTCCCAGCCAGCGATATACATCATTGGTGTGCCTGCAGACTTCTTACTGCTGGGGCATCAAGAATTTTACTGTTATTTATGGAATTGCTGTATTAAGAAGAAAGCTGTTTTTCCTCATGGTAATTGCTTTAGATAAAAAAAGACAGTTCTGTATTTTTGCCCATCCCAAATCTCCATCTTTTATTTTGCTCCCATAGAAAAAAATGTCTATGGATCTCTGATTTAAAAAAGAAAAAGAAGGGGGCGCCTGGGTGGCACAGCGGTTAAGCGTCTGCCTTCGGCTCAGGGCGTGATCCCAGCGTTATGGGATCGAGCCCCACATCAGGCTCTTCCACTATGAGCCTGCTTCTTCCTCTCCCACTCCCCCTGCTTGTGTTCCCTCTCTCGCTGGCTGTCTCTATCTCTGTCGAATAAATAAATAAAATCTTAAAAAAAAAAAATAAATAAAAAATAAAAAAGAAAAAAGAAAAAGAAAAAGCAAGAGCCAGACCAGAGGGAAATAAGGACAAAATCCTTCCAGCATTCTGATACTATGAGTAAATAAAATGTTTTTAGCATATTCAGAGCTATAATATTTCATATGCTTGTTCTCTTTTAAGCTGCCTCCTATTTCCACAGAGGCTGTTTCATAATTTTTTAACTGAGAGAATTCATAGCTTTGCAGAGGAGATTTTTCATTTATTCATTCATTTGTTCAGTAGTGGGCAATCCAATGTGTACCATGAAATATTCGACAGTAAGTCAAATAGATATATTTTCCCTTCTCTCCAGAAGCTCATGGTCCAGGAGGAAGGGCTGCCATAAACTCCTAGCTATAGCATCCAACAGAGGGTGGTGGGGAGATGCCTTCAGAGAGATAGAGATGCAAGTGTTCATAGGAAGGAGAAACTGTTTCTGCCCAGGTGGAAGAGGTGTGAGAGGTTTAGAAATTCATAGGATTGTGGGGCACCTGGGTGGCACAGCGGTTAAGCGTCTGCCTTCGGCTCAGGGCGTGATCCCGGCGTTATGGGATCGAGCCCCACATCAGGCTCCTCCGCTATGAGCCTGCTTCTTCCTCTCCCACTCCCCCTGCTTGTGTTCCCTCTCTCGCTGGCTGTCTCTATCTCTGTCGAATAAATAAATAAAATCTTAAAAATAAATAAATAAATAAAAAAGAAAAAAGAAAAAAGAAAAAGAAAAAGCAAGAGCCAGACCAGAGGGAAATAAGGACAAAATCCTTCCAGCATTCTGATACTATGAGTAAATAAAATGTTTTTAGCATATTCAGAGCTATAATATTTCATATGCTTGTTCTCTTTTAAGCTGCCTCCTATTTCCACAGAGGCTGTTTCATAATTTTTTAACTGAGAGAATTCATAGCTTTGCAGAGGAGATTTTTCATTTATTCATTCATTTGTTCAGTAGTGGGCAATCCAATGTGTACCATGAAATATTCGACAGTAAGTCAAATAGATATATTTTCCCTTCTCTCCAGAAGCTCATGGTCCAGGAGGAAGGGCTGCCATAAACTCCTAGCTATAGCATCCAACAGAGGGTGGTGGGGAGATGCCTTCAGAGAGATAGAGATGCAAGTGTTCATAGGAAGGAGAAACTGTTTCTGCCCAGGTGGAAGAGGTGTGAGAGGTTTAGAAATTCATAGGATTGTGGGGCACCTGGGTGGCACAGCGGTTAAGCGTCTGCCTTCGGCTCAGGGCGTGATCCCGGCGTTATGGGATCGAGCCCCACATCAGGCTCCTCCNCTATGAGCCTGCTTCTTCCTCTCCCACTCCCCCTGCTTGTGTTCCCTCTCTCGCTGGCTGTCTCTATCTCTGTCAAATAAATAAATAAAAATCTTAAAAAAAAAATTCATAGGATTGAGATAAAGGGAGATGAGAAGTCAAAAAGAATAGCAGGGGAAAGAAAGAAGAGAGAGAGATGTTTAAGCAATGCCCCTCATCTCAGCTGAGATTCCCTGAAGAAGACTACGCTTGGAAAAGTCACATGGCATAAGAACACTGAGGCTCAGTAATACCATAGCGACTGATTTTTGTCATCGTTTCTTGTGGGGTTTTTGCCATTGGGTTTAAAGTTAACTTGGTGGGAACCAGAAACCCATGGGAAGGAATGATGGCATTGGAAATAGACCTTTTTGAAGGATATGTCCGTTGCCAGGTAGTATTCACCATGTGCTAGAGCTAACCCTTGTCCTGTGTCCCCAGGTCTTCATGACCCCTTGGCAAGCAGAGTCAGCAGGATCTAGGAAACTTCCCTGAACTAATGGTAGTGTAGGCAGGAAGGGCAATGTGCTGTCTCAAGGACCCAGTTCAGGAAGAAGTCTCCTGTAAACGTTTAGACAGGCTAAGCCATTTCCCATCACCAAAACACACCACTTCCCATAACAGTTATTAGTATATATTAGAGTAATTCACTCTAGCTGCTGCAACAGAGAAAACCCAAAATGTCCATAAAGTTTGTCTCACTCTTACAGTGTTCAGAGTGGTTGTGAGCCTTTCTCCTTGTAGCTATGCCTTTCGGAGCACACTGCCTCCAAGGTTTAACATGGCAGGGGAGAAGAGTTTGCTGGGTGATCATACGAGATGTTTCTAAGGGGGCAGGGCCTAATCATTTCTTATACTGCTTCCGCTCACATCTCATTGGCCAGAACTCAGTCGCATGGCTCCACACTAACTGGACAGAGGCTGGGAGATGTAGACAGACACATGTGTGTGTATCTGGTGATACACTCTGGTGAGTGTCACTTACATGGAAGATACACTTAATATGTTATCTGCCACTTACAGGTTCAGTCTCTGTCAATCTTGCAATATCATTCCCAAATCCCTGCAATTTCAGTCATCTTAATAAGCCACATCTCATAACAATCGTGAGGTTGTTACCGAAAGAGCAAGTCAGAAATCATCCACAAATTCAACCTTCAACTGGAAAACCCCTTTAAACGTGGTTTGCTGCCATCCCTGATCTCAAGGCCCATGGTAGATATTTCTAATCAACCGACTCAAAGATCTCCAGATATAGCCTTAGAACCCCTAACATGAATGCCACAGCAGCCGTCAACGATAGAATATTGGCCCACCTGCTATTCCAAACCTAAGAGATTAAGTTCGCCGGTGAAAGACTAGTTTTCTTTCATTCTCAGCTTTGTTGACTACCCACCATTGATACTTGGGAAGAGCATGCCGATTCTGAGGTTGTCCAAAAGTTGGAATAATTTAGGAAGCTAAGAGGCTCAGTCTGCCATTATAATTAGCCACATCTTTATTTCATAAATCCGAAACAACAAGCATGTGTCTCTTTGTTGGAACAGTTCAGATACTAATTTCAGCTTGGGGGATGCATCTCCCTCAGTAACACTCCTGAGCTTCTGCATTCATTCTGCAAAAATCATTTGAGAACCTCTGATGGTCCAGGCACGAATAGAGGTGATAAGGATACAGGAGCAAAAAGACAGATACACTCCCTGCTCTATACATACCCTTCTCTCAAGGACTGCCACGAATTAATCTCCCATTATTAATCTTAGTTTGCCTGACTAAACATTTTGTACTGAATGACACCCTGATTCTTTAGATCGCTTTTCTAGGTCTCATATTCCTGAATTCAATACTTTTCTAAATATGCTATGAATAGATATGGCTCTTTAAAAGAAGTAGATTGTCTCCTACTTCTGTCTATAATATACTTATTCCTTTTTTTAAATGTCTCTCTTGACATATTAGATCATCTTTATTGCTTCCTGAGCCATTTAGTCTCAAAAACTAAACTTTTAATGGCAAGTATGTCTTGTTTGCACATTGGTAAGAAAACGTCTCCTTATAGTCAGTAAAGGATAGGTTTTATTAAAGCTTTTAACTTTGCTTAGCTGCCTGATAATAATGCCTTACTTTTATATAGCACTTTAGAAATAACTGTTATATATATGACTTAATATAACTCTCACAAAAGCCCTACACAATAGGCTAGATCATTCCCATTACACAAACAAACAAAGTGGGGTCATTTGTCCCGAGGTCCCATCGCAGGAATTAGAATTAAAATCACTTTTTTAACCCAGGCGCTGCAAGCCCACCACTGAACCCTACATTTTCCCCTTTGTATACATAGTCCGATCTCATCCGTTTGAGAGAAATATTTATTGGGAAGGAAAAAGGATTCTTTTTTCCTTTATACAAATTCAGATGAGATTGGATTCTGCTGATGGCTGTAGCCTCAAAGGCCTTCCTATCTATAAGATCAGTCCAAATGCTCTGTGAAGGAAAAAAAAAGCCTGAAAAGCAAAACTTGTGCCTATTTACCCCAATTTATCCAACTGATTTCAATTGTAAAATTAAAACAGTATTCCCAAAGAAAAGTATTCCCAAGAAATAGAAAGTTCCACTCAAGACAGCAAGAGATGTAGGTGCTTATGTGATAATCATCTTGACAACATCTGACATTTCGGACATCAAATAGTGCTAAGCCCTCTGTAGGGTAGCAATGCCCTATAACAGGACAGGGAGAAGGCAAGGAATGAGGACTTCCTGTTGCTCCTTAAGCAATTCATGTTCCATAACTGAAGCAGGAGCTGAGGAGGAAGGAGGGGAACTTCTGGCCACCGGCACCCATTAAACCCTGGTACCCTCCTCGGCAACATGGTGTTTGTGATATCCCCAGAAAATCCAGCTGCCCAGTAAGGTGGTATTTATGTGGCAGAGCAGAAGCTACAAATCTTTGCTTGTAAAGTACAAGTTATGTATGTTCCATATTTTTCTATAACTGAGCTTAATTTCTGTTTTGAACCTTGATTCCTGTGAGCAACAGAAAGTCAACCTTAGTCATTTGAAGTTTCTTTCCACAAGCCCTCCTGCCTGATATTACAGCTAATTCTAAGAGGCTGAGGTGACATAAAGAGTTGGGGTAGCAGGAAAAGGAGGCAGTCAGAGCTTAAAGCCACGTTGCTCAGGGAGCTGGGGAGAGTGGATGGAATCCAGAAAAAAACAGGAGAATTCTCTTAGCCCTCCCAGTTGGTCCTCCCACCCATCACAAAATGGGGAGGCTGAAGTTTATGGATCAGAAATGTTTCTTTGTTATTGTCATTATTTCTCATTCTCAGAAGGTCAGTATCAAAAGCTTAAGAAAGACACCTGATTCTCTCCTGACTTATGGCTGCAGCAGAGATTCAGAAAGAGGTGAACGTTACCTCAGAATGTCACTATTTCAAATTTAATGCGTTTTTATAACACTGTTTTCTTTGGCTTTACTGTCTCAAGCATTACAAAAAGTATTCACTGATACTATTAAAATACATTAAATAATATGTTAAGACTGAGCCAGTCTTCAGTGATTTCTGAATATCTACGTGATAAGAACTTTCCTACCTACTTTATACGTAAAATGTTTTTTCTTTATCATAAATCAAGAAGATCATGACAAAGTGTTTTTTGATTTGTGAAACAATTACATGAAAAATCTCGCAAAGTTACAAAAATTAAACCACTGTTGAATATATATTTAACAAATAATTTATATTGAAAACAATAAACGTGTTAAATCCAGACTGCTTGGTTTCCTTTGGATCCAAAGAAATATATCTACCTTAAAAGAATTTGACAAAATGACATCAAAATTCAAATGATAGCTCTAGGGTGAGAAAGGTTGAGTGGCTGATTGATTCCGGCATTAAGACTTGAGCTGGGCCTCCAAAGGAGTGTGGGAACCTACAGCAAAGTCATGGGCTGTTTCTTTAAAATGCAAATTCCCCTTCCCACTCCAGGAACAATGAGGGCTACTTTATGTACTCCACTGGCCGCAGGCCATTCCAAACTTTGGAGGCTCCATCTTCATTATATGAAACATATTATAATGTACCCACACTTTATGGGGTAAAAGGAATCCAATTTCAGGTTACTAGTTTACAAAATACTGTTATATACACCATTAGACTTTTATTGTTTGGGGGGGTTGTTTTTGTTTTTGTTTTTTTGCAATTTTCTTCTGTATTTTGAAGTCTCCCTTTTTAAAATTTGCGCTTTTGGGGGCTATAGCTCATCTGAGATCAAATAGGTACTCTGTGTATTGTGCCTAATGTATTCAAAGACATCCTAAAGTGGAGATGGGATTTGGGAATCTGCATTTACAGCAAGTTCCCCAGCGATTTTTATACACACCCGAATTAGAGACAGACGTGAAGCTACCGCAGTAACAAAGGCAAAGGCAAACTCAAGGAACTGGAGGTAGATCAGTTTGACTAGCACAGAAGGCTCTGGAAGGGATGAGGAGAGATGTAAGTTCTAATATTCTTGCACATGCCTTTCAATTTTCCTTTACCTACTGGATGCCAAGCGTGTACTTGTCTAGCAAATGATAAAGGAATTAACACAGGTGCCCTCCCCAGAAAAGTTTGCAAGTTTCCAGTTAAAATACCAGAAGTGGTTCATATATACCTATTTAAAACCTCAGGTGACGCTCTCTACTTCCCCCACCTTTTTTTCCAGAACTTTTCTGGCTACTTTCCCTGCATATGTCAGTCAATAAGTAAATAACTGAAATCCCTCTAGAGTTGATTCACCAGTCTTCCCAAGCATTTGCTTCTATTTCTCTCTTCTTAAAGTCAGTTGTTATTCTATGAGCCTCAGCTGGGGAGCACCTCCTCTCCCAGGGCCCAATCAGAGTTCCACTTCAATTAGCTTAATTGGAAGAAGATACAACCAAATTTCCAATTAAAGTTCTAAAGGAGCTATTAGAACAGCTATTTTTGTCTTTTCAGAGAAAGCTCTCCTAATAGTCATTTTTTAAAAGGTAAAAATCCTTAAAGGAGAAAAGGTGAGCATAATCAGATCAATTACCACCGCTAATCATTCCTGGAAGTAAAGTTGGGCCTTTTCACTTAGGCAATTTGGAAATAAGCCACCTGTCCATTCTTTTATTAATTTTAATTATTATTAAATTAATTTATGTATGTTGTCCAAAATGCCAAACAGTTCTAGAAAGGTTACAGCATAAACTTACCACTCGATCCCATTCCCTTACCCAGAGGTAATCCCCTTCAACTTTCCCAGATAGTTCTTCTAGTATTTACTCCCTCATTTCTAAATAATGCTCACATTAAGTTAAATCATAAAATATGGTCATTTTTGTGGGTAAAAAGTGGTAATAACAACCTCAAAGGGTTCAAACTAATGCTACTATTTCTTGGGTTTACAGTTTTGAACATTGTCTACTGACTCCCTGCTATGAAGAATAAAAATTTAGATTTACAACAGCCTGTGTGTGTAGATGTACACATGCTCACACGCTTATTCTCACTTCTTCCCCATCCTCCCAATATAGTCACAGTACGATTAGCAATTAAGAGTGTACATTTACCCCATGTACAGTACAATTAGCAATTAGCATTTACCCCATGTAAACATTGCTCACAGATGAGCCTAGACTGTACTATAACTTAACTTTCTTTCTCATTCAATTTAATTTTTTCCTGAAATTCATAATTCCCTCTTTTTTTAAAATTTGCTTGATGTTCTACATACTTGTCATAATTCAGTTACAAATTTCCTGACATGATTCTAAAATTCCTCTCAACCATGTAATCTCCAGTACTTTTCTGTTGCTTGCAATATCACTCCAGAAATTCTCCATCTCTCCGATGTCATGAATAATTTCTTAAAACACTTTCTTCTGCTGTCTGCTGCTTACCTCTATTTTTCTGAATTTCATTTCAATGTTTGGTTTGATCTTTTCTTCCACATTAAAAGTCTTCCTCAAATGTCTAGTGATTGTTAGCTGTCTGTTCATACTTAATGGGGAGGTCCTGAAAAGCTAATTAGAAGCCCTGTGTGTCGGCTGGTAGGCCTTACCATAGGGTCATTGAAGGACACTGATGGTTTCACCAGAGCACCCAGATGTCAGCATTTGTAAATCTTTTGTCTTGGATCAGTTTCCACTGAAAGGATATTCGATCTCCTCCCTGGGGGTCCAATCCTGGCTGCCACTATTCAGAGAGATTTACATGGGGAAGGAATTGGGAGGATCAAAATGTTCATAATCTAGATTTTCACTTAATCCATCTTGAGGGACAATTCTTCCCCCAGCTCTCAACTGGTTGTCGCTGTTCCTGAGTGCAGAGTCTCTTTGATTTATCTTTTCTAGAGAGTAAATTTCCTGCTGCCTTCTTCTGGGATGGGGAAAAAATAGTGAAGAAAAGTCGCCTGGATATGCAGGGTAGGAAGAGGCTCTGGGGTCTACCTGCTCCCGATCCAGATTTATAGTCAGTCTGTTTTCAGCCACGCCCACACCCTGGCAATCAGAGGTCCCTGGCACCTCTAATTCCTGACCTTGCCTGAGGTCATTAGGAATCAGCTTGCTTCTTATTGGATTTCCATCCTGTGCTAGAAATTAGGCTTCAATTTCTCTCCATTCTGCCAGGTAAGTTGCCACTCATTTATCTTCCTTTCATCTTTTTGAAGGTTTTTTTTTAGTGTTTTTCCTATATTCATTCAATCACTGAATATGAATAAATATTTATTGTGATAAATATTTGGGACCACAACTTTGAACATGAACAATTTGGGGTTTATAGTATAGCAGAAAAGGGATAAATAAGCAGTTGTAATAAAATGCTATGATACAAGTATGGAGGGGTAGGGATACTATAAATAATGGCTTCTGAGAGGAATGAATGATGATGCTAAACAGGGAAAGAGAGTCAGTTATGAGATGAAACAAAGAACAACCACTCAAAATGGACAGAGGCCATGGTACATTTAGGTAACCTTTAAATGTTGGTATGATTGGAGCTCCATGAGAAGGAGAAGCACACTGAGACAAGAAAGGCAAGGAGAGCGGAGGCCAGGTCATGAAGAGCAGAACAAGACATTGTGAAGAGTTTGGACTTTATTCTGTAATGGAAGTCATGATAAGACTTAGAAAAGGGGAGCGATAAGCTTTTCTTTTGAAAGCTACCTCCGGCTCTAGTGTGGAGAAAGCCTTGACAGGCAGATGGAGCTACGAGCAAGCAGACACAATAGAAGACTAGTGTGGTCCTTCCGACAGGAGGTCGAAACAGCTGGTGTTGGCACTGGGGTAATAGTGATTTTATGTTTACATCCATGGACTCTTGAGAGATTTAGAATGATTTTGCTGCCTGACTGGATTGAGGGCCATCCCTACATGTTTCCAGACTGTGCATGTATGTGGCTTGTGATACCATCAGTGACAAGGTCCCATAAAAGAAAAGGATTTGAAGGAAGACAATCTGTTCAATATAAGCATGCTAAGTTTAAGGTATTCATGTGACATTCGAGGGAATTCAAGCAGCAGTTGAATATATAAATCTGAAGTTTAAGAAAAGCAATTTGGGGTACGGATGTCGCTTTGAGAGCCAGCTGTATATAGGTAAAAATTTCAAGGCAGAAGTGGACAAGATTGTGCAGGGAAAGTCTGCTGATTGTGAAGGGAAGACAGACAAGACAAAATCTATCAGAACACCAGCAATTAAGGGATAAACAAAAATAAAAGAACCTGCTATGTAGGCTGAGAAATATTTTCTCAAGTAGTAGGAGAAAATTAGGGGAGTTGGTATATCCAATTTAGGGAAGGATTATAATAAAATGTTATATATATATATAATGTTACCCAGGGGTTAACTAGATAAGAACTGACAAGTTTCCAATGGACATAGAGAAAAAGAAGGAGTAGATGACCTTGGATACAGCAGTTGCAGTGGAGATGGGACATTAGCCAGGTTGCTGGGTAAGGCTGTGAAGTCCCGAACTTTACCAACTCACTCCAGAAATTAAGAAGTAATGAGACAGTATAATGGTGAGGATGTGAGGTACCGATATGATGACAGATTTGGGGTCAGGAGCTTCTAGAGTTTCTGCGGAGAACAGGGGAAAGAGATGACTAAAAAGAGAAAGCGTTCCAGGTAGCATTAAGGTCCAAGTTGTTCAAGACCATGAATTTTTAGTTGCTCCAGTCTCTAGCCTGATGCAATTGAAATTTGAACCATCTCCTTTTTTCCAAAAGCCTAAAAGATGTGATATAAAGCCATTCACATTTCCATCAAACTTGTAAGCTACAAAGAAAATTTAGGGAAATAGTAATACTGTATTTTACAGAACAATTCAGTGACATATTCAACAGTGTTAAAATTTCAGTCTCTTGACAATCTACTTCACAGTTTGGAAGATCATGTTTCTTCAGAGAAAAAACCTTTAAATGATTCTCTTAAACAATCTTTTTGATTATTCTTGCTCCCTTAGTTTCAAAGGCTATTCAATAGGTCCTTAGAGAATGAGCAGCTTCCTATAAATGGCAAAATCCCCCTTCTAATCTTGGGATCCCAATGTTGCACCACACTGACAGCTTTTGTTTTAAATCTGTATGATTATCTCGGAAAACAGATGACCTCTACAATCAAGTCAGGCTTATCTCATTTCACTTGGAAATTTTTTAAAGCATCAGTGCTCAGATTATTCTCAATCAAATTTGGTTTAGGTTTACTTCCATCATGAAAGAGTCTTTTTAAGATTCTCCTTTGTTGTTGGTAAGTAATATATAATGTATCTTTGGCGGGGGCAAGGTTATTAAAGGTATGCCTGGTCATGCTATCACGGTACATAAAGAATAATTTTCAACATCATTTGCAATACGTAATCAGTCCTCTTTGTTTCTGCCTCATTGGAAAAGCCCTCTAGGAAATGATATGCATGGTCAATACGATACGTTATATGTCTTTGTTACCCATCAGTGTACTTGCTGCGTTATGTACACAGTAGGCTCCCAATGAGTATTTACCGAATACCTGAGTGAGTGAATTTTTATATCTTTCAAGAAGAGTTACCCTTTAATATCTATTCTTCAGGAATATCAAGCCGTGTCTAAAAGTAATCAAGTATGACAACTGTAATATTTTCCTAAGCTTTTGTACCTTAAATTTTACATGCTTTCACATTCATTTTCAGATAGCAAGTGCATAAAGCATCTTTTTCATGTTTGCAAAGATCCCACATCGTCAAGATTCTCAGAGTTGGGCTATCACACACATTGACCTTGAAATCCCTGGATACAATGTTGGATGGTGACTCAGGAAAAGACATTAGATTTTTTAAAATGTTGAATATTGCAGCTGGTCCTCTTAATAAAGAGAAAAGAAGTTGAATACCTGGGGGACAAGTGTTATACATACACTGAAAGGCAACACTCATCTCTTCTGAATACATGATAATGGCGAGGAGAATGGTGCTGAGCAAGCAGAATGTTCAGGATATTAGTGTGGACCATGGAAAAATGCTGCACAATCAATGCTGGCGGAAAAAAGTCTCATCTAGCAGCTTTGAAAATACTTTTCTGGAATTTCAAAAATAGGTTATTTTTTTAAAAGATTTGGGATGAAAATTGTTTCTGAATTTGAGGCCCTTTGTGAAAAGAAAACATTGTTTTCTGAATTTTGCTACTTGTGTCTGTTGGTCTATTGGAGAGTGTGACAAGGAGAAACAACTGAGGCACTACGCCAGAAAGTTCAGGTCAGGAAAAAAAGATGTTTTGAATCACTGGTTTAGATAAAAATAATGGCTTTCCAAAGAAGCATTAATGAAATGGATAACTTTTTACATGCAAAAAGTACTTTGTTCTAAGTTTACTCTCAACATTCCAAACATCCAAGACATTTAATGTGGGTTTTGCTTTCAGCAAACTCTCCTACTAACTTCTCTTTGTTTCTGCATCCATTTATTCAATTGTTTCTAAAAGCATTTGTCATGCAGCTGCTCCACGCAAAGTTCTTTAGAAAGCCAGGTCAGAAATACAGAGAGCAGGATTCTTGTTTATCCAGAAAGAGTTGTTAAATATTTTCATGCTGGGAATGACTCAGCATTGTTCATTAAAAGTGGTTGTATATACTCTCACCAGTTAGAAGAAAAAAATTACTTGATACCTCTAGCTATTTTACCTATAATGGATGCTTTTCTAACTAGTCTGTTAGGTGGCTTGAGTTAATAAACTCCCAAGGAGAAATTAATAGGCTATCTTTCCATTTGTAGAATTGGATACATTGAATCATGCTTCTAAGTATTTCAAAGTCTTTTACTTTGCATTATTTTGCTTAGAGGGAGGAAACAAAAAGGTTGACAAAATGTATTCTTCCCATCTGTAGTAAAATTTTTAAGAGGCTAATAGTCCAAACCACTAGCATTTGAATTACTAATTCCTCTCACAGAATTAGAGGAAAGATTATGACCAAAAAAATAAATATTTAAGCATTTCTTATTGGTGTAAAATAGCATTTGATGTAACTAAATATCATTTGGGAGTAAAATCATTTGATATGTATTTTTTATTGCTAACTTTTTCTATATTTTCTTTGGAGGAAAGCTTTGTATTTTTTTTTTTAGATAATTTTCAAATTTGGGAGGAAAACAGTACACCGTAAGTGTGTTAATAGAGCAGTGTTTTTATTATAACTTTCATAGTATTCGTTTGATTAAACAAAATTATGTTACCAACAAATCTGCATCAAATATTTTTCTCAAGTATCAAAATAACTTGTAATTAAGGAGCATACTTAATTATCAGAATTCATCATCCTTTGAGAATGCATGTTATATCTGTAAAACCAGGTATGATAATAAAACATATGAACAAAAATACATGATATAAAACACTGCATTTTTAAAATTGGTTTGAAATTTTTTTGAATTGTCTATTGTGAATTAGATACTCACTAGAAATAGAAAAAAAATGAATGACTTTAAAATGCTAATAAGCCGGCTGGATAAACAAACAGGCAAACCAATGAAGACAGGGCAGTGTTCTTGTGGACACCTGTTGAGATGTGTGTGCCCAGCCTTGATTGGCTGAGGACTGACAATCCTACCCCAGCACGGCTGGGGTCTGCTGGCCGTAGTTGGTTAGACATTTGCTTTGGTAGCTCCAGCTTTGTTTCTGTTACTTACAGAGTTACACAGTTTTGTTTTTATTATTTTGCATAGAGTGAGGAAAGTAAAAGTGTTGCTTTTGTTTCTGTTAACCAAACAAAATGTTACTAAGAAAACTGATAAAAGGGGTGGTTTGTGGTGCAAACTGTAGGTAATGGTCAGATCACAAAGCACACTGCTCAAAGAGCAATATATTGAGAGCAGAGGGAAGTCCATCCTGTCTTCCCACCTGCAACATGGCTGAGGAGTAGAAGCTGGCTAGGGCAGATCACGTCCAAAGCACCACAAGTGGGACAAAGACCGCAAACTACCAACTACCAAAGCAATAAGAGCTCCACAAGGGGGCCTGCCTACTCCCCAGTGTTCCCTCAGCATGAAGGAAACCAGCCACGACCTTCACATCACACCCCTTTTCATTCTGCTCTTTAGCCACTTACACAGGTGGAAGGCTGCCCCTTCAGGCTAAAGAACCAGCCTCGAGTGAAAACACAAGGGATGGCCGCAGCAGCCGACCATCCTGTCTTATGCTAAGTACCCTGCTCCATGGTGCCCGTGAGGACCTTCTTCAAGGGAAGGTGACTCGTTTTGCCTACCACAGCAGGCCATGCCTTGTTGGGCCTGAATTACCAGTCCTCTCCATTCCCTTATAACCCACACAAACCCATTCAAGGCCATTTCAGCAGCACCTAATACATCAGAACCATCATCCCTTTGTGGTAACCTTTCCCAAGTCTCTCTAGACTCAAACTAGCATTATGTGAAAAGCCTTGTTCTTCCCTATCATTAGACATTCATCAGGGAAAGCCTGTAAACCCCGATGTCTACAAAATCAAATTCCAGTGAGAAGAGGTGGAGGAGTGATTAGGCCATCTTTCCCAACACCTCTGTGTTGTCTCCACAAATTTCCCCATCTCTGCTCCAAAGCTGGTCATCCCCTAAGATGACAACAGAGGTCGAGTTATGCTCTCGGACCAGGACTAGACCCTGTCAGATACACATCTGCGTGACCCTGGTCTGAATCTAGGGTCTCTCTGCCTGTTGTGAAAGTGGTTGTCAGAATCTGTGTGAGGAAGGGCAGAAAGCCCCTGTGAAGGCATCGAACTATCTAATGAAGAAGACTCTGTGAAAGGAGTGTCCATATCTAACTCATAAAACACTTTCTGGTAGGGATGATGTTCGAATTGAGTTTTAAGGATGAATAGCAATTTTCCAGAAAGAATTGGCAGTAGTCTTCCAAGCATGGAGTGGTGCAAAAATATGCTTCACTGTAGCGAAGGCGAGTAATTTAGTATGACTACAGCCAATGATAAGTGTGGGAGAAATTCAAGCTGGCAATACTGTGCCAAGGAGTTTGAATTTTCATCTGGAAGCTATAAGAGGTCCTTAATGGAGTTGAAGTAGAAAAGTTATGTAGTCAAATTAGGGATTCGAAAAACCTCAAAATAAGAGCAAGGTAGAGAATTGAGTACAGCCCGGAGTTAGGAGGTTACTATACTAATTTAGTCAAGAAGTAATGAAGGCTAAGAGAATAGATCATAAAAGTTCTCCCCACAAGAAAAAAAGAAGTGTAACTATGTGTGGGGATGGATGTCAATCAGACTTATTGTGGTGATCATTTGCCAATATATATAAATACCGAAGCACTACGTTGCATGCCTGAAACTAATATAACATAATACATTAATTATATCCCAATAAAAAAATAAAATTTAAAAAATTTATAATTTAAAAAGTTCACTCTCACTCAGTGAGAATGAAAACTGGAGGAAATATTTTGCATGTACACGTGACAGAACCTGTTGCCTAAGAGTGAGGAACAGGAAGAAGTGGGGGCTCGGATGACTACCAGCTTTTTCTGGTCTGGCGACCATGAGGACAATGGTCAGGAAGGGAGGAAGAGAGTTATATCCTGGTTTAGTCACTCTGCAAAAGCACTGCAGTATTCCCTTACCTCTTCCCATCCAGAATTTATCATAATATTTTTCTCTGAAACATATTAAGCTGGTAAATGATGTTTATGTATTAGTTTTCCATTGCTGTGTAAAAATTATTACAGGCTAGGTGACTTGAGACACCGCTTATTAGCTCAGGGTTTTGTAAAGTCAGAGTCTGGCATGGCGAGGGCAGCCGGGTGGCTCAGTTGGTTAGGTGTCTGCCTTCAGCTCAGGTCCTGTTCCCGGGGTCCTGGGATCAGGCAGCGTCATCCGTCATCCCAGCTCCCTGCTCAGCAGGGCGTCTGCTTGTTCCTCTGCCTCTGCCCCTCGCCCAACTTGTGCATGCTCTCTCTCTCTTTCACTCTCTCTCACATAAATAAATAAAATCTTTAAAAAAAAAATATATATATATATAAAAGAAGTCTGGCATGGCATGGTTCTCAGCTCAGGGTCTCACAAGGCTGAAATCAGGTGTCAGCTGGGCTGGGCTCTTATATGGAAGCTCTGGAGAAGAACGTGCTTCCAAGTTCATTCAGGTTACTGGCAGAATCCAGTTCCTGTGTGGAGACTTGACATTTATTTTTATTCTCCTCAACTAATGTTGAGCCACTGATGGGAGCTGACTCCATGCACACCGTAGAAATGCAGCAGGGTATGGGGGTTAAAAGTACAGGCTCTATAACTGAGGAATAAAATTGAAACAGTACAAGTACCCTCATAAGTTTACTGAGGATTACCTGAGTTGGTATATGAAAACCATTTCAAGCAGTGCCTAGCACGTAGTAAGCACTCAATAAATATTGGCCATTGTTATTGTTGGTATTGTTATTTGTGGTATTATCATTCCCATTATATGCCTCCAGGATGATTCCTGGCAAGTTAATGGATTTTTTTCCTTTCCTGCCAATCCCATCTGGTGTGCAGTGCCTCCGTGTGGGATGTGGAATTGATGGTTTCCAGTAAGGGATAACTGGCGATCGCTTCAGGGCTATGGCTCCTGCTATCAGAACACTCCACAGAGTGTGCAAAGACTGTCAAGTGTGCATTCACTTTTGGCATCCTCCTGGAATTGGGGCCAAATGGCCCTATATTTAGAAGCAATTCTTCATACTTTGGGGTTTTATCTGTCTCCTGGTTTCATTAAAGTTAGACGCTTTTGTTAGAATTTGTGTTACTTTCAGTTGATATTAGAGAGTGGAGCTTAATACAATTATCTTCATGCTGCCATCTCCAAGCCGCTCTTAATATTTTTAAATCCAGAAATATTTTTAAATAAGTGAGAGAATGGTGTACCCCTCTCTTTCTCCCCTGAAGCTTAAATATGGAGACATTATAAGAAGGATTTAAGAGTTAATTCAGTGTTCATAAAAGGACAGTTTATACCTTAAAATCAGTTCCTAGGGGAGATTATTAAATCTTATTCCAATTTTGTACTTGTGACCAAATATTTTTTTATTTAGAAAATGGTTTTGCATTAGAAACAGGAATGTATTTATAATATAAAATCTTGGTAAATACATTTCATGTTATTTAATTCTGTGAAATTTCAAATGACTATAAATAGATATTTTTATATTTCTAAATAAGTATCTATGTATGTGTCTGTGTATATATATGTGCACATGTATATGTATGTATGAATGTGGATATTCAAGAGATATATTCCAAATTATATGAATCTTGTGTCAATCCATTTTGTTGAGCACAGAGATTGAATTTTATGGATATTACTTTCCTTTGGGGTCTGTATCCTACTCATTATGTTAATTAAACCAGTTAATGGTATTTGTTATTGTCATGATGATGATGCTGCTCTCATATTTATAGTGGGCTAGGCACTATGTTTGTAAATTATTTCATTTTCTTTTCAAACAACCACATGAGGAAGGAGCAATTGTTATGCCTACCTCACAGATAGGGAAACTGAGGCTTAGGGGGTGAAGTCGCATGCCCAGCATTATCCAACCAGTAAGTAACAGATTTACCAAGCCACACTGGCTCAAAATCCATGTTCCTAAATAATTAATGCACTAACCTACCTCCCCCTTTCTCCAGTGCTGCCTGATTAGTAATATGAACATCACAATACTCATTTTATGAGGGAGAAAAAGTAAATTTCAATTCAGTAATTTCCTCAAGGTCATCTAATTCAAAAGGAAGAGAGAAAAAAGGTGATCTTTTCACGACAGCCCTTAAAAATTAGAAATTTGAGGTTATGAATACAGAGTAACTTTTAATCGATATTTTTAAATTCATGTATAATATTTTATTTTTTATTCTTTTTAAAGATTTTATTTATTTGACAGAGACAGAGAGAGCACAAGCAGGGGGAGGAGCAGAGGGAGAAACGGACTCCCCACTGGGCAGGAAGCCCTACATGGGGTTCCGTCCCAGGACACTGAGATCATGACCTTAGCCAAAGGCAGATGCTTAACCAACTGAGCCACCCAGGCACTCCAAATTCATGTAAAATTTTTTAGACCCATTTTCCCTGTACTAAGGCAGTGGGGGAGGAAAAAACACCCTCAAGAATGTTCTTTTCCATTGGTGACCAAATCTTCCAAAGCATGAATGTGTCTTCAAAACAAATGACCACTTGGCTATTAAATGCAGGAAGAAAGAAATTGCTCTGAACAATGGTGCATATAAACTGAATTTTTGAGGTATAATAAATATGATTCTCCTTGAAGGTGAATTTTTAAAAATTCAGGTTGCTGAAGTCAAAAGAGACAAATATAGCTCTTTGCTTCTATATGCCGAGGTTAATCATAAAATGCATCTTTGTTTTAAGATCCCATGAATGTCAGAATAGGAAACCATGCAGTGTCAGTTCATAAATGGACCATTCTGTTTGAAACTTTGACAAATGACTCCCTGGCTTTGCTTCTCTTTGCTGAGGAGGGAAGCAGTGGCCTTCTGGGGCGGCTTCTTAAAGATATTTCTATGAGATTTATGTGGCACAAAGAACTCTCAAAGACAAATCAATATATCCAAGTTGAGCATTCTAATATAATCACACTGATCAAAAAAAGCGCTTCCTCGCCACAGATCTGTCATTTCTTCCTTTCATTGTGCGAAGATGCCTAAAGGTTTTATGTCCCTGAAACAAAGCTCTGAATGACCGTCTTCAGTCACATAGGATATTAACAAAATTCCATAAAAGCAGCCATCACTCTAGTTGCATAATTTCCCTTGGGAAAACCATTTAAGCTCAAACTTGGTGAGAGAAATATCAAAGAACAAAATTAATGGAGAAACATAGTCTTGGATTACAGCCTTATAATTACTTGTGAACCTAAACACACACACAACATTGAATTTCGGAATATTGGCAAATTGTCAATTCCATAGGGTTGTACAAACAATGATCTCATTGCTCCATACTCTTTCTGAAGACTTACAGATGCCTTGATTATCAGGGGGTCAGGTTCTTACCAGGTCTTGTCTTAAACCAGTTCTGGGTGATACACAACCTAGCAACCCTCCCCCTACTGGGAACCAGCCGTTGAGCATCACTGCCCTGCTTTTTCTTTAATGAAACTAAACAGTGCCCTGATTAAAATTTTCTTAGTTCTTAGTACTGAAGTAAATGGAGGGAGGGAAAAATAGAAAGAATCTGTCTCAAAATTGTGTATGAGACTGTATTTAAGAAAGAAGACAAGAAAAGGGCAGTTGATAGAGTTTTAGAGGGTCAATAAGTAACATTCTCTCTCTGTTTCTGGCTGAATTGTAACCCCCTTATGCCCAAAATTCTTATGTTGAAGCCCTAACCCCCAGTACCTCAGTATGTGACTTTATTTGGAGATAGGGCCTTTAAAGGGGTATTTAAATTAAAAATAGGTCGTTAGAGTAGGCCCTAATCCAATATGACTGGTTTCTTATAAGAAGAGGAAATTTAGACACAGCAACTACAGAGGAAAGACCAGGTGAAGACAGAGAGAAAACAGCCATCTACAAGCTAAGGAGAAAGGCCTCAACCTGCCAACAACTTGATCTTGAACTTCCAGCCTCCAGAAATGTGAGAAAGTAAATTTCTGTTGTTGAAGACACCCAGTCTGTGATACTTTGTTAGAATAGCCCTAGCAAGCTAAGACATTCTGCTCCAGAGCTCTGAACCAACTTATCAACAAGAGACAGGAAACAGAGATGGGATGAAAGCTATATTACTGATAAAACTGATTTAAGAATGTGGCTTTGGATCAGTAGTCAAGAGAACCTGCATTGAAACCAAAGCAGCAGGCCTTGCCTGCAAACATATCAGATGCAGGAGCTGACAAAGCACCGTCTGGATGGGCAGATAGATCTGAAAGAAAGAGGACACAGAACCAGTTAGGCAGAAGGAGGATGCCCTGCGAAGGAGTGAGTAAGGTGTTGGAGAGAGGTTGGGGGTGTTCCTTTCTCCTCTGGATGGGGCACTGCAACTCCCTCCTCTCTATGGAAATGTGAGAAGTGAAAAATAAGTGTCTCCATACTCCCACTTCAAGCTGATCTCAAGCTTTATTTCGTCTGTATTTCAAAAAGAAGCGAAGTCATCTCTGGTCATCTTCATTTGGAAATACCATATGCAACTAGAAGGCCACAAAATGAAATCTCACTTTGCCCCCCTTCAATATGCTCATCTTCCTATAGTTTTCCTGAGGAATGACATCATTGTTCGACCACGGGCCCAAGGCAGTCACCTGGGGTCATCTCACTATCTCTTTCTGTCTACCTGTAGTCTTGTGGATTCCTCTTCTTAAACAGCTCTTGAATCTGTTTCCCCCGCTCCAACCTCATGGTCAATGTTTTGGTACATCTCCTCACCTTCCCTCTGGATTCCTGCCCAATCTCCTTTTTTTTTTTTTTTTAAAGATTTATGTATTTATTAGAGAGAGCACAAATCAGGGCAGGGGCAGAGGGAGAGGTGGAAAAAAAGAGAAGCAGACTCCCCACTGAGGGCAGAGCCCAAAGGTGGGCTTGATCTCACCACACTAAGATCATGACCTGAGCCAAAATCAGGAGTCAGACGCTTAACCAACTGAGACACCCAGATGCCCCCCAGTCTAATCTCTTTAACTGGCCTCTCCACCATGTGCCATTCTCCTACATTGTCACCAGAGTGAACCTTCTAAAACCCCAATCTCACCACAACAGGTCATAAATTCAAATCTTTCAAGCTCCTTATGCAGTCACTAGGAAATCTGCCTGAATTGGTTTCCTTTACATCTCTGTCAAGCCAGAGCCAGAGGCAGTCAGAATCCAGAGCCCATCATGAATCGGGGGCACCAGGCTTTGATGATGAAGAAAGGGAAGACAAGTTTTGCACATGGTCACAAGAGAGTCCCACTGTTAGTGAGAACAAAACCCCAGGCCTGCCTCTGCCCCTCTCACCCATTCCTCTCAGGGGAAGAAGAAGGACCTACTGTTGAATAAAAGAAATGGGCCAGTACGTCTCTCTCTTCCCTCTGGGACCTGGGGTAAGTCTTTATTTAGAGGCTCCATCCCTGAGGGAGAAAACGTGCATCCCAAGCACTGACGGTAAGTCAGTTTTAATTCTCACGGGCAACATAAGCAAGTCCATTTGACCCTCACACTGAGCTTCATTCTCATACAGTTTTCTCAGCACTGGAGATAATATTTTGATCTCCATCTACTGAGTCTAGACTTGCAAATCTGAACCTTCTTAGGGAAAAAATGGATGTCATTCTAACCCACTCAAACCCTAACACTTCGAAGACTTGTGATTCTGCCCCTGGTTTATGGCTCTGTAATGTTAAGAGCTAATGAATCCACACAGTAAAAAAGGACAGAGTTAACTACTTTTGCTCATAAAAGAGGTGAATTGTAGCAGAGGGGCCCTTTGCTTTTCAAGCAATTAAGGATCTGCTGGGGGGGGGTGGCAGTCAGTCTTGTGGCTCCCTCCTTGGGGAGCTTGCTGCTCAGTAAAACGTCTCGTGGTTTTGAGTCTCCATTTTCAGAAACGATACCACTGTCTTGCTATCACAGCAACATCAGAGCCCTGTGTCACTACTAGTCCTCCTCCTTTAGCCCTTTACAACTCATTCATTAGCAAGTCATGAAGAGCCCACCATCTTGAGTGTCTCAGGCCCACCATCTCTTCCCATTCCGTAGATACCACCCTACTTCATTTTCATCAGAATACTACAAGAGCCTCCTAACTGCTCTCCATGAATTGTGACTCTCTCTGCTGCAGTTCATCCAATTCACTCCTGGCAGATTAATATTTCCAGCAGGCATATTTGGTTCTATCTTTCCCCTATTCAAAACCGGTCAATGGCTCCCCTTTGGTTTCTAAATTAAATAGGACTCCTCCTGCTGGAATTCAAGGGAAGTCCTACACAATAAGGCTCCAGCTTCCCTTTTCAGCTGACTTTCCATGTTTTGTATTGTAGTCATGCTGCATTAATTACTGTCACCATAACACAACCCTACAGTTTTCTGCCTCCTTCCTTTTGCTGCTGTGTTCCTACTTCAAAGGATGTCTTTTTTCCCCTCTCTGAGATGGACCTTTAAGGATAAGTAGGAATCAATAGGCAAACCACAACTATTTAATGAAATCTTTTCTTATCTCCCCAGCCTGACAAAAGATTGAGCCTTTCTCTTTTTGATACCATAGCATCATAGCACTTTGTGCTTATCTAACTGCATTTTGTTTACTCTACCCTGTGGACTCTTTCCTCCAGCAGCCCCCACATTTTTCCTTGGATGATTACTCCTGTTCAATTCTCAGCCATGTGACTTGGGTGGAATTTATTCCTCTTTTGTTGTCAAGTGGAACATAAATGATCCATTAGTCCCACCCTAACCCCCATCCCGGAGTCTTCCTATTTTGTTTACAAAAAAAGATATGATACCATTAAGGGCCACAAGGCATAAGAGCTATTTGTTGGGGCTTTGAGAACAGAAGTCTCCCTTATCTTCCAAAGGAACTCCAAGAAGACATATTCTCTCTTTTCTCAGATGGTGTGCTGAGGGTGTGAGGTCTAGAATTGTAGAAGTCATTTTGCTAACATGAGGGGAGCCAGCCTGAAGATAAATCTGGCGCAAAGAGGAGGGACAACTAAAAGAATCATGAAGAAAATGTGATATTTTGGAACTCTGGGAAGACAGTGCTTAGAGCCAGGCCTAATTTTATACTTTTCAGTTAAGTCAATAAATTTCTAAATTTGTTTAAGCCTATCTGAGTTTGGTTTTCTGACTCCAGCAATAAATTCTTCTCCCTCATACTAGACGTATGGTATCTTCTTCTTGGGCCAGGTTTAAAGTTGCAGCAGTGGATCTCATAGTACCTCACATAGCAGCTTTTTAACAGACATCTTTTAATGAGATCGATTTGTGCAATGGGAAAAAACGTTCCCATGAATTTCCTGAGACAGAATTTTGAAAGAGAAAATAGTGCAAATATTCACTAAAGGTTTGCTGAACTAGTTTGGATACGCTGATACTCATCAAGACCACGTTGTATCAAGCCCAGAAAAAGCTATTGAGAATAGCTTCCAAAATCATTTTTAAAATTTCTGGTTGTTCAGGAAAGTAATCATCCTACCTGATCCTGTTTGTTCAACTAGAAATTTTTTAAATGAAAGATAATCCTCAGACCTAGTGTACAACAATAACCAATTCTTAAAATCTGACTACTATAGCTGAAAGTTCGTACCCTTTCACCAACATCTCCCTATTTTCCCCACCCTCCAGCCCCTGGCTTTTTCAGCCCCCCATTTTTCTACTCTCTGTATCTGAGTTTGACTTTTTTTTTTCTTTTGATTCCACCTATAAGTGATAACATGCAGTATTTGCCTTTCTCTGGCTTATTTCACTCAGTGCAATGCCCTCAAGGTCCATGTTATTGCAAATGGCAGAATTTCCTTCTTTCTCCTGGCTGAATCGTTTAGATATACCACATCTTCTTCTTCCATTCATCCACTGACGGACACTTAGGTTGCTCATTATCTTACAACTTTTAAGGCAAGAAATCTAAAATAGAATAGCAGTACTATGCTCCTGTTGGAGGCTTTAGGGGATTCCGTTCCCCTGCCTTTTCGCCTCTAGAGGCCACTGGTCTGCACCTTGTCTGGTGGTTCCTTCCTTGCATCGCTCTGACCTCTGCTTCCATCATCACACTTCTTCTCCTACCCCCCCACCCCATAGGGACTGTCATGATCATAACTGGCCCACCGAGATAATCCAGAGCAATCCTCCCATTTCAAGATCCTTAATGTCATCACATCTGCAAATCTCTTGCCTTGTAAGGCAATATACTCACAGATTTGGGGGATTAGCGTTTAAATATCTTTGGGGGTCTATTATACTGCCTACCACACTCTTTTTTCAGCATAACGACTTTGTATCCCAAAACACACTAAATAAATAAGCCGTAAGAAGTGATATTTTGAAATTATACTTTCAGGCAAAGACACATTCACTAATTTACTTAGGCCAATAGCTTCTGGTTAGAGAATATTATCCGGAACAACTCTGAATTGCACACACATTTGGATCCTTTACTTTGTGTGCCTACACGGAGCAAAAAAATGGAAAGGTGGCATGTGCTCATCTTCAGTCTGTCTTATATACTTCCATGTCTTTCAAAGTGCTCTCATGTTTAGCCTTTATTTCTCCCTAAAGATATTCACCTGTACTTAAATTTATTTTTAAATGTGGTTTGAGATCCAGACAACCATGAGCCTAAAATGGTTGAAAAATTGGTGAAGAAAATAGTGTAGGAAGAAAAAGTGCAATAAACCTCCATTACATTACATTTTGTGTCAAACTCTATGTATTTTACAATTGTCGTTCATTAACTATTGAATCTTATTTTCATTACCCAATTGACATATTTCTCTCTCTGATGAAATTGTTTGAGAACCATGGGTGAGGACAGAATTCATTACAACTAATGGAAATATTTTCCATGTAGCAGGTTTTCGTGTAATGGCAGGGGGGTTTCAGGAAAGAATCCGAATTGATAGAAGAGGGTTAGGTGTATTTGCCCTTAGTTGACTAGGCAGCCCATTCAGGTGGTTCACCCAGAACAAAAGAACCATCTTGTTCAGAAAGGAGCTCTGACGCCTCCACTGAACTAGACAGCTGCTGGTGGTTTTTAAATGACAGGTTTTCGAACTCCTACACATCAAGACTTCAAAAATCCTAGGGTTGAATTTCAACCAAAGCACCCTGTTGTAGGTATAAAATATGTGTATGGAGCTTGATTTTGATTAAATCTCTTTCTGTATTGTCAGCTGTGAATAAGCCCTCTCCTAGGTGGTCAAATGAATGGCCAGAAAGCAAAGGCCAGTTTTCAGGTATTGCATTCTAGCGAAAGCAATCTACCCCAGTGCTTCCAGGATGCTGTTATTGGGAAAGCAAAATTGCACTGTTAAGAGGTCAGAAGTTCCCATTCACCTCTCTGTAGCCACATGAATAGAATTTTTCTTTGGTGGGACCATAATATAGTTGTGAACAGCATGATTATACCCTTGGTGTCACAAATTGAAATCAATTTTAAAAAAACAAATCTTGGCTCATTCTCTGATTTTCAAGAGTTTCTGCAAATACTTTCAGGAAGTTTGTCAGGCTGAAAATTTTAATTAGTCCCACTAATTGTTGTTACCAGCCATAAATCAACTTGAACTGATTTGGGATCCAAATACATATAACCCTTACTTGCCTCTTCAGACCCTATGAAAATGAACTTGGTAGCATGCTGAAGATGCTACTTTGCACGTATTGCCTGAAGAAGCAATTAGCGGACGCCATCCACGTCACTAATTCACCTAACCCAGAATGTTTCTCTACTTTTACAGCTCCATCAGCCCAAAAATAATAATGAAGGCTATTCGCCAGAGTTATTGGTACAGAAGTTACCCAAACTGAAAAAAAAAAAAAAAAAGGAGTGGTTTTGATGTGATTGTACAGGGGTCATGTGCTGAACACTACAAGGAATTGCTGGTCTGTTTCCTAGACCCCCATGAAGTCTCAGGCCTTTGTTCCAGGAACTGCATATTTCGGCGTGGGTCAAATGACCACTGATCTCAGTCCTGACCCCGTAGCTACTGTCTGTCAGCCCTCTGTCTGTGTGGGGCCATGGAGGAAGGAGGGAGATCAGAGAGTGTCACAGACTTATTTCTAAGGCCTCTAATTGGGCTCCCAGGATCGGATCTGAAGGCCAAGTGAGAAAAAGATGATTAGTAGGTTAGAGCACAAGCTAAACCCAGTATGAGTGTTTGTGCGTGTG
The DNA here is from genome assembly GCF_002007445.2 of Ailuropoda melanoleuca. Classification (NCBI taxonomy): domain Eukaryota; kingdom Metazoa; phylum Chordata; class Mammalia; order Carnivora; family Ursidae; genus Ailuropoda; species Ailuropoda melanoleuca. The sequence continues at coordinate 123,087,851 of NC_048220.1, read as the reverse complement.
TGTGTAGGTGCATGTACACACATGCGTATATCTATGCCTTAAAAACCGCTCCTAGTACATGTCACACAAGACCATTCAAATTCCACATTTGTTACCTCACAGCTCCAACCGCTAGGACACAACTTTTGATACAATCTCTCTCACAATAACTGTTTTGAAGAGTCTCCTATCTAAGCTTCACACATATTTGCCCTCTTCTCTTTCTTGACCCACAGTATCCATTTCCTCATGGCCTGTGGTTGCCATATTTACCCATAGAGTCTAGGAATTCTTACAGGGCTCTACAAAGCCATTTTCTAGCGCATGATATTCCATATTCTTAGAAAACTTAAGGGTACTTTTATCTTTATTTTTTATTTATTTTTTTTTATTTGAGTAGAGTTGACATTAGTTTCAGGTGTGCAGCATAGTGATTCAACTTCTCTGTGCGTTATGATAACCTCACCATAAGTGTAGCTACCATCTGTCACCATACAACGCTATTACAATACCATTGACTATACTCCTTATGCTGCTTTTATCTTTCGTATATATATTCTATTAGCATATAACACTATAGCATATAGCAGAAACACAGACAGGTTCATGATTATTTTTTATCTAGTTTAATTTATATCAAAGTAAGAATAAAAATGCAAAAAGTAAAGCACAATTAATGATGAAAAGAAAGTCTCCTGCTTAACCCCAGTCCCTCTCCCAGGAAACAACCTCCAAATGGATTCTTTTTTTTTTTTTTATTCTTACACTTGTTACCTTCAAAATACTAAACAACATGAATATAAGATTTCTGAATGAACCAAATTTTTATGTAGCCTATGGTCTTCCAGAAATGAAAGATGAGGTTTTGATTAACTTTTACACCATTCTCTCTTCTCTCCCACTTCTTTCTTATAGTATTTTATGTATCATCATTTTTATTTACTTGTTTATCTTTAATTACTTTAAATAATATTCTTATGCCTCAGTTTCTTTTTTTTTTAAGATTTTTTAATTTCTTTATTCGACAGAGATAGAGACAGCCAGCGAGAGAGGGGACACAAGCAGGGGGAGTGGGAGAGGAAGAAGCAGGCTCATAGCAGAGGAGCCTGATGTGGGGCTCGATCCCATAATGCCGGGATCACGCCCTGAGCTGAAGGCAGACGCTTAACCGCTGTGCCACCCAGGCGCCCCTTATGCCTCAGTTTCTTATGTAGCAATTGCAATTTTCTCAAGCCATGTTCTTGGGCATAAAAAGGACTAACTTCATTCTATAACTAAAAGATCCCACTGCACCAGCTGGCAGAAACCTTAATCATTACCAATTCCAAGCAAACTTGGTCATTTTACATGTAAGCTCTTATGTTGTCAGATCTCATTCCTACCTACCCTACGTTCATGGGAGTGCAGGTTGTTTCCGAGGTGTTTGTGTGGTGTCAGAGCTCTGGGAGTAGGTCCTCCCAGAGGACTAAGTAAGAGGCCTAAGACCAAGGAGGACTTACTCCAAGGAGGAGGTGCATGCACACAAGGAGTAAGTCCTCCTTGGCATCTCCTGATTTTGGTCATCAGCATCTCTTTTGACATCCATTGAGCTGATCCAGGCACCAGCCTGACCTATGATTACTAGCTCACACGGATTGTATATCTGTGTTCTGATAAGAGATCCTTTAGATCCATTAGCCATCCTAACATTTTTCTGACCCTCTTTTGGGCCATGAGCAATTTTCTGACTCTATGATGCATGGGGACAGAGCAAACTCAGCAAGGTTGTGTAACACTCTGCCTTGCCCTGCCCCCACTATGATTCCCATTGTATGGCGAAGGCATCTTTCAGTTAGGCACTGAGGGTACTTCTGTGAAGTTTGCTGTTGGGCTTGCTGCCTTCCAGGAGTTAAATGGAGAAAGGAATGCTTTGCTCCTTTTTACTCTTACATTTTCAAGCCCCAGGACTGGGGTGAAGAGTGCTGGGCAGAGCACAGGTGACTTCCTGAGTACTTGATTTCCTCCTAACTCCCTAAACCTCTGGCCTTCTCCCTCACTTCAGGCACACATTCCTTTATGTCCTGATTCCGTCAGGGACTTTTTTTTTTTTATACTTAAAACCTAGCTTCTGCAATTTAATGACATATTCTTTCTCAAGATGCCTGGCTCTTACAAATTGAAAATCTTTGGGTTTCAAAAAAATGAATTTCAAAAGCATACTTAGAATCTCAAAAGCCAAGAACTTGATTGATGCATGTGGCTATGTCAGCCTTCCTCCAGGTAATAAGCCCAGAATGCCTCAGCCAAATATACCATATTTAATAGGGAAAATATCTTGAGATTAAAAACCAAAGGAGTAAAAAAAAAAAGTGAGGGTAGATAGGGAATTACCAAATATTATCATGGACCAGGTTCCAAATACAGAAGTCACAGCATTTCAATTCCACCGTATAGAAGATGAAGCTATTAGCATCCCTCTCCTTCATTCCACCCTTTCTCCTTCACTTGACTTTCTTTTATGTTATTAATCAGTTGTTGTTCAGTTTCAAATGACAGAACACCTGACTGATAATGACTCAAATATCTGACTTATAAATCACTCAATTATCAGTAAGTTCACAGAAGATAAGTCAGAACTGATACAGTAGTAATGAGATCATAGAAAATCCAGACTCTGTTTTCCCATCATGCCATTCTAAGCATGTTGGCTTGCTGTCCTATGGCTGCACATGATTGCAGAGCCAGGAATCACATTTGGGATCCAGGCAGGAGGAAGTGGAAAGGAGAAGGGGCTGGGACCATCTGCATCTGTTTCCTTTATCAACAAAGCAAATGCTTCCCCAGAACAGTCCCCTCCATAAACTTCTGTTTATGTCTTACTGATCAGAGCTGTGTCATGTGGCTACCACTAGTTGTGTGGGTGACTGGGTAAGTATGTACATTTACAACCTCTATCTAAAGTCTATAAAGTAAAGGAGGTTGGAAATAGGTGTTGAGTAATCCAATTTACAGCATCCGCCAAAGTCCTCCCTTTGGCTTGTCAATATCCACATACACTAGCAGAACACACTCATCCCTTCACCAAGGGAGACACACACAGAGTCTCATTCAGATGCTGCATCAAGCTTGAAGTTCTCCTTGTAGATGGTTCTCCTTGGGGTCACATAGTCTATGCTAAAAGACAATACATCTGATATACAATGGAGGAGAAGAAACAGAGTAACTGAAAAACAAAAACAAAACCAGCAAACCAAAAAACAGGACAACATAGGACAAATACCACCCATCTGGAAAATGGCAGAACGGGAGGTGTGCCGAGGTCATTGTTTTGCTATGTATATCAAATCCCACTATAACAAAGTTGATCTTTAGCTCTGCTTTCTGTATGTAGCTCCAATGGTCCTTCTCCTACCCCTCATTCTGCTCTCTAGGAAACTCACTGTTGTCCATTGTCTTTCATATCCTACTTGAGACTCATCGAGAGTCCACTCCTCTAGAATGATACAGGACTTTGCAGTCTGCTCCCTATTGGTGCAAAATCGAAGGTCTGAGAATTGCTGTCAGATAGTGGTTCTCAAATGGGACTGGCTTTGCCCCCCAGAGGACATTTGGCAATGTCTGAAGACATATTTGGTTGTCACAACAGGGTAGAGGTACAACTAGAATCTAGTGGGTAGAGGCCAGGGATGCTGCTAATGTCCAGGACAACCCTCCATAGCAAAGAATTATCTGGTCCAAACTGTCAACAGTGCCAAGGTTGGGAGACCCTGGTCTAAGCCATTCACAACAGCCTCCTTCCCATTTCTAGTGATTTTATAGGCATAGGTGTGAGACCCAATTCATAAGCCAATGGGACCCTAGGGGAAAATCTCCTTCAACATTTATGGGAAAGGTACTATCACTAATGATAAGCAACACATGGTAAAAAAAAAATTAAATTAAAAGCAATTTTATTCATGTAATACCTCCCACCAGCCATAACCATGAGGAAAGAGATCACTAACATGCTGAGGAGAGTGGAGCAGAAAGATGAAAATCCCAAGTCCCTGATGACATTGTGGCGGTACTCCATTTAAGAACCCTCCCATCTCCAGATTTTTCTTTATATGAGAAAATAAATATATTCCTTGCTCAAGTCCATTTTAGTAGGGTTTTCTATTACTCACAGTTGAATGGATCCTAGCCAATATAGGTTACTTGGTCTTTCTTTTCCATGTGACTGATTTGTGTCCCGAACTAATGATTCATCCTATTTTGTCCTATGACTGATAATGTAAATTCATATTTGAGAGCAGAAACCAAAGTAGCTGGTGTGGCTTTCCTCTGGTGTCGTATAAGTAGATCTCAAAGGCTCTCTCCTTTTCTGAAGGAATTCTGACTGGGAAGTCTTTTCAAATGGATGAGATATGTCAGCTGCCAGTTTTGCTTTACAATGAGTGAAAGGTCAGCCTCTGCCAGGCTGCAGGTCAGCCAGGGGCCAAAAGAAGAGGGTCTACTCTAGGCACTAATACAGCTGGGACCTTGACTTTTTCTCAGAATTTATTATTGTTTTAGAAAACAGCCCTTTGTTATTGCTGATTGGTTGGGGGATTGGTGGACTGGATGGTTGGTTAGTTGGTTGGTTGGTTGGTTGGTTGGTTTGGCTTACAGGTAAGTCCTAGCCTACATACAGAACTGTGGGACCCACCTGTGCCATTGTTCCATAATATTATCTTTGACTTGTGGCCTTTACTCCTGTTTTAACCCACAATTTGATGCAGAACCTGGAGCCTCTCCAAGGTTCTTGGCTCCCAGTTGCACTGCTACCTTCCATAGCATGTTCTGGGCCTCCTTCCTTCCACATAGTTCCATTCTCTATCTCCTAGAAATTCACTGAACTTTCTTAACCATTGGTGACCCATCTCTCTTTCCCCTTATCTTGGTCTTCTCACTACGGGTTAACTACTTCTATCTTTTTTTCCCCCAAGGGTATTTGGGAAATGTCAAAGGGCAAATATGTGTTCAATCTTCCATCTTCAAACGGAAGCACATATGTTACAGAGTATATCCTATAACACTGGCCATGGAGCACAGAGGTCAGAGAATGCCACAGACCACGTGGCAGCTCTGTACGACACTCAGCAGGAAGCAAAGGAGAAGGTCTGGAATTGTAGGTGGATCGTTTCACCTTGTGCTCTAATGAAACACCTCCTAACAACATAGGATGTGGAAGGCCCCACTGGCAGCCTGCCTCATCCCTTATACTAAACAGTGAGCCACAGATGATTCCTTCTACCCTAGAGGGTCAGGTCCCTGCAATAAAAGCCTTCAGGATGCCTGCTGCTCTAATGGCAATAGCAACAGCTATTAGAGTCATAGCCCTCTGTCTACAAGCACCGTTCCTTGGGGCTCTGAGCTGAGTAGCTGCCTTCCCCTGCAGAAATCTAGCATTTCTGGGGCTCCTGGGTGGCACAGTCAGTTAACCAACCAACTCTTGATTTTATCTCCTGTGCTGATCTCAGGGTCATGAGTTGGAGCCCCACCTGGGGCTCCACACTCAGCCCGGAGTCTGCTTGAGATTCTCCCTTCCCCCCCCTCTGTCCCCCCCCCCCCGCTCTTGTTAGCTCTAAATAAATAAATAAATAAATAAATAAATAAATAAATAAATAAATAAATAAATAAAAAGAAGAAGAAGAAGAAGAAGAAAAAGAAGAACCCCAGCATTTCTGGTCACTTCTGTTTTACAACCCGCATGAAACATGCCCAACAGGAAAACCATTTCATATTCACTTTCTTTCTTCTACAAACACCCACGTGTAACAAAGCTCCTGTGAGAACAGTATAGATGCAATACTAAGTAAAGATTTTTTAAAATCAGCCCTTTAAAATGTCTCCAGCGTGGACATATTTTAAAGCTCTCCAGGTAAGAGAGCAACTACTCATTTGCAAGGTTGTGCTGGGCACTTATTCCCTACAGTAACCTGATGGCCCCTATTTATCTCATTACTCTTTAATGGATAATAAGACATATCTATAAGAGAAAAGACCACATAAGAGGAAATTCTGCATGGGACTGTCACAAAGCAACCTAGGCGGAAAATAACAGACTATTAGTTAATGAAATGCTAAACTGGATAATAAGTACCTGAACACCACATTTGCAATGTACATAGATATAGAACAACACTGAACTGTTTAAGCTCTCATCAATCTAAAAAAAAACACCGAAAATATCCAAAACAAGGCTGGAGACTCATTAGAGTTTAAAAGTGTTTGCTTTCTGTTAGTTGAAGTATTTTCCAGTCAGGCTTAGATTTCTTGTTTTTTTTGTTTGTTTATTTTTGGGTTTTTTTGCAGATTCTCATCGTAAGTCAGTTTTCACAGCAATTGATAATTATTCTTTTTTTTTTTTAAGGTTATTTATTTATTTGACAGAGAGAGAGACAGCCAGCGAGAAAGGGAACACAGTCAGGGGGAGTGGGAGAGGAGGAAGCAGGCTTCCAGCAGAGAAGCCTGATGTGGGGCTCGATCCCAGGACTCCGGGATCACGCCCGGAGCCGAAGGCAGACGCTTAATGACTGAGCCACCCAGGCGCCCCAATGGATAGTTATTCTTAAAGCGCGTGTGCACATGTGTGTGTGCGTGTGTGTGTGCGTGTGCATGCCCCTTGCAAAGTGAAGAGCTTGTTGTAGTTCATGGCCCTGCTTACGCATGATCAGGACGGCAAGAGCACATTCCTGGAAGGTCTCTGCTAACTATTGCCTTTTCACACCCATGATTCAAACTGTTCAGTCAGCTAAAATGGATAACAAGTGACCTGGTGCAAATTACAGGAATTTGCAGGACAAGATCCAGAAAGCACTCGGCCAAATGCCTGTGCAGTTCTATTAGACAACCCACAAATTTGTTTGGGAATGGTCCAGAGGCCACTTTGACAATGAGCATTTCTGATTCAGGGCATCTTTAAGCCCATCTCGAAGTGAGCGCAGAGCATTACTTGAGAAGTGAGTCACTTCCAGGGCTGAGGAGCGGCTGCGTTTTTAATTTATCTATTGAACTTCAGTCATGATGAGTAATAATCCTGTAAAAAATATCAGTTCTTCACAGGAATGTCAATACCTGAAGCCAAGTGAGTGGTTTGTGGGCTTCCTCAGAGGACTCAGACACACCAGATTTTAAATGCCAAAGAAAAAATACTTGCAGACATTTTACAGTCATGATAATATAAGAGAACAGTGAGATTCTTGTACCTGCTTTTTCTGTTTGTTGTTTTCATTTTCTCTGGTAAGCACACGAAAATATAACTCATAAATATGTTCTTGATTTATAAGAGTAAGGAAAGTGGAATGTTTCTTGATTGCCTTTCTTCTCCCATAATTGAATTTGTGCTCGTGGTGATGCTCACAGGAAAGGGAGGGAGGGATCTGAAGTCCTCTGAACACTTAACTCTGTCTGATCGTATGTCCAGGGCTTCCCATAATTCATCTCACTTAACTCATAAGCTACCCTAGAAGATATCTGGCATTATTGCTTCACTTTTACAGACAAAGAGGCTGAAATTCAGAGAAGCTATTTAGCTTTCCAAGGTCACAACATTAGCAAGTTTTATATAATTTGTCGGACTTCAAAGACAATGCTCCTCCCTTGACCTTATTTCTTTGAACCAACTCGAAGTATTAACTAAAAATGGTGAAATGGTGATTTTTCTTCTTGACCTTCCTTTAAAGATGAAACCAACTTGGTTGTACTCTTATAGATGACATTATATTACATGAAGTCGTGAAAAAAAAAATCAAAGAAACTCATTGTCTCCTTTTCGGTTTTTTTGTGTAGGTGCAGTTTGCTTCTTTGTTTTATAGATTGAATTCAAGATTAATTCTCAGTCTACTTCTGAGATAACCTGAAGTAATTTACAAGCTGGAGTGTAATGTAAAATAGGACATTTGTTTCAGAAATAGATCTGAGTTGATCAGAAGGAACTAATCCATTCAATCAGTAATTCACCAAGTATATACTACCAAGCACTTACTAGGACTAAGAATAAGCCATTATTACAATTAAGTATTGAGTAATGCTCTAGTAATAAGAGGAAAGGGGAAATACGTTACATTACAAAGTTTGCATTTCCAAAACAGTTAAAACTATAAATTTCACACTAAAAATAAAATATTCCCAGAACAAAAATATGTAGCAAAAATCTACTCAATGGAGAAAATTAAAACTATCATCTTGCCAAAAAAAGAAGACACACTGTGCAAATGGACAACACTGAATCAATCCTCCACACACGTCTGCTTTATAGAAATTAAAGTCTTGGTCATCAAATAATGTGGAAAAATAACTGGCACCAAGAAGTATTTCTGAACTCTCAGACAGTAGTGTAAGTTTCTAGTCTCAACATTACATGGGGGAAAATATCCTCACCCTAGAAAATATATTTTTCAAAACTGAATTCAATGGAAGATGATACCAATCATTTATTGTTTTGAATGCTAATGTAAGCATTCAAAAACAAATAAGCAGTAGTAGTTCTAAATTATTTAATACAAAATAGATGTATTAGGTATTGATTGTTTAGTTTCTGTTTTGTGGGGCTTGAGTGACAGCTTCTCAAGAAGCAGAAAGAGAAAAAAATGCCTCAGACATACACAAATAGCACCATTCATTTCTTTGTGATAGACCTGATTCTTCCAGCCACCTTCCTGACTCCACCCACTATTTTCCTGATTGAGAAGGAATTTAATGTAGTGAATAGTTCTTCACAAAATGAAGGGAGATACCAAGCACAGAGGTAAGACAGTGATAATATGAGCTCTCTGTTTCATGATTTTTCTTCTTAAAATAAGACTATGTTTCTTGGACTTCTCCCAACTTGACACCCTGGTAGCATGTGGCATTTTTGACAACCCCACTATTTTTTAGAGACTGCCCTCACTGCTTTTAGGATACAAGTGCTTTAGTGATTGTCTCCTTCCCTTTGGGACCACTCCTTCTCACTCTTAGCCTGGCTTCTCTCAACCATGTATGAGGACCATTATGGCTCAGTACCTCCATCTAAAACAAAACATTTAACCCTCTGCTCTGCTCAATCTATACTCTTCTTGAGGGAACCCCATTCATTTCTCTTATTTCCATTGTCACCTCAATTATTGTATGAACACCCTCTTTCATAGATTTGCAGCTGAGGCTGTGCCATCTGAGCTTTCTGCTTGCTCAGCAGATATTTAATGGGCTCTCACCAGCATCTCAAACACAACATGGCAGAAACAGCACATTTTCTTGCCCTGTGCCTCATCCTGCACATCATGCCTCAGGCAATGGCTCCCCCATTCTTCTGGTATGCAGAAAATTATTCGCATATATTATTAGCTTTACCTCAACATTTTCTAAAAAGGTAATGTTTTAACCCTATTTTGGAATAAACCTCTTTGGCAATCCAGTAAAGGCTGTGTGCCCTTGTGGTGGTCTTCAGAATGAACCTCGCAGATCTCCCACTGAAGAAGTGCCACTGACCACCACCCCGCTTCTGTGCTTGGAAACACAAGCTGCTGCATTTGTGCCCCAGCGATGCTTCTGACAGGCTGTTCCCAGAAAATTACTAAACACAGCCGGAATACTAAGGTATGGCCATTCCTGGGAGAGTAGGGACTCCTTCGACTAGTAATTTGGCTGGAGGATTTGCCCATGGCTTTGCTGAACCTTCTATGCTAGGTGGCATCGCGTTCTAAAAGGCTTCCGCCAAAGCTTCCTTCCTTCTTTCCTTCTGTGAGGGCTCTCCCAGCCCCTGCCAGTTCCCTCCCCATTTTCTCCCACAGGCATTTCCCCTACTTCGTAATTGTTTAATAGCTTGTTGTCATCCGCTTGTTGGGGGATGTGTGCTAACAGAATCCTTTCCCCAGTTAAATTCACACTTGCTTTCCCACAAAACTTGACACACAGTTTTAGAGCTTCATGCACCCACTTAGGTCATCCATGGGACTATGTAAGAGCCCCTCAGCCACCATTCAGAACTGCCCTGAAACCTGCCTTTTTCTTTGCACTCCCACTGCCTTCCCTTTATATCTGCAGTTCAGGCTTTTCTTCATCTTTCATCTGATACGTAACATGGTCTTATAATGTATATTTCTCCTCCCAATGTCCTTTTCAAATTCATTATTCATAATCCTTCTAACTTTTTTCTAAAAGAAATACAATCTATTTGCATCACTTGCCTGTTCACAAACCACCATTACAGAATAGCCCATTGGTCAAGGTTATCTCTGCTTCACCTAGCCTTTCTCCTCTCCATACTCATCACCCATCTTCAAGCACAAAGGGTTTTTGTCATCTCTTAGGTTGCTCCCATATCTTAAAATGGCCTTTCCCCTAGACCTGCCAGTTAAAATTAACCTTCCTCTTTTAGGCCCAGTTTGAAAGCCACTTCCTCCCTGAAGTCCACTTTCTACATTTATCTCAGTGTTCATCATAAATGGTTTTGTGAGGCACTGCCTTCCCTACTACATCGTAGATTCCACAGAGACTGTTTATTAATGCTTTCCTTCCCCACAGAGCAGTGCCTCTCCTGTAGCAAGTGCTCAGTAAGTATTCATTGACTTGACCCACATCCAAATGCCTACAGAACAAACTCAATGCTCATCACACTGGCACTTAACACCCTTCATAATCATGCTGCACATTGCACTTACTCAACCCATGGCAAGGTTTTCCTCAAGAAACCTCACACAAAGATGTTTCTATGCCAGCAAATTGACCATCATCCAGTGTCTGATAGCCTCAGAAACCAAAAGCGGATTTTTTCCATTAGCCAAACACGTAAGTATAATGCAGGAAACCAGAATGCCAGTATATTATTTTACAGTAGGAAATTCTTGTGGTAGAGACTAAAATATTTAGGACATCTATGATCCGTCATTGTCTCTCTGTAGACAAATCTACAAGGAATGCTAAGTAATAATCAGAGGAATGCTTGGTGAGTATAAAAAGAGAAGAAAAAAAGTAAGGAAGAATCAGATTAATTGAGTATTTGTTAAGATCATTCAATCACTTATTTGTTCATCTAACTGAGTAGCTACTCATGTCTTCTGAAGCCAACATCTGCCCTTGTGGTTCCCTTGCCGATAACACCAGAAGACTAGAAATCATTTGGATAAAACTCCCTTCCTCTTGACAGACTTTGATGGGGATGACCAATTTTCATTTATTCCTTTTAGAACACCCATTCATTCTGAATACCACTTATTGGTCACTTTACCCTGTGCTGCCAGATTTTCATTTAACCCTCCATTGAGTGAACATGATCTATCATCAGCCAAATTGTAAACTCTTTAAAAACAAGGATTTTGCCTTATAGAGTAATAGTTCAGATAGTTATTATGCACTTACAAAGAGAGGGTAGAGGATGGGTCCCCACATAAGATTATAGTCCCACCTGGCCAGCTAGAATTTATAGAGCCTGGCAAAACAGCTCTTCTCCTATGGGAGGAGATTCCCTCAAAAGGCACTTTCTTCTTTTTGCTACTGTCTTTCCCAGGAGTCCCTCCCTGGGACTCTCTGCCATGTATGATATTGCAACATCTAGAAGACTTGTCCTAGCCAAGTACCCAACCCCCAGTCCTGATATTCCTTCCAGTCACTATAGGTTTTTCTGACATAGTCCAGGATTAAACCCTATTGGCCCTATTCCTTGCCCCCTGTCTTCCACCTCTGCCTTACCTCCATTCTTTAACCTTTCTCGCTGTCTTGGTAGTCTCTATGGTCCTTTGCAACCAACTGTCTCCTGCATCCTAACCCCAAGCTCCTCACCCTCCACCCCATATGTGCCTCTACCCAAAATGAAACTCCGTGCTCTTGCTGAATGTGCTGCCCTTAGAGCACCTATCCTCCCCTCCCTCCCCAACCCCACCTGAAGGGGGAATCACCACTGGAGGCCCCAGAAACATAGTGATAATTGCCCTTCCCAAATAGCAGGAGCTTACTGGATAATCCAATCAGGACAAGTGTCCAGCTCCATTCTCTTGTAGGAGTTGCATTTGTGGGAAGACTTTGGAGTTCTGCCCCCCACATGATCAGCACCTTGGCCAGCAACAAAGGAGTCACTGGCTAAGTAATGTGACCACATGGATTTTCCAAGGCCAAGGCCATGGGTGGGTTTCAGACCAGAGATGACCAAGTCATGAGACCTGAGCTCAAGGATATGAACAGAGTCATGGCAAACCACCAGGTGTTCCCCAGGAACAGGTGTTCTGTCATGCAGGGCAAGGAGAGGCTCTAGGTAGCCCTGATTCTCACATGTCCATCCATTGGTAGGAGCTGAAGACTGCACACTAGGTCTGAAAGGCCCAACTGCCTCCTGCTTCTGTTGACTCTGGCAGCAGCATTCAAGACTATGGGCAAGGAAAGGACAAACGAACTCAAAGAACATGGAGGCAGAAAGGAAAGTAGAGGCTCTCTAGACGCCACCATGGAGGAAGAGAAACAGAGTAGGAGGTTGTTCACTTCAGCCTTACTTACCTCAAGAAACACTCTCAGTCAAGCCTACTCTCCAAACTGCTCTACTCTGTTAATCCAGGTGTGGCTGAATCAATAGGAAATCAACAGGAAATGGTCCTTATTTCTCATGCAGCATAAGGTCAGTCTCTCTGAGTATAACTGTTGCACTTCTTGGCTTTTTCTCTGGGAAACTGAGACTGACAGAAGATGAGACTTCTGAGAAACAGCAGAAGGAAACAAAGCCTTTTGAGGGGTTCTCTGCCCACGGGGGAAGAGCTGCTTTGGCAGCCTCTGTAAATTCCGGCTGGCCAGGTGGGGACTTATCCTCTGCCTCTCCAAAGCCCATCCCCTACTTCAGGATTCAGATCAAATTCCAGTTTGTCTATGTTGCCCCCTCCAGTCACTCATCTCATTTGTCAACTCTGCCCACAAGTTAGATAAGCACTGAGAGGGATGCACACTAAGCATGAGACTTCAGAATCAGGGAAACTGGCAAATGATGGGGTGGCCGGTGATGCCCCTCGGGTGGGACACAGATATTCTCAACCACACCTCTGCCAATGGGATTTATCATTTTAAGATGGTTTATTTCTTAATTAAAAAAAATAAGGTAATTAAAACTTGCCTGGAGTCATATAGTAGTAAGAGGCAAAGCCAGGACTTGAACTTGTTTTGTCAGACATACAAAGTGTTACCTGTGGAAAGGTCCACAGAAAGTTTTGTTTTGTTTTGTTTTAAATACATTTTAATGAAAACCTTTCAGAAATGGAACATACATTTCCACAGATTCAAAAATAGGGAAAAATAAACATAGCCCCTCATTTCTACTCCCTAGTCACTGAACAAAAACAGTGGCTGTCATGGCATGATCCCAATTTAACTCAACACGTCTTCAGATGAACTCCCCTAGCCCTTGCCGATGGGTGAACATGAGGAGGAGGAAGAGGAACCTTGGTCTTCCTGCACTGCTCTCTTTACACTTACTTGGTTCCCCCACTACATGTTCACAACCACACATATTTGGACTTGTATATTTATACAACTGGATTCCACCCAGCACACCCTCAACATAGCCTGTACCACCCCAGGCAGTTCCGTAGTGCTGCTGGCTTCATGCCTGTTTCATTGCGCAGGCCCCTTTTCGTACAAATACATCTTTCCAAGAGTGGCACTGTGCCCTGAGCTTCCTGGCTTGTGGCCTGGCAGTTCTTCCCTGATGGAAAGCCTAATGGCCAGTGTTCTCTTCTAAGTAATGTTGTGCCAACCACGTTGAGCTTCTGTGATCCGGATTTTGTGAGAAGCCTGATGCTTGCTTTCTGTAACGTCCTTTGGAAAGCAGTTGCTGTTAAATCAATGTTTTTCTTTTCTTTATTTTTTTTCATTATTCTCTTATTGTTTGGTCTTTGCTGCAAACTTGTTTTCCTTCATAGGGTAAAATCTGCCTCATGATAAAATATTTTATTTTGAGCTTACAAATATATTTTATGGTCAATTTTAACGTTTATTATTTTATGCTGTGGAAAGTAGTATTTTGGCCAGATCTTGACTCAGGATTGTTATCATGAATACACAATATTTTATTCTTATATAAAATATGGTTCCATGTCTAGAATTGGTTTTTTTATTATTACTCTGAACTTAACATTTCACTGGCTCTGACCACATCTCTAGCTATTACTGAGACATTAGCTTTCTATTCCTGTCTTACTTACACTGCTTCTCATCTGAAGAGCAGGACAAGCCAGCCTCATGTGTTTGTTAAGAAGCCCTCATCCAGAAGAGCCAATAAATCTGAGAGAAGAAGTAAGGAAGTAAATATATGGTTTCATCTGGGGCAGAGTTTCTGAAGTGAGTCTTTTTAATACTTACTTCTGAGTCAGATCTCTGTTTTGAAGTTGATATTTTCAAGTGGAAGATGTAAGGCAGGTAAGTGGGATATTACATTCCTTCGGTAACCCCACGGCATCTCAAAGGACAAAGACAACATTTGTTTATTGACAACAGACTGGACTTCCTGAAGGCCATCATCTACCTGAGGCCCTTCCTTGATAAGCTCTCTCTTCTAGTGTCTGGAAAGAGTCTGGTCTGAAAAGACTCTCATTTCTAGTTATGCTGGTGGTATCTTTTCTGGGCAAAAATGTGTGAACAAAAAGAACAGAAATATAATATGTAACCATTACAACCTCACTGTCAAAACCAGAGTCCTGTGAGCAGAGTGGTTACTGACTTACTTATGAAGCCTGATACATCGAGACTCACTATGTGGTGTTCCAATTCATTTGGGTAATGCTGGGCCTGAGAAATGTTTCCTCGCATTTCTTTTTTGTCTTGGTCGCCCATGATATCTTTCTTCACAGGTCCTGTCCGAGAATGCTTGTCATGTGAAGTAGAGGAAAGTGTCCCCTTTAGGGCCCTCTCCGAAATATGGCAACTCCCACTCTAAAATACCATGACCAAAGTTGAATAATCCCCACGGCCGAGGATTTATGGCCAAAATTCTTCCAAATTACATTTGATAACAAACAAACCCTTCTGATTCAGAGGACCTCTAGTTAATTAATTATAGGGCCCAACTAAAATCATTTTTGGCAGATGTTGTCCAAAATGTAATTGGTTCATATTCAATTATCTCATAAAACAGGTACATTAATTTAGAAGCTAAAATGAGTACATCTTTCAATTAATGCATCCTGGCAGTCTCACCAGAACACTGCTTTGATCAAAACTGTGTTTATCTGTGGGCACATTATCCTGGTTTTATGTGGTCATTGAGGGGAACTAGTAACAATTGCTCTAACAGTTTACAGACCCAAAGCTTCTTCACAAGCTCTACAGTGTAAAATTTTCAAGACTTAATTAATCATTTTCTTCAAGTACCAGAAAATCCCCAGAACGAGTTCCTAAAAACAACGCTGGTTTCCTGCATTTGGACTCCGTGCAGTGGTCCAGCGGCTATCAACCCAAGTAGACAGCATATTTTGCCTACTCGCATTTCGTAAAGTAGTATAAAATGACCATCTGTTTATTTTTTATTTCCAAAGAACATACTTCCATCCTCAATTGCCATACTGTTTCTCTTCAAAAGACAGTGTCCAAAAATACAACACCAAATTGTCAACTGTCCAATTCTTATCAAAACTTCAGGTTTAGGAAAGCAATGTCCATGGACAGTTATTTAGAATATGTGACCCAAAGGCACATAAAGCTGATCCTTTGATCCAACTTGACAGCAGAAGGCAGAGAACAGGATCAAGTGGTCTTGGCTTCTGCAGGACTGCCTTCCTAACTGTACCGTAGGTGCCAAGCCCTCGGCTTTGATGGAGAGACCATAGAGGGGAAGGCTTCTAAGACCAGATGCCATACTTGCTGTAGGAATATTTCTTGAAGATGCTGCACTCTCAGTTACTCAGTGCCCCTTTAATGAACTTACGAACTTACTACTCCAGCATTCTGGAATCCATGCTAACATAATCAGTAGCCACCCGAAGAGATATAAACCTTGTTAAAATCACAGGTGTCCTCACTGACTCTGGGCTGCAATAATGGGTAGGTTCCTCCAGTCCAGATATCAATATGATGGCGCCTGGAGGAGCTCCTTAACTCAGGACTTTATGGATCTATTAAAACGACCAGTGGGAACTATATACTTTATACTATATAGTAAACTTGAACTTCCCTTATTTACAATGAGTGGGAATTCTGGACAACGGAGTTGTGGGATCAGTTACCAGACCAAGCTCAGCTGCTTGGGACTTTGAGAATCACTTTGTTTTCCTCCTCCTCCTCTTGCCGTGTTCCCATCCTGCTGACGAATGTGCTCTCCATCGTTCTGGCCCCACTCAGGCCTGAGCTGGAATTCTCTTTTTGTTTCTGAGCACTTTCTTGTGAGAGTCTGTGCTGTTGCTCATGTTTCTGTCACATGAGCCTTCGGCACTTGCTGGCTGAGGAGGGCACCGCTGCAAGTGCCCTCTGCCAAGTCCATTTATGAGCCCAAGGAGAGCAAACTGCCTCTTTCTTTCCTCGGCGTCTCCAATCCACACCCTCCACGAAGGCTGGTTCTGCTGGCCCAGCGCTGACACAATGAGGGCTTACTTTTGCATATTTTGCCTCGCAAAAGTAATTTACTGAGTCGCACATTGAGCAGAAAGCTGGGCACCAAGACAGACTCCAGCTAACTCTCCAGAAAACAGCGTCTGTGGCTGCCACAGCTCAGGAGGGCTCCGGCTGAACAACTTTACTTACAGTACAGTGGAAGGAGCAAGGCTTTTGGTGTCTTTGGACTTGAATTTGAATCCCGACCTTGCCTCTTACTAGCTGTGTGGTCTCAGGTAATCTAGCTAACCTCTCTGAGCCTTGGTTTGTTCATTTATAAATAGTACTCACCTTGACAACGTTGTAGTAAAGGTGGCAAATTATGGCTTCTCTTGAAAAATGGAAGGGGGAGGGGAGAGAAAAGGAGGAGGAAAGGAGAGGGCACGAAGGAGATGTATTTTTTTCACTAAGAATGAAAAACCACATCTCCCTCTTTTCCCTTTGAATCTCAGAAAACTTAAGAGATAAATTGGATATTCGGTTTGAATAGTAGATAAAAATCTTCTGACCTACAATTTTGAATGCTTATTTCTCCTGGATCTTTTGCTCCCACTTTTACCTATTCCTGGGTCCTCATTTTTAAGTCATGTTTATGGTTCATTACTTTGTGTGGATTCTTTTTATTGATGTGGGGTTTGAGCTTTGCTTGAGGTTTGCAGAACATCTCAAATCTTTAATGGAATGAGATGCGATACACACACACACACACCCATATACATTACTATGTTTAGAGATATTGCTATGAACATTTTTGTGGAACTATGAAGTAATATATAAAACAATCTCACACCCTGTCTTATTTAATCCTCCTGATGACCTTGTAAAATAGACATGAGTAACTCCATTTCTGAGACGAGGCAACCCGGGCTCTGTGAGTGGCTTTCCTCAGATTACTTAACTTCTCACAAGGGTCAGAATTTGACATGCAAACTAAGTCTTTGAGATCCCAGCCCAGTGTTTTTTTCTTCCGCCTCCAAGCTGCGTCCGCAGAGAATGAGCCATTTCAGGTTTGCTGTTGGGCCTCAATAAATAAGACCCACGACAAGAGTGCACGTTTATTGTGCACCTGCTAATGCCAGGCATTTTATATGCATTATCTCACTTCCTGCTACCCACAAGCCAATGCTCATAGGGTAATACTCCCTTATAAACTATGAACAACACAAAGGCAAGCTCCCCAAGGTCAAGGCCAGTAAGGGGAGGCCTTGGGATTTGAACCCAGGCTAGTGCAACTCAGGAGCTCTCACTCTTTCCCACTACCCTCTACGTGCATCAGAACTGTCACCGAATGACACTTCCTGAGGGCAATGTTCAAAGGACTCTGGACTTGTGTGATGTCACCGTGTGGCTGTGATAGAAAGCAGACAGCAGCAGCAGGCTGTCCCTGCTTCTTGACCTCTCCCCAGAAGGGAGCCGGCGGTAAGTGGGCAGCCGGACAGCCTACACCACTAACCTACCGCGGCTCATTAAAGTCTCAGGCTCTGTGATCTCATTCGGTTCTGAGAGAAAGGGTCGCGATCACTGCCTTTGTGTCGACCAATTCATGCTTTCCTTTAGGGTCCACCTGGGCCCTGTGATTTTCTTACCATTCTCTTTGCTGCCTGCTTTAAGACTAACATATATGGTAATAACAAAACATATGTTCTAGGGACCGGCCCTTAGAAGCATCCTGGGACTGTTTTTGGAAGTATAATTATTACCTTGAAGCCTGTTCTTTTTATCTTTTGAATGTATTCAGCTTTAGAGGCTCTTGCTTTAAGATATGCTTTTAGGTTACAATAAACAAGGTTAAATATTTCTGGAAATATTCAAAGAGGGAGTGTTTTTTTCATCTTAATATATGCTTTTATTTTTTATTTATTTATTTATTTATTTTTTAAAGATTTTATTTATTTATTTGACAGAGATAGAGACAGCCAGCGAGAGAGAGAACNAAGCAGGGGGAGTGGGAGAGGAAGAAGCAGGCTCATAGCAGAGGAGCCTGATGTGGGGCTCGATCCCACAACGCCGGGATCACGCCCTGAGCCGAAGGCAGACGCTTAACCACTGTGCCACCCAGGCGCCCCAATATATGCTTTTAATGTTAGTAGGATTATTTTCTTTTCTCTGCTGCTTGTTGCTCCTCTCAGCTGAAGCTCCAAGTTTGTCTTTGTTGATCTGTCCCCTGCTCCTAGCAACATCTGAGGTCTGATCTGTACCCTCTACCGGACCCCTGATCTTAGGCAGCTCCCCAACTTCTTGAAGACCTGATTTTGTTTAGGTTCTTTTCAATCATAAAATGAGGATAATAACCACCCTTTCCACCTCTTGGGTTGTTAAGAGCTAATGAGATTTTGTAAGTTAAGGTGCTTTGAAAACCATGTGTTAATGACGCTAAAATGTAAGATCACCATGCCAGCATTCATTACAAAGGCATTTGGGCCTGTGGCAGTTATCTGTAAGGACAGTCGGAAATTCTATAACACTGTCCGTTTGCCTACCTGTCATGAATCCCGGGCATTGATTTTGGAACTGAGGTTCTGATGACCAGCACTTTTATCCAGATCATCACGAACAAGTCTGTAGAGATGTAACAGGGTGAGGGCAGCTTCCTTTTTTAGTGACATTTTTCATTCTTCTCAAAACAGGGGTCAATGAACTATAGCCAGTGGGCCAGATCCACCCCATTATCACAGGCTAAGAATAGGTTTTACAATTTTAAATAATTGGGGGGAAAAAATCAAAAGAATAACATTTGTGCCATGTGAAAATTATATGGAATTCAAATTTCAGTGTCTACAGTTTTTAATTTTACCAACAAAA
Source organism: Ailuropoda melanoleuca (assembly GCF_002007445.2). Taxonomy (NCBI): domain Eukaryota; kingdom Metazoa; phylum Chordata; class Mammalia; order Carnivora; family Ursidae; genus Ailuropoda; species Ailuropoda melanoleuca. Next base: position 123,068,531 of record NC_048220.1, on the reverse strand, counting down.
ATTTTTGTGAATATTTATTTTTTCTTATTCTAGAAGTACCTACATCTTTTTCTTGATTTTTGCCTGTTGGTCTGCAAATCCTAAAATTCATACTATTCAGCCCTTTACGCAGAAAGTTTGCTGACCACTGTCTTAAAGCACTCATTCTGCTCTTGAGTCCAAGGGACTCAAAGGTCCCCATCAATTTGAACGCTGCCATGCCACCCAGAGACTTCATTTGTGCTAAGACTCTACGGGAGAGATGTTCTGTATAAAGAGAAGACTGAGGCTCAGCGACTGAGAGAGCAGATGGGTCGATTTAGGACTCAATCAGGATGGGAAAGGCCAACAAAAAGGAAATCTGAAGGAGAGGAGAAGAGAGAAGTAAAAAGCTAGCAGTGGGAGAAACCAGTTCGTCAGTCCCCTTGGAGATGTGACCCAGATAAAAGGAGGTGGTGTGGGGTCTCACTGCCCTGCGTGGGCAGTCTGGGCACTGGACCCAACACCATTCACTCTATTGAAACAGAAGGTTCCAATGTTCCCTCCAGGGAGACAGGAAGAGTCCGGGGGCGACTGAGGGCAGTGATGGGGTCAGAAATGACCCCGAGCTCTCCTGGCTCACGGAACCCTGGGGACTGTGGTGGTGCTGTGAGCTTCCCCACCAGCAGTCTGGAAGTATTGGCAAGTACTGCTGTCTCTGTATGGATTTCGCACCCATGGGAAGACCAACGTGGCTGAGGAAATTGAGACCAGTCCCGTGTCTGAGAGGAGAGATCAAACCAAGAGGTACAATCTCCCTGGCACCTGCCAAGACCCACTGCATGAAGCTGAGTTTGGCAAAAACTGAAAAGGTGGCCCAGGAGTGACAGTCACTGAGCCAGGTCGGACAAAAAGACTTTCCGTGGTTCCAGGGGATGTTCACCCCAAGGCCGTCCAGTCATCACCAGGGCTTTACCTCGCCCGCAGTTTACATTTGCCCGGTATGGGGCGCAACATCACAACATCAGTGAAGCTACTGAATGCAGCTTTGCAAAGGGTGATGGACCCAGGCGTCCCGAAGCGGAGGGCAGCGCACAAGGCACCAAAGCTCTGGAGTTAACAACCTGCGCCAATGCACTGAACAGCCCTTTGATTAGGGAGGAACAAACTCCCAGGGAGAGCACGAGGGCCACTGAGCCACCTGTGGAACCAAGGACAGAATGTCACTGAAGACTTCCCGACAAGTGCCCTTTCCTGGGAATAGTCTATTGTAAGAAAACGAAAGCTTATTTTGCCACCAACTTCTTTAGGCAGAAATGAAGTCTTAGCGAGTAAAATAACCCTGATTAGCACAGCACTGCGGAGAAGCCTCGAGGGTCTGATCTCACGGCCCCTCTGGACTTTCTCTTCAGGCAGTTAGGCGTTCACAAGAAAATCCCTTCTCTTTATGTGGCTTCTTCAGCCGCATCACTTTGTGAAACAATTTTTAAAAGATGAAACACAATAACCCCCCACACTTGAACTGCTCTTATCTGTGATGCCTCTTGCAAGTTCCAGCTAATCTTTAATATGCTTAATTTCTCCCCGCCCCCAAGCCTCAACCATTAAATTTAAAATAATAATAATAATAATAATAAAGATGAAGAGGGGGAAAAACAGACGTCCCTTGTGTTACCCAGCAAGAGTGTGTGATTTGTAAGATTCTAAAAATCCTTCCAGCCCTGCTTATTTTGACAAAACTACTTAACACTTCAAGCAATGAACTACAGGGCATAAAAGTATAATCTGCAGAGAAAACCTTAATCCTCTGCAGTAACCTATTTGAATCTCCTCAAACACATTGCGGTGTGTAGGCCTGGAGAATTAAGTCAATTGTTTGATCCGAGAAGAAAGGCAATTAGGGCTCTCTCTTGATCTTTCTGGTTGAATTCTAGTCAGGGGCAGCCACTGTTCTCAACAGCTCCATCTGAGACCCCTATTATTATAATAATAGAGGTGAGCATTAGCATTGCTACAGTTAAGGGTCTTGCTGCATTTTCATTATGAGTTGTTTTATCCAGGAGTTTTCCATTGTGATGGGCTAATATTCAGGATGCAAATGATTAGCTAGCTGTGTTTTTTGTTTTTAAAACTTCATTCAAAGCTTCTTCCTTAACCAAATATTTCAGTCGGAATGAGGGAAAACCTCGAGAAGCAGCTATTTGGGTGATGGGACAGCTGTGTTCATTCACCATTGGGTTACAGGCAGAGATCTGACAGGGGTCTCTTCAAAGGGATGTCTCTGGGGCCTGTGACGGTGGAAGATGGAGAGGCAGAATCTAGTTGGGGTGGTATTGAGGGAAAACTGGGGGTTCTGCCCTCATTGGCTTACAGCAGCTCCCAAATTCCCAAACGGGAGCCGCAGTCTAGTTGGAGGTGCCAACTGCCGCTGTGTTCACATAGTACAATTATATGAGTTTGGGTAAGATCATTAGTCCATTGCAAGGGATATTGGAGAGGGAGTTGCGGCTGGAAATTATAAGGTCAGGTGACTGCAGCCTGTCCCAAGCCACACGTTTGGTGGCGTCACTGATGACCACACCTCTCCTCGGGCTTCAGTGGCTCTCTCTCATCATCTAGAACAAACGTCCTGGAGCTATTCTTTGTCTTGTCCATGTATGTGAGCTCCCTGCCTCGGAGAGGGGTGAAAGCAACAGCTCCGGGAAGACAAGAGGGGACGAGCTAGCTCCTCGGCTTCCTGCAGGGTCCCCCTGGGCTCGTGCTGTCCTGTTCTAGCCTCAGGCTCCTGACCAAGTCCAAGCGTAGGAGGTCCAGAGAGGGTGCCAAAGCTGTCTCCAATGGGTCATTCTCCTGCCTCTGCCTTAGAGTTCCTGCAAGAGGGTGCTTGGAGCAAGCCAGAGTTTTGCTTTCGGGTAGCTGAGGCTTGTGGAAGAATGGCAAGGAGGAGTCTGGTTATTTTTATTCTATCAACGGTGACAGAGAGCCCACAGCAATGGTCCCACCTGCCAGGAGCTGGTGGTCCAGGGGGCAAGATGTTATAAGAGATTATAACAACATGGCATGACAAAGGTGATTCAGGAAGGAGCCCAAGGATGTATACTTAAATTTAAGGTCCAAGGCTTGCAGGAGATAGTTCCTGAGCTGATGCCCAAAAAGTAAGTGAGATAATCAGCAAGGAGGTGGCCTATTTCAGGCAGTGCAAAATCCTGGAGGGGAACGCAAACCATGTTTAAACATCTGCAACCGGTTCAGTCAGGATGAAGTCGGGGGTGGGGCAGCAGAAACCCATCTGGTCGTGAGGGAATTTAACAGCCTGGTAAGGAATCTGGTCTTTATCTTATAGGTAATGGGGAACCCATGAAATATTTTAAACAGGACAGTATCATGAAGAGATTAACCCTTTAGAAAGAAAATGAGAATGTATTTGATTTCCACTGCTTATAACAAATGACCACAAAGTTAGCTGCCTCCCCCCTTGCTTAGCCAAACTGAAACATAAAATTAACCATCGCAACTACCTGTTACCCCCAAAGAATCTGAGAGCCGGCACTGCTGAAATCATTATTCCTGGGGGAGGGCTAAAATTACCACATTTGCCACAAATTCTGAACCTAAATCTAAAATCAAGCCTTTAGATCTAATACGGAGGATAAAGGGAAAAAGAAGACGATACCACGAGAAAGTAGTGCATCACATCCAGAATGTATGACATTCTACAGAACAACTGGTTGGGCTTCTTCAACTAGTTACAAAAAGAGGAGTGGAGGAATGTTCTAGATTAAAAGTGGCTTAAGAAACATAAAAACCAGGGGCGCCTGGGTGGCACAGCGGTTAAGCGTCTGCCTTCGGCTCAGGGCGTGATCCCAGCGTTGTGGGATCGAGCCCACGTCAGGCTCCTCTGCTGTGAGCCTGCTTCTTCCTCTCCCACTCCACCTGTGTGTTCCCTCTCTCACTGGCTGTCTCTATCTCTGTCAAATAAATAAATAAAAAATCTTTAAAAAAAAAAGAAAAAAAAAAAAGAAACATAAAAACCAAAGGCAATGTATGGATCCTGCTTGACTAATTACTTGGACAAACCAGCTGTACATTTGAATACAGACTGGTTACTAGGAATTATTAAGGAGTTTTTGGTGATTTTGTTAGGTGTCACAGTGGTTGAAAAACAGAACAATTATGTTTGACTTGAAAAAAGCCTTTTTGTCACGGGGAGGAGAGTCAACAGTCACGGGGGCCAACTTCATGCCCTAAGATTAAACTGAGGTTCGACCTCCTGTGACTCCCACCCTTCCTCCAGAAGGAATGAGTCACCCCTCTCTCGGATCCTCTGACACATATGGGTGTACGTGTTTCCTTTTCAAAATAGTGAACTCCTTGAGGACAGGGACTCTGCTTTAATCTTCCATGCCTAGGATATAATAGATGCTATAAACACTAATAAATCCTGGAGTGAATGTTCTCCAAATCCCTAAGTCAAAGGTAAGAATTTACTCTACTTCATGGTTGTTACATTTTAACATCATAAAATGCAAGAGTAGGGCATTTCGGAACCATAAAGAAACCTATCAAAAGTAAATAAGGACTATGTCAGCACTGGTTCGGTGTAGCATCCAGCAATAGGTCGGTGAACACGTCCTTTTTTATGTGGTTGGGCTCACAAATACTGAATTTGAGCTGTTCAGTACCTGCCTCAGAAATAGCTGTGTCAGTTGAGGTGATGCTAGCTGCTATAAGCCCCCAAATCTCAGCGGCTTAACACATTGCTGTTTCTCACTTACATGAAGTCCAAGCAGGAGCCCCCTCTCAAGGGAGGGCAAGTGGTGGGGTGGGAGCAAAGGCTCTGTTCCATGCAGCCATTCCCATTCTCATGATGGTGGCAAGAATTTGGGGCTAGTAGCTATGGGGAACTTGTCTGCAACGCTTTAGTAAATACCTTTTCACTCCCAGCTCAGAACATCTCATGAAACCTGAGTAAATCACAAAGGGCCTTCTTCACGTTGTGGAAGGGAACTGTAGAGACATGCACAAAAACTTTATAAAAACTTAAAGAAGATGATAAAGATAATTCTGAAACAGCTTATTGGTTTAAGAAAATCTCATCTAGAGATGAAATAGCTCTAATGAGTGTTGAATTCCTTCTCTGGTACACATTTCTCTCATGTGTAAAGCGTATGGTTTCACAGTGCTACATCACTGGAAGGGTGTCCTGTCTCCAACATGGGAAAACCAGTGTTCTCCTTCGTAGATGTACAAATGCCACTGAGCCCATGTCTAATCTGTACTTCAGCTCAAATATCCTGGGCTACAAAACCATGTGTCCAGCTGCTTACTTGACATCTCCAGAGACATTCTTCAGGCCCCTCAAGTTCAACAGCCAACTAAGCTCAACATCTTTCTTCCTAATTCTGCTTTTCCATAAATAGTTTGTAACTTGATTGCACAAAGTTCAGCCTGGTGTTCTCTCACTTCATTTCTCCCACCTCAGTGGTTCTCAGCCTGGCGTGATTCCGCTTCCGGGGTACCAGAGACATTTTCAGTTGTCACAACCAGGGGAACAGATGCTAGTGGCATCTAATGGGTAGAGACTAGGAATGTAACTAAACACCTTACAATGCATAGGACAGTTCCTCCTGCTCCCAGTGAAGAATTACCTAATTCAAAATGTCAACAGTACCAACAGTGCTGAGATAGAGATATCTTGTCCTACTCTATGTCCTGTAGGTTGTACTGCCTCTGTATCTTTCAAATCTCTTCTGTGCCACTGCCCCATTCCCAATGCCGTGTTACAGTCCCTCATCACATCTCCCATGGAATACGAAAGGATCCCAACCCATTTTCTTGCTACCCAATCCTGTTGCTCCTTTGGAAGGACATGTCCTCCCCCATCTTGCAAGCTGTCTCTCTCATCTTTAAGGTTCCGTTAACTCCCCAAATATTAACTCTTATGTGAACCTTCCTGTGTGATCTTCTCTCCCTCCTTCCCCTCCAGTCTCAGTTGGACAACCTGTCTGTAGACACACCATCACTTGTTTCCCAAACTAGACCCAAGTGACTTGTGAGAAGGAACCTTTATATTCAGCCTCCATGAGTAATAACACAGCACATTTGAAGTAACATAAGAATGTACACTCTCACTGGCACTTCTCATGATCAGAACTAGAAGGTAAGAAGGCTGGGCTGGGTTGGGTAGGAGGCAGGGGGGACACGGTGGTCATTGTGGCCTGCTACATTGAGTTGGTCTGTGAGACTAGTTACAGAATTTGGCTGCTGGCCTCATTATTGCTCTATAGAGCCCCTGGAGCTAACCTGCCCTGATGGTGGGATTTGATGTGTTTCACTGTGAGGTACTCTAGTGTCTTATGGACTTAGTTTCTTTAGGTATCAAGAGCTACTAATATGGAGAGAGAAAATGAAAACAGCCAGACTACTACAAAAAGAAAAAGTCAAGGTCCAATAAAAAGTCCCAAGCAATATCGGCTTTGGCATTATTTTGATGCATATGGAAGACTAGTGGAAGTGCTTGTTTAAAAAAAGTTCAGGGGCACCTGGGTGGCTCGGTCAGTTGGGCATCCGACTCTTGATTTCAGCTCAGGTCGTGATCTCAGGGTCCTGAGATCAAGCCCCACGTTGTGCTCTGCGCTCAGTATGGAGTCTGCTTGTCCCTCTCCCTCTACTCCTTCCTCCCCTCATGCTCTGTGCACTCTCACTCTCAAATAAAGAAAGAAAAACATAAAATCTTAAAAAAAAAAAGTTCAAATATTTTCCCTTGTAACATTTTCAAGGCCACTGATGAATCCAGCGTCCTTCCTTTTCAATCTTGCTATCGGTAGGGAGGGGCACCAGGACAACCTCTTCTTACATGTACTCTTACATTTTATGATTAACAAATTAAGGAAACCTAGAGGTCTTCTCTCACTCCTCTCTCTAATATATGTGTGTACACAGGTGTGCAGCATTATTTATGACAGCAAAAAACTGCTTACAACCTATTACATCTTTCATTAGTCAATTAATTATAGTGCATCCCTAATTGGTATTTAAGATATACATTAATATTCACCCATCAATGTAAATGTAAATATGAATTCAACATTGAGAGATATGCATGATGTATTAATAAAAAAGAAAGGACAGGAAAGATATGTATGGTATCTAATTGTTAAGGCACACTGGAGTGCATGTGTGTACATGTGTCTGTACACAGGTCTGACAATATACGACAACTCTGGGTGATGGAATCATGGCTGATTTATTTTTCTGCCTATGCTTTCTACTTTCTCCACAATATTTTCAAAGTAGCATTTGTTTCTTTTTCCTACTAATAAAAGTAATACATTCTCCAAATTTTCAATCTTGAATATGCAGCACTTAATAGTCATATAAATAAGAAACCTTCCAAATACCTGAAAGGCTCATTTTGTCTCCTGCTTCGTATCTTAACTCAAATGATACCCTTCCAGGGGGATCTCTCAAACCACCTGACTGAAAACTGCACCCATCCCATCTTCCTGCTTTATTTTTGGCCATCATCTATACCACCATGTGCCATATTCTTTACATCCTTGTCTATTGAGTGCCTTCCTCTACTAGCATATTAGCTCCCTGAGGGCAGGAGGTTTTATTTTGTTCACTGCTGTAGCCCCAGAGCCTAGGACAATGCGCAATACACAGAAGGTACTCACTATATATTTGCTAAAATAATGAATGAAGACATTTGTTTTTTAAAAAGGTTTTGCCTTTATTAATAAGAAACAAATGATATTCAGTTTAAAATAACATTTTTAAAAATGTCATGTTTTTTAATGTAATGTTAGCCCTTTATTGCAGGGACCACTTCAAGCTGATGAAAGCTATGAAGACTCCTCATCTTGCTCCCCGCCCACCCCCAACCTTCCCCTCCCATTCCCACACACATAAAATCACATACAATTTCTATAAACTTCTTAAAGTGTCCACTGATCCCAGGGTTAGAGTATCTGATTTAAAGTGTCATCTGGCTTAGAATCATGATTTCTCCCCCTATTCTAATGATTCAAAGAATATATGTGACTCAAATATGTCTTTCCCCACTCCCACCAGCCAGTTAAACATTAAAAGGATCCCTTCTTCAAAGGAGTCACTGCTCAGCGAGGAGGGGTAAGTTCAGTGTTTGCAGTTGAGAAGACGATAAACATCCAGATGAAAGCTGAAAAATCTAGTTAATAATCCAGAGATTTCCAAAAGTACAGATGTTAATAGAGTGTAGCCCAAATATCTGGTGAGGTGAATTTTTCACTTGTCAGCCAAAGTCTTGCATCACAATCTCAGACAGAGATAGAAAAACAGGATCTATTCCACATAGAAGATGCTTTTTGAATTTTATTGTTTAAAGAACAAAATAAAAGGGAATATGCACATCCACCAAAGTGAAGTTTTCCATTAAATAGAAGAGAAAGCAAATACTTCGTAATAAAGACCACCCAGCTAAAGACAGCATATTAGAGCAGTAAAACAACAAACGCGATTTGACTTTGTGTTTTATTTCAACGGGCACACTTCATTCATTGTCTGTAGGAAAACTAGGCTAGATCTCGATGGGCAACAGTCACAGTTATTAAGCAAGAAAATACGCCACCACTTCCGTGCCCTCCTTTATTTCTTTATGTCTTCACTCTCATCTGGCTCTTTCTCTTGATGCTCTCTTTCCCACCTCATTTCTTTTAACTCTTGTCTGTACTTCCGTTCAATGAACCGCTTCTGATGGGCCATCTGGGGAAAGTTATCTGACACGAGGAGATACATTTTATACTCAATAAAGGGTAGCCTCTGGTGCAAAGAACGATGCAAACTAAACACACACACATTCAGGAGAAACAGCTGTATGTTCTAACGCAAGAGGCAAATAACTGCTTGGTGTCTTCCCTTAGTCTTTTGTCAATCAGAAACCCACTGGTGGTCTGCACCAGAACCCTGATGCGAGATTGTGATATCTGATGTGAACTTGAGTATAAAAGGCAGCAAAACATATAGGATTGTTAAAACACAGGTGTGTGGTTTCAGAATGGTTCCAGGTAGGTAGGTGTTTTAACACGGTTCTCCTAGTAAGAAGTGATTGTCAGGGAGAGACTACAGAACGTAGTCAGATGGACTTGTGTATTTTTGCAAAGCTCAAACCAAAAGCTCCAAACAAATAATGGTATTATCACACCATTAGTTACCAAGAATTAAAATTTCTGAAAAGAGGAAAAAGATTTGATGGACAGAAGGCATTAAGTCATTATTTCTCATCATTCTATTTTTATATTTACCATGAGATACCCAATGCTATGTCAGCAATAGCAACGCAGGTAGAGCATTGTTATTTGGTTAAAGGAAACATGTCACTCAATGGTATAGTTTAAGCTACATTTAGGTTGATAGTTCACCCTATGCAAGAATGTTAGACACAGTGGAAATCTTGGTTAAGATCTAAACATTTTACGATTCCATTGTCATTTGTTCCATATAACAAGTACAGGAACGGAGTAAGAAATCAAGGATGGAACAATAACAAAAGCCATTTTATACACTTAGTCAACAAGCACATACCTCAACAACAAACATCACAGAGGGACACATGCATGAATGAGAGCCACCCAAGTTACCTGGTAACACATAGGGAAAAAGACACTCTTCTCCCTAATCAGCTAAAGGGTTGTTATATATAAGAGTTCCTATTTCATATTTAAAAATATAAAGACTCAGAAATGTGAGAGAGCATGGCATGTTTGGGGAAGAGCACATTTGTTCTTTGTTAAGATTGAAGCATAATAAAAGTGGATATAAATATATAGCAAATTCCTAAATCATTGCCCCCCATTTTATATAGTGTCCCATCCTCCCCACAGGTGAGAGAAGGGACAGGAACAGTGGTGGGAAAAGCATCTGAGAGGCAGGTGGTGAATCAGTAATCTGATTCTGAGTCACTGACTGATTTTAAACAGAAGAGATACATAATGACAACTGTATTTTAGAAATGAAATAGGAACAAAATCCTATCTCCAAATGATATCAAGCTGACCTGATGTATTGTATAACACACAGGTTTCAAGTATTCTAAGTACTTTTTAAAAAATAAATCAAATCCAAAAAAGTCAGCTGTAAATCAAGTTTCTACAAAATGAACCCTACTTCCTCAGTAAATTCTATTGTAAAACCTAGTTTGCATTAAAAAAAAATCCCACCACTCAGCTCTAACCACCGATAAACTTTAGAATGTATTCTTATAGTGTCCTATAAAGTTATACCACACACACACACACACACACACAGTGTAAATGTATATATATTATATGAACATACAAATACTTAATCATTCCCCCACCCACCCACCCACCCTTTGGGAGAGAATAGCATAGGTACATTTTTATGGGTACTTCTTAAAACATTCTAGTATTAAAGTATTTCCCTGTATCTTTAGTCTTCAAAAATACTGCTGTAATGATTGCAAAATATTACAGCATTTGGATAAAGCAAGAATTGGTCAACTACTGCCCACCACCTGCTTTTGTAAATCGGGAACACAGACACATCCGCTCATCTGCATAAATGCCCCCTACAATGGCAGATTTGAGTAACTGTGACAGAGACCATATGCCTGCAAAGCTTAACATATTTACCATACGGTCCTTACAGAAAATGTTTGCCAATGCCTGGGCTATATAGTAGCATTTTTTTGAGCATTTCCCTACTGTTAATCATGCAGTTTGATTTACTTATGTATTTTTTGGCTATTATAAATCAAGTTGTCACTATTATCACAACATGTGAAATTGAGCTCATAACTCCAGTTGTTTCTTAGGTTTGATTCCTAGACATGAAGTCTCCGGATCAAAGAGGATGGACTTCTTTAAGGACCAGATACAGACAAACTGCTTTCCAGCAGTTTAAACGATTTATTCCTGCCAGTATGTGTGTGGAGGTCAGTCTCCAAACAGGCCATCTCTCCAGGACTGTTTTATCATTAACAAGCAAACAAAAGCGCTTTGGATCCAAAGAGAACCTTCAGCAATTTTACAGGTAGAAAATGGAATCTCACTTTTATTTCAGTATGTGATTGTGCATTTGTAAATAATGAAAGAAAAAATTCCCCAAGAGTTAACTTAAAACTTTCAGTGAAGATTCCATAGACACTGGAACCTGGAAATACTAGCTACCACTCCCAACTTGTCCTCCCTCCCTTCACCCCAGGAAGCTACTGTATGCTGATTTCCACTTGGCTCCTACCCTCTGGCCTTCCTTGGAATCTCCTGCAGCTGAGAATCCTGGGCCTCTCAACGTTTAGCTTCCCATGCTTTGCTCTGTCCCACATTTAGCTGGTACTTGGAACATAATGGAATTGCACTGTGATGTTTTGCTCACAGACTCTGCTGTGCAGCACGGCAGACCTCAGAAGAAAAATTCTTTGCATTTAAGCCTTCCATCTTACAAAAGACTATGCAGTTCCCTACATGGCCAGTTATGTAATTGCAGTGTTTTCCAACCAGCCATCCCACTCTTGGGAATCTCTCCCACAGAACCAAAAGGACCAATATATAGACATTTACTGTCAACAGTGATTAAAAAAAACAAAAACAGAAAGAGTGTCCACCAAAACTAAAAAAGCTGAATAGAATATGGCAAATCCACAGCACGAAATACTATGCAGCCATTAAGAAAGAATGAACTGAGGGCCACTTGTGATATATTGTCGAGCAACATAGAAAGATGCAGAAAAGTACGTAAATATGCCATGGTCATAAAACAATGGCCAAAAACTAGAAAGAAAAAACCTTCACTTGTATAAGATTTTAGAAGCATAAAGAACTATATAGAAAAAGGTACACTGGGTTATTCACATGGGCTACCTATGCTGAGTGGGACTCCACACGAGAAAGGAAAATGAAAATCAAAAAGCATTCGGGAATACTTTTCAAAAAAATCATTAGCCCATTTTACACATATCTCACATCCTACTACACTTTACGTGGAGAGTAATTATGAAGAAAAAAAGACCATGTTTTATCAGTACTTACCATTTTTATATTTCCCCATTTTCTTTCCATAAAACACACATTATGAACATATAATTACAGAAAAAGGGACAGACTTACATTTTTCCAGTGCATCCATTGCTGCTCCCATTTCCGCTTGCTGAATACTATTAAATAAAATAAAGGTAAGCTGTGGTTTAAAGATTTTTTTTCACAAACACAAGCTATGGCCACACATTATTCAGGTTGATTTTCATGTCTGGTGCATAAAATTTTATCTGATTACTTCTGTCATATACTGCATCACTCAAGTTAGGAATAGACACAAGGCCAGGCAGAAACTTCATTTATTTGCACAAAGAGTATTTATGTTATTTGTTCCACATTTTTAATGCTGTAATTAAATGCCTTCCACTTATATTAGGTCTGAAGTATTTCTTACTTAAATAAGAACATCCTTAGCATAAAGTTAAAAGAAGAGTAAAAAAAAAAAAATACATGTATAGACAGACTTCCAATAACTTCTCAGTTTAAGATATAAATTAGAGGATTCAAAGAAAGAGGATAATATACATAATTCTTTTTACCTGAAAGAAGATGTTAGTTAGCATTTCCAACAAAGCTCAAGTGAATCGCAATAAGAAATCAAATGTCTAATGGCTGTGTCACGCACGACGTGTCCTATAAAATGCTTGCAGCGACACTGGGTACCCTGTTGGGTAACTGACAATGGACGGCCCTTACCTGTACACCAGGTAATGTGGTTTTCTCAAGGTAGCCAAAGCCCCTTATGCAAAGGCATTCCCACTGTCCAAGGCCAATCTCAAGTCTGGGGCTGGACTTGGTGGGGACATTAATCCTTGGGATTCACTTTGCTATTACCCTTGAACATTCTATACTCTGAGTTTAAAAAGACAGACTGCAGAGTTTGGAAATACCAAGTAGGGACTTATCAGACACACAGGATGTTCATTTTAAGAAATTACAAGGATCTCTTCTCCTACCTTGGTCCTTTCCCACAGCCTATTCTTTCTCCCTTGAAGTACACTGCCACAGTGTAGGTTCTAGCATGGGAGGGTCCTACCGTCTGCAGAGTCCTGAAAGGAAAAAAAGGAACATTAATTATGGTAAGGTGTTATATCATTCTTATTGCTAACATTTAACTCTAAGAAAAACCATGTATTTGTCATTTAGAAAAAGGTAAACATAACAAGTAGGAAATTTTAAAAATTCTACACTGGATTTTTATATATCTTTTCCCAAAGCATTATAAATAGTATCTGAAGGCTAGCAATGAAGTGTAAAATGTTTTAAACAGTTTCAAAGTGTGTATATTCCAAGTATCCTAAAACTAACAAACTTTCAGCAGTGAAAAGTTAACCACTTCAGTCTGTTCAATTGTTCTTCAGTGCTAATCACAACCAAAAATGGTAAGTATTTGGGCAATACATCTCAAGCCACAACTGAATGGTTTTGTCCTTTATGAATTCTTTCCAATGCCTGCTATCTTATCCAAAAGATCAGAAAATGTATTTAATTTCTGAAACATCTGAGATCATTTCAAAGGTGTGCTATAATGCCGAGTACACAAGTGCCAAAAAACAAAACTCCAGGTACTCTGGATTTTAATGACATGGTGCAGATTTCCAATGCAGTAAAACTGATAACTTTATGGAAAAGGGAAATTAAAAGTAGCCAACAAAGATAATGGAATGAACACAGTAATCTTGAAAAAAAAACCATGACATGCAAAACAACCCCATCATCTTGATAAAAAAGAATCAGCTCATCGTGTACTTGATTTGGGGGGATTTATGAGAAGGGAGCAGAGTCATTTCCTTTGTGTTTTAAACACCCGGTGGGATGAAAGCACACGATGGCTTCTTTAAGGTAGCATTTATGACAGTAATCATGCCTGTGCTAGGAGAAGTTTATCGTCCTCATTTTATTTATTGGACCTTAATTATCACTTTGATGAGGAAGTACTTTGAGCCTTTCATGTAATACAGTTTGGATATTCATTATGCTTATTAGGTACATATTAAAGTCCTATTTCTAAACATTTGGGGATTTTGCCCAATAAGTAAAGGAAACATTGTTTTGCAGTGACAGCTTCTTGGGACAATTTATAGTAGCTTTTGCTGTGGGGTGACTCAAACTTCTCTTGGCCTCAGTTCTCATAGCGAAAAAGCCTATAACGTGTTGTGACTATCAAATAAACACATAAAAAAGGATTTAAAATTCCCAGCTGCCACTCTGGTGTTTTTCCTTTTGAAGTTTGATAAAGTCCACAGAGAGGGGCTTTTATTCCATATGGAACACTCGCACAAATGTGTGTGATCGCCACCGCGCGTGCGCAGGGACAAGGGCTACACCAGCATTCAAACCAGATTTTTAAACATCCTTAAAAACACATACCCAGATAATACCTTGGGAGGCAATCCACCTATTTTGATAATCCTTTCCTTTTTTTTTTTTTTAAAGATTTTATTTATTTATTCGACAGAGACAGAGACAGCCAGCAAGAGAAGGGAACACAAGCAGGGGGAGTGGGAGAGGAAGAAGCAGGCTCATAGCGGAGGAGCCTGACGTGGGGCGATCCCAGAACGCCGGGATCACGCCCTGAGCCGAAGGCAGACGCTTAACCGCTGTGCCACCCAGGCGCCCCGGTAATCCTTTCCTTTTGTAATTCCTCTTTGAAAACACCTTCTGAATCAACAAAGCAGAGTCTCAAGACAATTACTCTACCTCGGAGTCACATCTCCTGTTTTCATCAAAACCAGTAGTATGTGTGTAGTGACCTGCACTCTTTTTGCGTGACTTTTGGCTACCACTCAAAGGATAACGATTTGTCACTAAAGATATTCAAAAGTACACCACAGCCTCTGATACACATTCTGAGAAGAAAAACTGCAAATCTGTGAGTAACACAGCGGCCTGAGAGAGCGCGTAGCTGTCAGGCAACAGGGACAGAGGCCAGCAGGCTTCAGAGTGGAGTGGACAGACACCCAGATACTGTGACAAACAGGCACCATCTCCTAATCTAGATGCACAGCCCAGTGGAGGTTATGAGAAGTAAGACAAACATAAAAAGCACAGATAATGAGAGGTGACCCACTTACTTAGATGGAAAAGACGGAGACACCCAAAGAGGTTCTGTGCCGGGCCCAGAGTCGGTGTCCAGGAGGCCCCATCCAGGCCCCTCGTCATCATTCCCACCCCCACCCCTTGGTTTGTTCTTGCTCCAGACCCAGCAGCATCGACTCTAAACTCACCAGTCCGATGCCTGTGGGAGCAAGCACTTACTTGTACAGAGGAATGTCTGGCTCCTTTCCTTCGGTCCTGAGTGTCAAGCAACACTGCTGAAGCTGGGATTTGGGGTCATTCCAATCCTGATTCAAAATAAACTCCTGTAGCAAGTCCCCAAGAAGCATTTAGTAATGGATTCTGGAATCACCGAGCATAAAGTATATAACCAATTTAAATTTTATATGAGCTTACTTTTAATCGTGGAAAGAAGCAAACATTCATGAAAGTATGAACATATTCCAAATCCTTATCAATGTATAGCGCTGCAATAAATGCTGAAAAAGAGAACATTTAAAATATAAAACCAAAATGCACTGCTGTTTCCCAGGAAGAATAAGAGACCAGACTTTTAAGAAACATTGTAATGAGGTTTTCAACTCCCAAACCCTCTTTATTTTTTAGAATTATCTTATCCTCTTTCTTCAAACAAGAATTTTCCTTCATCACTAATATTAGAAGCAACAGTACAGATGTGTGATTAGAATGCAAAAATCAAAGAGTACAAACTACGTTTGGCTAAAGGCTAAATAAATAGTTAAATGGTATACAAAATGCTACTGTACAGCAGGGAGAGAATGCTATCGGGGAATACAACCACGTTAACAACAAATCAAAAGAAAACCTGAAGATCACGTATGACAGTGGAATGAACACACTCTTGCGGCCTGCCATTCTCCACACCCATCTTGAGAAAACTAGCCATTTACAAGGGTCTCTGTTACATTTCACGTATAGAAATAGGATAATCTGTAGAGTCAATCTGCCCAAACAGAGAAAAACTTAATACTAGGCTTAATGACAACATAACAATATATCAAAATTTGCGTTAAGAAATGGTGACCCCAAAGATGACTTCATTAAAAGGTACTTTAACCAAGGAAACAAATGGTGAGTTTTCAAAAGAAGGTAATAAAAGTAGCTTTTATTGAGCTTAAAAAATAAAACAAAAACCCAAAAAAACCTGCTAATGAAACTGCTCACTTTTTCATAATTTTAATCTTTAAGTTACTTTTCTTTAATTGAAAAAGAGGTTCTTTTAAGTTCCTCAGTCAGACTGCCTTTGCACTTTGTAAATGAGCTAGTTTTGCATGGTAGACTTTAATATTTGTATATATTCCAACTGTCAAAAATATTATAATATTTTTTTTAAAAGTTCCAAGCCCCAGTGAACAGCCCACTTATTTTAAAGTAGTATCAGAAACAATAAAATTATGTGCATAATCCTTTAGTTAGCCATAATAGGATTATTTATAATGCTTCCAGACCATATCAAAAATCGCCAAAGATGACAACATTTGTCCGTAGAGCTTTAATCTCATTTAAAACAACAGATAATAGTTCTAGTATTTAGTGAATAAATTAGCCTTCTTTCTTCTATGCCCCCGTATAAAGGCTGCTGGGTGGCAAGAAAAGCTATGAGTCACTCTTACCAATCGTCACATTCTGCTACTGTTTCCCACAAAGGATGTGATGCCTAAGCATTAGGATGGAGGGGTGTAGAAGCAGGGATGGGGGGCAGGTGATACCACTGAACACAGATTGAACATAAAATTCATTATTCACATGTTTTAATTCCAAAATATTCTCCTTCTAATAAACTTCGGAGAAAAGCATAAATAAAAATTAAAATAGAAAAGGTTTCTTTACTTACAACATAATAATGAGAAGTAAGATAAATGTGGGTACATTTGATTTACATTCTGAATCTGCAGGTTAAGAGAAAAGCTCTACTCCTAAGACTCACATTCCAAAAGGTCTGCCAAGGTCTTGGTCCTAAGGGCCACAGGTCTCTTGGTCTTGTCATTGGTGATAGCATATTCCTGCATGCCCAGCTCCTCCGCTACCTTGGCTTGAGTTCTGTTATTCACCAAAGAGCTTCGCAACAACTGGCCAAAAGGAATTGAGGCATGTTTAGAAACCATTTCACAGGGCACCTGGGTGGCTCAGTAGCTTAACTGTCTGCCTTCGGCTTAGGTCATGATCCCAGGATCCTGGGATCAAGCCCTCCGGGGAGCCTGCTTCTCCCTCTCCTCCCCTCTTGTGCTCTCTGTGGCTCTGTCTGTCTCTCAAATAAATAAAATCTTAAAAAAAGAAGGAAGGAAGGAAGGAACCATTTCACTGTGGTCTCTCTCCCAACCAGACTGAGACTACGTTACTAACTGGGACACAGGTAAGCAATAATTTAAGTCCTCAACCACTACACCCAGGCTGCTGTGACAAACTCCATACGCTTCTAGCTTCTCCTTAGTGACTTACTCTGCTCCTGGACTTTACCTGTCATTTAAATAGTTTAGTTGTTTAGTAGCATTGAGCCATGTTGGGGGGAGGGTACTATACCATGATTAAAGATCACAGCTTTCACTAAATGTAATGCTACTAAGTGCAAGAAGCATTAACATTTTTAAGAATCAACTTTATTGCAGTGTAATTTACAGACAATAAAATGTACCCATTTCAAGTATAGTTAGATAAGTTTTGACAACTTTCTACATTTCTGTCATCCCCAAATAAGTTCCACGTGCCTCTTTGCAATCAATCAATCCGATGCACCACCCACCAGACAAACTTGACCTGCTTTCAGTCAGTACATTAGTTTTAAAGAAGTATTTCTAACAAGTCTAAAATAAATTTTAAGTTTCATGGCAGTGATGCTAATTTTGATATTATATGATTTGGGGAAGTAATGTTTTAGTAAGCATTATTTAAAATATTTTATTTATTTATTTATTTGTATTTTTACTTCTATTATTTCAAAGACATATACTATATATCCCGAGTTATAGTTTATCAATTGGGACTCATCTCTAATCAAATTGAAATGTAATTTTCACATTTCCACTTCAAGAATTCAAAACAAAAATTTCTAGTAGAAATTTCAGTCAGCAAAGAGTCCTCCAAGCACCATCCTAAGTAGTAACATTACACAGTGCGTGAAAATTATACAACACACCCATGACAGAGGTGATCTACAGCAAGCGTGGTTCAGGCATTTAGCCCCCAGGAACCACTCTCACTAGACGACGTGAGGACGAAGGCCAGAGGAAGCAGACAGATACCAAGATGGACCAAACCTAAGATATAGGGGAACAACATACCTAAAACTAGAACTTTCCTTACAATAGCTGTAACAAATTCTTGGGCTACTACAACAATCCCTTCCCGCTAAGGAACAGCCCTGACACCAGGGCCAAGGAGCAGGAAGCAGCTGTTGGCTGTGCTAGTGTTAGACCCCCTGCCGTTTCACACTGCACTTTGTTTATTAGATGCAAGTTTTATGCTCTGTGGCTCCAGTGTCAACTGAGCTTATGAAAATCAAGATTTATTCTCAATGTCTGAGATTGCATCCTTGACAATAGATAAATAAGAAACAATATGTTCTTAATTTGTCTGACAGTGATGCATGAAGCAGAAATACAACTTGATCTTCATAAGCCATGCTTGCTGTTGAGTTAAGACTATTATTCTTTGCTTGTCTCTGCTCCCTTCCTCCTCCTATTTTCCCTAACTCTTTTTTTCTCAATATAGTAAATGTTTCATTAAAATGATTACCCACAGAGCAGCTCAAAACTAAAAAGGCCTACCATATAATGTTTACAGAAGACCCAACCAATAGGAGCCCATCAGCCTCATATCTTGTAATTACAGAATAACTGAGCTGGAAGGGAGACACCTTTATTCATCTGTATTCCCAATAGGGAGACGGGGTTGGGGGGGGCAGTTCTCAAACTAGAGGCTGGGGGGTGGAATAAGAGGGCTATTTTGAGAATATGGTTACACTGAGCAAGCTGGGTTCTCTCTCAGTATATGCTTTGGTGAGAAGACAACTCTAATTCAGGCTGCCTATATGGGGATTTCATGCCTCAAACTCAACAAGCTGGAGGTACATACAACACATGAGCACACACAACACACCATACATCACAGGTTACCAGGCCCTCGCGGCTACCTTCCAGCATCAGGGCTTCTTCATTAGCATTACACAGTAATGGTGTCTGACAGAGGAAGAGGAAAACAGTGAGGATGGAAACAAATTCTTCCAGTTTTATTTAAGATACACCCTGACAGGTCTTGAAGCCGCAGGGTGGCCAGGAGAAAGTGATATTGAAGTTCTTGCCAAAACTCAGAGCGTGAGCCGAAACTCAGTGGGGAAGAAGGAACCTATGAATCATCCATATTTGCAGAGTTCATTTAAATTGAAAGCATGAATTAAAAAGAATTGAGACCTTGCTCTTTACCTAAAAAGAGAGTCCAAATGGCAGTTCTTTAAATGATAGGTTTCACCCGTGGCCTTCGCCGAACTCTACTGCAGAAGGCATCACGCTGTTTGCCAACAAATGGGATCAAGAGGGGGTCACAAGGCAGAAAACCACTTGGAGTTATGGCAGTTCACTGTAGCAGCTGTGGAGCCCAATTTTGTGGCAAGCGCTGTGCTGACAGCAGATAGACCCCAAGATGATCGATGCCCCGTGGCTGCTCATCTCCAAGGGAAGCCACACAAAGCAGCCATTGCGACGCACTGCAGTAGCTGCTGTGACGGCACGGAGGACACGGTGCACGCAGGCGCCCCTTTCTACCCTAGCCTTCCCCAGAGGCCTCCTGGATGCCCTGACCCCTGAGGAAAAACATTTCTGAGGCTCACTGACCTGGCGGGTACATCAGAATCATAAGGTGCTTCTGAGATACCGGTGCTTAGGCCTCTTGTTCCCGTCCCCCAAATTCCTATGTTGAAATCCTAACCCTTAAAGATGATGGCATTGGGAGGTGGGGTCTTTGGAGTGATTAGGTCGTGAGGGTAGAGCCCTCATGAATAGGATCAATGCCCTTATAAAAGACGCCTCAGAGAGATCTCTAGCTCCTTCCACCGTGTAGGAGTACAATGAAAACTCAGGAACCTGGAAGAGGGCTCCCACCAGAACCCAACTGGACTGGCACTCTGATCCTGCGACTTCCGGCCTCCAGCACTGTCAGCAGTATATTTCTACCGTTTCTAAGCCACCTAGTCTGTGGTATTTTGTTCTAGCAGCCTGAACAGACTAAGATGGTGGGAAAGGGTTTTCCAGGAAGAGGGAACAGCTTTGGCAAAACAAGGGGCCATGACACAGCAAGGTGATCACTAGGTGGGACAGGTCAGAACAGGGTCCAGGGGTGTTGATGCAGGTGAGGCTGGCTGGCCTCTGGGCAGAGTCTTGTAAGTCATGTAAATAAGTCTGTACTTTCCTGTAGGGGAGAAGGAATCCCGGAAAGTGTCAAATGGGAGCAGTGGCAAGGTAGTTATTTGATTTTAGAAAGATCATTTTGATGAATGGATTTGAATGGGGCAAGATCTGTGCGGTTGGAAAGCCTGCGGACATTGATGCTATTGATTATTATTTTAAGAAGAGGAAATATCTGCTTTTTATTTTTAAGTAGAATTCTAGAAAATGAATATTAAGTACCCAATTGAGCTTGAGATGGTTTTGCAAACAATGCTTTGTGCTAGATGTGGTAGTGAAAGGCAAGAAATTTGGCACCAAGCTTCCTGGGTTCAAACTGTGGCCCTTCCATTTCCTGGCTAAGTGACCCTGGGTAAGTTACTAAATCTGAGGTTTAGTTTCCTCATCTATAAAATGGAGCAAGTGGTACCTACTTCACAGGGTTGTCATGTACTACACTGCAATGCCTGGCACATCACCATCACACATGAAATGTTAGCTGCTGTTGTTACCCACAGTGGCATCGTCATTATTAGGCAAGATGAGCTCACTCTCTGGTTACAACAAGAGGGTTATAGAAAGTTCTATGAATTCCTCTGGATTTTTCTTCAACACAGATGTTCTAGATACCAGTCTATACACTGTCTTCAAAGCTTTCCATCTTACCAAGGCTGCCCTTCACAACTTTTTCTTTTACCCCTCCCCACCTCCCCAAAGACAAAATTATACTTGAAATCAGCAGAAAAATGCAGAAAGCTGTAGTCAGGGCTCTCTGTGAAGCTGAGAAAAAGACAGCCAAGTCCCTGATGCAACGGCAGGACCAATATAAGTGTAACATATCTCCAACTCTGACTGAGAATCCAGGGTGTTTTCTATTATCTTGGCACAGCAGTCTCTCATGACTAAACTTAAATTTTAATAGGAAACAGGTTTATTGGTTTAAAACAAACAAAGAAACATATTGGCATTCTTCCTTCAACTTCTCTATTCACTCTTGATTCTAAAGAAGCCACAGCTGCGGGACATGAGCAACCAAAGAGGGCCACCTAGTGTAAAGTAAGTAGACTGTGATTTATTATTTTAAGGGCTTTAATACAAGAGCATGGAGTGAAAGCAGAATATCGTATTAGAAGTGACAGTGATGTGCCATACAGGTCTGTTATACCAAGAGTGGTAGCCAGGTGGTCTCCATTTCCTATGATAACTAAAGAAAAGGTACACAAATGCTGCTGGGTGGGATGCAGGTCCGGATACAAAGAGCCAAATTGTATCAGTGACAGAGAAATTCTCAAACAGGAGGCTATGGAATCTATCCTCTCAGAGAGATGTTGTAGATGAGATATGCGTTTGTCTAAATGATTTATGTTTAATGCTATCTGGAGGCAGCAGGGAGGGATTAGATCACTGGTTCTCAAACTTTTTATTTGTAATCCCTGCTTGCTCATTATTCCAAATCATTCCTCTATAAACAAAAATCTCTGCAAGTTCATCTCAATGATGCACACACAGGTGGGCACGGCGCATTAAGCATAGTAGGGGTGTGGGATTAGCAACTATTTTTAGCTTGGTAGCACACGGTAAAGGCTAAAAAGGAGGAATGATATATAGGGAAGAAGGATATGCAGGTGTTAAAAGTGACAAGACAGGCACCCTGGTCTGATCGAGTGGATCCTCTCACTACTGACCTAATCCCTACTGGGTAGGTTCTCCCCTAAAAATCAAATACTTTGCTCCATGAAATCAACCTCAGTCATCCTAGAACAATTATCTATGCCTGATATTCCTTCCCAAGCAGGCCTTTCTGAATATCCAACTCATACAACACACTATGTTTTTCCCCATCAGCATTCAAAACTTCAAATCCATGATTTCATTTGTTCAACTGTCCTATTCTCTGTAAAACAAGTGCACAAAGGAATGGCTCAAAGCTAACTAATGCCTCCCAGTGTGAATTAATGTAGTTGTGTGTTCTTTAATCACAATAATGAATAATTTGCCATCCCCCTCCTACAAATGCAACTGTAGTAAGTAATCCTCCACAAATTTTCAGTTAATTTTAATCTTTAGATATTCATAAGTAAGTTTTCAGCCTCCTTCTTTATACATAAAACAACACGCCACTTCCCTGCAATGCCACTTCTACTTCCCTTTCTATACAACTTAGCTGCCTGCAAAACTCTTTCTTTATTTATTTATCAAATATGTATTCCAAGCCTCCATATGGCTGGGCACAGAGTGATAAATAAAAGCATGCTCTCACAGAACTTCTAGGTTAGTGGGACAGACAAACTGAAATAAGTGAGTGCCAGGAAAGAAAAGGACGTGGAATTTTGACTGGGGGGAGGCCATCTGGAAAGGCTCTCCTTGCATCCAGAAGTCAAGCCAGAACTGACATCTGATGGAAGAGTAGGAGAGACCAGGCAAATGAGAGTAAGGGCTGGAAGCAGAATGTTCTCCAGGAACAAGAACAGCACGTGCAAAGCCTGATGGCTGGAGGGGGCTTGGAGAAGGAACAGGAAACAGAGCTGCGCAGTGGAAAGAAGAGTATACAGCGTGAGGCGGGCAGGTGGGCAGGCCAGACCAGGCAGGGCCTTGCTTGTTCTTTAATCACTACCCAAAGAATAAGCAAAGAGCAGTGGATGGGATAGGATGATCATTCATTCAGCCTATTTCCTGGGCCAACTGGAGGGTTTCTGCCTGAGACAATTTCCATGGTGGGAGAGTGCAAAACTGCAAAGGCCAGCTTTGCAAACAGTAGCACACATCTCAGGGAAACGTGAACACGTTGCATTGCCTAGTGCTTGGTACAGACACAACCTTAAGATCGTTATCTTATAAATTTAATAAATTCCACCCCTTCTCATGGGGTTTCTTTGTCAAGCATATTCTTGTAACGTTTTGCCAGCGACATAGAAGCTAGTATGGCAGTCCAGGTGACCCAGGCTGGTTGAGAGGATTGAGGTGATGAAGATGAGGTGTTTACTCAAGAAGTAACAATGTTAGGACTTGTGAATGGTCTAGAATCTAGGGCCATGGAGGGAGGAATCAAAGATGACTCCTGGGTTTCGAACTTGCAACACGGGATGGCTACCGCTGCCGCTCAGTTACTCAGGGAACACTGGAAGAGAACCCGGGGCCAGAAGACTACAGGTTCGGTCTTAGACACGGCTGAGGGGGCAGCTACCTACTGGAGCTCAAGAAGAAATGGGACTAAAGAGATCTGTTTGGACGTCATTGTCTCTAGAGTGAAACTGACAGTGTGTACATGGAAAAAGACTGCCTCGGAGGGGCTCTCGTGACAAGAGACAAGGGCCTAGGAGGGAGCCTTTCAGACGCTGGAACATCCATCAGCCGTACAGAATATGATGAGCCTGCAAAGGAAGCTGAGAAAGAGTGGCTGAAGAGGTGAGAGGAAAACCAGGAGTGCAGCATGACAGAAGCTAACAGAGGTGACAGAAGCTGACAGAAGGCAATGAAGGACAGTGTTTCAAGAAGGAGGAAGGGAGCAACCATGCCAGCGCTGATGAGAGTTAATATCTTTTAAAATACATACTCAACAGATGACAGATCATCTTTGTTTTACCAGCAGATCTGTCAGTCCTATTGATTTCTACCTAAGCTTTCTGTGAATATAGTTAATAAAACCGTCATATCATAATTTTGTCATTTACCATCTTTCTAATAAGCTATTCAAAAATTCTCTAATTTTAAGACAGCAAGGCTGATAAACACATTTTGGATAAAACTATAGTTATGGCACTAAAGCAGTTTTGGAAAGAACACAAAACTAGAGTCTTTAGCATAGTCCTGGTTCTCCCTTTATCTAGACCAAGATGGGAAGCAGTAAACTTGTTGATCTATAACATCTCACCTCCACAAAATCCTAGAGTTCACAATTAGTTTTGCAGGAATACAGGGGTTAATGTGTGTATTTAGTCACACATTTTCAACAATGGCCTATATATGGCCAAAACGTGAATTACTATTTTAAGCCACTTGGCTTGGTTTGGCCATTTCTCAGACCAACCAGATACTCTGACAGTGATAAAGTCTATTTCATAATGGAAGATACTGAACAAGCATTTACTGATTCCCTAATGCACAGCAAGATACTAGTCACTAGTTTATTTTTGGTAAATACTCCCATGTTCTTAAGAATTTAATATTAATTCAAGAGGAAATACTTCCCTGTCCATCCAAAAGTAGTTAACTTAAATGGTAATCAAACTGTTTATTTTAAATTAAATTTAAAAGAACAGTATTACTGATTTCCCATATAATAGTAAGGGGCATGGTAAGAACACAATACTCATTGAGTGAGTGAATAAAAGAATCATATTTTGTTGGGGCGCCTGGGTTGCATAGTGGTTAAGCATCTGCCTTCGGCTCAGGGCGTGATCCTGGCGTTATGGGATCGAGCCCCACGTCAGGCTCTTCTGATATGAGCCTGCTTCTTCCTCTCCCACTCCCCCTGCTTGTGTTCCCTCTCTCGCTGGCTGTCTCTATCTCTGTCGAATAAATAAATAAAATCTTAAAAAAAAAGAAAAGAATCATATTTTGTTAGGCTTAGAAATCTTACATCTAAACATACATTACATCTAAACATAAAAAATTACATCTAAACATAGTCAAATCACCATATTCTCCTTAATTCCAGTATTTGTGTCTCACATAAACTATTTCCAGGGTTCACAGTTGCAGAGATAAGATCCAATTCTATTCAAAGCAAAACATGCATAAAAATCGTAGAGATGCAAAGTATGAAAGACATTATTTGCTTCAAGTATAATAAAAAAGGAAGGCTACACGAACAAAGTATCTTAGAGCACACTACTATTTTCCTTGGCCCAGGAAAGTATTTGCTTTCTCAATGCCCAACTCTAGAGGGTCTTCTCAAAGGTTATTCTTGCGCCTTGAGAGATCATCATGACTGGCTTCCAGATATGCTTTGTTCACCATTCTGGCTGTATTATTGATCAGTTTCAGAGCACAAACAGTATGCAACAAATAGAAAAGCTCAATACAATTTTATAAAAATGAAACAAAAGTGAGAGAAATGGGGACTGTTTCACTTTGTTCATAAATCAAACCTTATCTTTCTAAGTCCCTTTCAACTCTGCCCTGGATCCAGCCAAACTGATTCCCTACTGTCTCTCTATCTTCTGGTTTTTCATGTTGTGCCTTTGTTTCAGTAGTCCCAATGTGTGGCAAGTCTTTGCATAGAAATTTCTTCCCATTAACTCCTAGTGGCCAAATCCTACTCATCTTTAAAGGCTCAAACATCATCATATCCATGAAGCCTTCATGGAAATCCACAGCTAAAAGAAATCTTATCTTTTCCTAAACAGCACAAGTGCATCAGTTTACCTATGCCTTTTCATACTATTTCACATGGTTCTTCTCTCCTGTAGTTACAATGACCTACTTATACTTCTCACAGTGCACGTGTATTGTACGCATGCACACATGACACACACACACATACATACGGTATATACCCACACAGAGAGAGAGAGAGAGAATTTGTAGCTATTTACTTACACTTTTCATTTCTGCTAATAGTTTTTAAACTCCTTATGGATAGGTGTCAACTAATATTTGCTCTTCCCATGAAGCCTAGCTCAATTCAATGTCTTGCACAGAGTAGGTAATCATTAAATGAAGGAGTATTAAACAAGTTCTTCTCATATATTGCTTTGTATACAATTTGCATAATGAAATGAACAAAATCATATGATATGCTAAAGTCAAGAACTAAGTAATCAATTACATAAATATATATCTGGCTCCACTAATCTTCACTCTATTATACAGCAATCTGTATATTATACAGCAATCTGAAGGGAATGATTTAACACAAACTCACAGTTAAGTGTCCTTCATGATGATCTGGAAAATGAATAAATAAGTACTCAGTGGCTACCAGCTGCATTATGGAGTCACCTAGGAATTCCATCCTCTGATTGTGGCCTCTGGAAAAAACGTCAATGCAAAGAGATCAATAAGCATTTGTATATTAAAAAAAAAAGAAACAGAATTTTTAAAAAGGCACAGTTTTAAAAGGCAATGTGTTCACCTTGCTTTAAAGCACAAAACTAGATACAAGTCCCTAAGGCCCCTCAATTGAGAAGAGACCTGAGTCAACATAGATTGAGTTTCAAAGAAGAGTACAGGGACTACTATCTAAGGATTAAGTGACTAGTAAATAGTGCTTGGTCAGAAGTTAAGGAGTATCAGTTGAAAAATAATGTATAGAAAACAATCTTGCATAGATAAAACAAAGCAAAACAGTCCAAGAATTTTCTTTGTTAAATCTTTACTTCTTTATTGATATATACACTCTATCATTCAAATCTGGAATCCAGTTAAAGGACACTAAAAAAAAATCTATGACAAGAATCCTAAATCTCTACACTTTAAAGAGAGCTGTGAATATTTGATTTGGGGGAGAGAAGCCAAGAACTAAATAAAAAACAACAGGCAAAGAAATAACATTTTGGTTATTTTCCTAATTATTATATTAGCTCATCTCCAAATCATTCATCTAGAGCTAGGACAGAGGGCCAATTTCAGCCCACAGTCTGTTTTTGCAAGTTTAATTGGGACAGAGCCATGCCCATTCATTTCCATTTTCTCCGTGGCTGCTTTTATCCTACTAGAGCAGAGTAGAATCACTGCAACAGAGACCACATGGCCTGTAAAGCCTAAAATACTTAATATCTGTCCCTTTACAGATAAAATTTTTACTTCCTTCATGCTTCTCTTACACTTTATGAAGAAATGAGATGCATGACAATGAAACCAAAAATACTGGATTGGAACCTATCCCCTGATCCACACCAGCGTCTGGCTACTCCCCCATCTCATGATGTGACTTTCCTAGAAATATGCTTGAAATCCCAATTCCTTTGAAAGGCAAGCAGTAAAGGTTTGGGAATGCCTGTCTAAATGGTCACACTGGGATTAGTTAAATCTCACTTACAGGGTCAGATGGTTAAATCCCACAGTTCTCAATGTGAATGCTCTTGCCAGAAGTCGAACATGAGTAAAAATGACTCCAATTGCTTCTTCAAACTCAGTAAGTTTCTGCAGAACTGGAGAAGTCTCAATAAGTTGTCGATCAGTATTCGGCTCTTGTAGCTGCAGGAAAAGAAAAATAAATAAAAATCGTGCAGTTTTTGGTTACAAGAGTAATTATCAATTCTAGGATAGTGTTTTGTAAAATTTCTTCTCCCATGGGCAGAAATTTCTGAAATGCCAATAAAACACGGAAGCTTCTTTCTCATCCCTTAGAATGGCAAACAAACCTAATATTTAAAGAAGGCTCAAATAATATTTTCCAATCTTCTATCAAATTTCAAGGCCAAGTACTGTTCACAGATAGTTCAAAATCCCACATATTATACTAACTCTCCAAGGAAGAGGCAAAGTGAAGAACTGCCGGTGGAGAATGTGTGTATCTAGTAATGCAGTGGTTCTAAACTTTCGCATTCATCAGAACCCTGGTAGGGCCTACTACATCGAAATGGCCGGGCCCTACCCCCAGCATTTCTGATTCAGTATGTCTGGAGTGAGGACTGAGAATCTGCTTGTCAGGCAAGTTCCCAGGAGAGCCAGATGCTGCTGGTATGGAGACTGCCCTCTGAGAACCCCTGGATTAGAGGAATATGACCTCTGTGTGTCTTCTAGGGACCAGTCTATTTTGGCAAATGAACATGATTATTGTTGGATTCAGCTTACACTGGAGATTTCTGTACCACTAGGCAGGTGCTTCATATAACAATAAGCCTTGAACAACTCAATGCAAAAGTGAGAACATACAGCAAATACGAAAAGAATAAAGTGAACGTTTTCAACAACTTTGGACAATTTCATACTAATGTTTCTAAAGTTCTTTGAATTAATGCCATTTATTACTGTAAAGCCTCTCATTAGAGTTTAGCCACTAGTGATTCTTATATATGTATAATGTACATATACATACATGCACATATAAAATATATGAGAATATATATATGTATACATATATATGTTTCCAAGTAAAATAGAAATAAAAGGAAAGAATACAAAGACTTTTTAAACCAACTGGGGAAAAGGGTGTCACCACATATAGATCTTTTAAATAGCAAAATCTTGAGTAAAAAGTCATCACACGGTACTAAAATTTTAATTTATAGTATGTTTTAAGCAATCTGAGTTGAAATTGAAAACCTTCAATTTCCAAGATCTTTTTTTTTTTTTTAAAGATTTTATGTATTTATTTGACAGAGAGAGACAGCCAGCGAGGGAGGGAACACAAGCAGGGGGAGTGGGAGAGGAAGAAGCAGGCTCCCAGCAGAGGAGCCTGACGTGGGGCTCGATCCCAGAACGCCAGGATCATGCCCTGAGCTGAAGGCAGACACTTAACGACTGAGCCACCCAGGTGCGCCCCTTCAATGTCCAAGATCTAAATTAGGTTACAATTTAGCAATGTTAATTTAGTATTTGTTCTTTGACTAAGCACACACTTGCTTCCACATTATTTTCTCTATAATAGCAGCCAGGGAGATATACTCGAATTGACGTATTAAGCTTTGAACACCACGTTTTTGGGTGAGAGAGGGCACCAAACTACAACCACACAAGTAGTTCTTCCTGCCTTGTGAGGGAAGATGTGCTTCCCCCGCCCCACCCCAGAGCATAAATGCAACACATGGGTTCATTTTACTATTTATTCCAAAGTTTTCCAGTTCTGCCTGACACCCCAGCTTAAAGTCATAATGTCACTGAAGGGAATCAAAGGTTGATAAAAGCAGGAGGGAAAAACAGGCAAACTAAAGTAACATGACTACCTGGAGCTATAAAGCTCACTGCAGACAGGAAGGTCACACTTACTTGGAGTGGGTGGAGAGGATAATTGAGCCAGACTTCGCGCAGGTCCTGGAAAATAGAGTGATGCCTTTAATGCTCCAGGGAGCCATTTAACGCACTCTGAAGTACTAAATAAAATGCCATTATTTGAAATAGTGAACTATTTCAGATGCTGACTCCACTTATTGCAAATTCAATAGTGCTAGCAAACTAATTTTTTTTAAGTGTATTCACCACTCAAACTGCCTGTAGTGACTCTAATTAGCCTATTAAGCTGGGGAGGAAAAGAGCCACCTCCACCCCCAGAAGTCAAAGATACCTTTTAAAACTCAGTTACACATTTGCTTAACCTAATACACAGGATTAAGTTGCTGTTTTAATCATATTTTTTAGTTTACCATTCCCCAGAAATGTGCATCAGCTCTGCCTTTTGTAATTAAAACTCATCTCAGATGTCTTTTATTTTAGGCACTCATTTATTAGCATTTGAGCTGCTTTAAGATGGGGTGGAAAACATCCAAATCTAGTTCCTAAACTCTCAGATCTATAAGGCCACACTTTTACTGCAGGTCACTACAAATGTTTCCTTGAAATATGGAAATGAGCGAATTTTATGGAGAAACCCAGTACCTTATTTTATCCACTGAGCTAAATCTAGAGGCAGTTATAATTAGAACCTCCTCAGGATTAAAGTGTTTTTTCTTCAGTTTTAGACTCTAGGGAGCCTCTGACTGAATCTACTTTCTGGCCTCGATGTTAGGTTTTTCAAACAAGTAAAAAAGATTTTTTAAAAGAGGGAAAAAATATTTTTAAAAAATTTGGGGGGGAAGAAGTATAGGAATATTTATTATCACTGTGAAACACATGATAACAAAATGAAATAAAATACCCAATATTTTTGGACAACTTGCATCGCACGTAGAGGGTTTTGGGGTTTTTTTGGCCAATATTAAAAAAAAAAAGCTTAAATATCAAACTGTTTTTTTAAGGCACTTTAGAGAGTTCTCTTAACCAATTCAGTAACCTTTCCCTTGAATTCTCCATAGCGTGAATTACGCTAGGTGTCATTCCCTTCTCGCAACTTTTTCATGTTCTCTCGTGCTTTTTTCCTCCTCAAAGCAGTGAGCCCAGTGCTGGCACACAGAAGATGCTACTACTAATGTTGATCATATCAACAGGCACAATAAACATCTCTTCCAACCAACTCCAATCTCCAAAATTCAAATTCTCAGCAACTTGATTCCTCTTTCTCGCTTCGTTTTTCACTCAGTGACACTATGATATCTCCTTAGATTTCGTCTTACGTGTGTAACGACTTAACCCCTAACAACTTGATTATTTCAACGCCTCCATTTCCTTTCATCTACTCTACTCAGAGTTCAGGTTCTGCCACACCTTGGTGCCAGAGGAAATATCCTGTAAAAAATCCAGATTGGAATCCCAGCTCTAGCATTTATTAGCTCAAGGCAAAACCTCTACCTTCAATGTGTTCTGGAAAATGTTCATGGACTATTGGGACATTTATTAATGCAACTTTTTTTTTATTTTATTTCTTTCGTCATGATAAGTGTACTCTTTAATCTCTATCATCTATTTGACCCATCCCTCCACCCACCTCCCCTCTGGTAACCCTGTGTGTCCTCTATAGTTAAGAGTCTATTTCTTAGTTTGTCTTTCTTTTTATTTTCCTTTGCTCATTTGTTTTGTTTCTTAAATTCCACATATGAGTGAGAGATTATATGGTATTTATTTTTCTCAGACTGACCTATTTTGCTTAGCCTTATCTCTCTGGTTCCATCTATGTTGTTGTAAACGGCAAGATTTCATTTTTTTAATGGCTAAATAATATTCGTGTGTGTGTGTATTCTTCAACCATTCATCTGTTGATGGACACCTGGGCTGCTTCCACAGTTTGGCTACTGTAAAGAATGCTGCAATAAACCTAGGGATGCATGTGTCCTTTAGAATTAGTGTTTTTGTATTTTGGGCGTAAATACCCAGTAGTGTGATTACTGGATCATAGGGTAGATCTATTTTTGACTTTCTGAGGACCCTCTATATTGTTTTTCACAGTAGCTGTGCCAGTTTGCATTCCTACCAATAGTGCACGAGGGTTCTTTTTTTCTCCTCATCCTTATTTTTACTGAATACATACTATGCATCAGCTTACTTAGACAAATGAAATACCATTCCTGTCCTCAAAGGAACATAGTGGAGAAAAATGAAGGTAAGTACAATTTAATGAACTGGGAGAGGTTCTATAATAGCAATATATACTAAATGCAAGGAAAACTCTGCTTGGGGGTTTTAGACAAAGATTCAAAAAAAGAGGTAACTCTTCAGATGTACCCTGAAGAACATGAGGAATTTGGCAAATCAGCAGGGGGAGGGAATCAAAACCAGGACACCATAAATGCACAAATAGTATGTCTCAAAGAACATAGGCACAAAAAGTTAACTCCTAATAGGCAGAACACAGAGGATTTCAGGGCAGTGAAATCTCTGTATGATATTATAACAGATACACGGCATCATACATTTGTCCAAACCCACAGAATGTACAGGGTAAACTATGGACTTTGAGTGATGATATAGGTTCATCAATTGTAATAAATGTACCACTATGATGGGTGATGTTGATAAAATGGGAGAGGCTATGAATGTGTGGGGGTAGGGGGTATATGGGAAATTTTTACTCTGAATCTGGCTGTTAACCTAAAACTGCTCTAAAAAAATCAAGTCTTAAAAAAAAATTTAGTTAAAAAAGGGAATTCCTGGAATGGCACAAATGGGGAGTGAGAAGATGGGAGACAAAAAATAGATGGGAGTCAGATTATGAAAACTATTAAATGCTCTGTTGTATAACACGGACTTTGGCAGACAGCAACGAAATCAAAGACCATAATCAAATCCATGCATTAAAAACAAGACAACACTAAATGTAGTTATGAATGAGAGACTGCAGTCTTGGGGAATCACAACCAGTTCGGTATTTCATATGAGAGATGAGGAGGGCAAACACTAAAGCAACAGGATGGCCAACAGTGAACCAATTCAAGAGATACTAAGGACAGAACTGATAGGAATTTGCAACTGAATGGAGATGGGAAGAAAAAAGCTTCAGGACAAAAGACATTCCTAAGGTTTGGGTTTAGATGATAAAAGCAAGGAAGGTGAAATATATTTTGGTGTTAGGTGATGAGTTGAAACGCTAAAAATGTTGAAATGAGGTGTCTGGGGAACACCCGTGTGAAGCTGCCCGGGAGCCATTTGAAAAGACACTTATTCCAATATCTGGAGCTCCAGAGAAAGGCCAGGTTTGGAGATACTGGGACAGATATGTAAAGACCAAAAGGGGGTGGGGAGGGAGTGGGAGAATATGAAAGATTACATAGTAATCTCTCCCTATCTTTCTAAGAGGCCCATTGGGATGATCAAGTTGCAACAATGGATCTGAAGGTACTGGGAAACCATGAAGGGTTACACAAAGATGAAAACCTGGAATCAGGAAAAACAGTCTGGGCTGAAAGAATGAATGAACAGCAGACCAGGCTGAAAAGCCAAAAACAGCCCTGCTGTGAACCAGGCTGGGGGGATGACACAGATAAAGCCTGCTGCAAAGTTAGCAGGAAACTGTTTCCCTCAAGGTCTTACAGCAGCTGTAAAATGTCAGAACAGATCACCTCTTTGAGGGACTACTGCTCTCCTGCCAATGTTGCCCTCTGACCCGCTTTGCTGTCTTATCCTCTAAAGATTACTGGGGACACTTTTGCTAACCTGCCCTTGGTTCCTGACAGCACCCAATCCCAAATTAATACCTGCCTTCTTCTAATCCAGCCTCAGAAAAAGCAAGCAATCAAGAACTGATCCCTGCTTCCCTGGCCCCTCCTTAGAACAAGCCAGCACCAGCCCTGGCCTCAGAAAAGACTCGAGCCTCCCTCACTATATGGGTTCAACCAATCTGACTTTGTGGGCCTACAGGTTTGCATCTGGCTGCCTGTGGCTGATCAGACTTTCACACTGCCATTACTCAAAAAAAAGTTCAACGGTTCACCAGTGTCTCTGACGTGCCACACCTAATAGATGCAAACCAATATGGAGATGTCAAATGTGTGAGAATGTCCTAGTGTGTGCACTTGAAAAAGCTGAAATGGAAAGACCATATATTACTAAGCACTGTTCAGTTTCATAAAAGACACACTAAAACGAATCCTGAATCTCAGCCGTCCCATTTGTAAGATCATGTTCAGACTCTGTTTTTTCATTTAGTCACTTATTCATTTCATTCCTTTAACAAATATTTATTAAACACTGCACTTGCCAGCATTGCACTCGCTACTGGAAATATAAGATAAGCTTGCTAAGTAGACAAGTGGGAGAAAAGCAGTTTAAAGAGAGAAAAGAATATAAACAAAAACTGGTGCAATTGAGAACACACAGTGTATAACTGCATATGATTTAGAAAAAGAACACAGAATGGATGGGGGGGATGCAGGTAAGATGGGAGAAGGGGGAGGGGGGTTGGGGAGGTAGGGGGACCAGTTTAAGGCAAGACTGGAGGGAGGAAAAAAGTAAAGAGGTTGCTGAAATTGCCAACAAAAGATAAAGGCCAGAACAAAGATATTTTAAGATTTGAGAAAAAGACTTAAAATACATGCCATCTGCTACAGATATAAATCAAGATGCACACTCATTTATATGTGCAGGACAAAATGGGGGACATGGAACATCTGTAGATAACTTTCCCATCAGGAGAGAATTCACACACATAAAATCATCACAGATCTCTATAAAAACAAATATAAAAAATCAAATCCTCAGATATGAACATCAGCCAGGTCACATTTTTCAAAACTACTGATTCTTTTTTTTAAACTATCTTAAGTAATACAGTAATAACATCTGACAGCCACTTAAGCTGAAGGTTTCAGAAAGGCTTAAAACACTGGCTTCCTATGTTCTTTATTGCTCCACGAGGGCTATGTCATTCAGTTATAATGACATTTCAATTTGGAATACAGAGTTGCCTCTCCCTTTAAATGTTAAATTGACTTGTTTGGGTACAAAAAGCATCTAGTATGCTCTATTACATGCAGGATTAAAAAGGTAGCTCTAGCAATATTAATAGCTTAATACTTTAGTAACAACAGAAACTACTTTAGAACATATCATTTGTTCTTAAACTATAATTTGCTTAAGAAAAAAAAAGTACTTCCATACTCTTTATTCATAGCCCTATCAGAAACTCCCTATGAACTGACTTTCTAAAATAAATATACATTTATCTAGTCTACATAATTTACATAAAGACAAATCATAAACAGAAAAGCCAAAAGGTGATAGCTTCAAGTAAGCCTGCATGGGGTAGGTACCCAACGATTATAAAACAGAAAATCGTTAATTAACTTCAAGATACTTCAAAATAAAGCAAAGTATTCATACAAAATTTGTAAGTGGCCACAAGGAGAGACAGGGTTTCAGGTAGAAGACAAGCCCCTTGTATAAGTGTCCACAACACTTTCCCATTTGCAACAGAGCCAAGTAAGCTATTCTGATGTACTTGAAGTCTACCATCTACGGCAGATTCAGGGACTTTGTTTCTCCTACATTCTCTTTAAACACAATCACTAATTGGTGTAAAATCTTCTGTAATAATATATAACTGAGAAAAATCAAATGAATCAAAATAAATACCGGATCATTAAAGAGTAAGCGTCCAAATAACTGTTTGGCTTCCTCCAGGCTTCCCTCCAAGTAAACAGCTCCTAGATAAAAGGATGGGAATGCCAAAAGGAAGGCTGAATTAATATTCAGAGAAAATTACATACCTCTATAAAAAGCAAAAAGACAAGCCAAAACCCACTCACAGAAAAAATCGACAAGAACAGAAGCAATTGTTTTAAAGGTAGCATTTTCCCTCTTTTAGCCAGGATTTGTATTATAAGTTAGACTGAAATATGAAATTCAATCTACTAAAATCTAAAACCCATATATTAAATAAAAAGAGGCCTAATATGAGCTATCATGAGAGGTATGGGTATGAACTTACTAAGGGAACTATGCACAAACCCTGGCTTTATGAGCATGTTAGGTTTTATTTTGCTTTCTATTTATAGTTTATGTTTCAGACCATAAAAAAAAATCTGATAAAACCTGAGTTTAGATCAATGAAGGCTTCTGCAAATAAAAATCAGGACAACCTTTTCCTTTAATTTGAAATAACTATTTAACATTTAAATTGGGTATCAAATCAAATAACATTTTAATTGGGTATCAAATAACTCCAGAGTAAGGTAGTCATATATTTTTGAAATCAAATTTTTATGTGTCTTCAGAAAGGCATTTTTTATAATCTAAAATATTAAGACACTTAGCAGGGTTTTCGATGAATAAATACACTTATTACTTATCAGAAGTTGTAGTTATACTAATAATAATGGTAATAATACTGATGGTGATAGTAGTAGTAGTCATGGTTTGGGGGCCACTCATGCCCTAGGCGCAGTGCAAAGCATTCTCACATTCTTATCTTTACCTTCACAGGCACCTCAGTAAGAGATTATTACAGAAGATGTATAGGATTTGCGTTCATAGTCGGTGATTTGGGGAAGGGTTTGAAGAAATGGAACTCTGAATTAGATGCTGCCAGGACTGGATACTAAGATCCTTACAAAAATTCTGTGAATAAGTGACATTATTTCCATGTCTTTGATGGGGAAACTGAGGCTCAAAGAGATTCAATAACTTGGTGAAGACAGTGCTGATAAATAAAGCAAGAAGGAACTGAATCATGTCTGCCCGGCTCGGGAGCCAACCATAACACTAACTGTCAAAATTATTATGTGTACAGAGCACAGTAATTCCATGTGACAAATTCTCTGAAAATAGACATATTTGTGCAAAATAGACATAGCTGTGAAAGGACTGTGGATAATAATTATTAAACATTCTCTTGTTACCATCATCAGCACAAAACTATAATGGGATGCTTTTATATTCATTTTCAAAGGAAGAAGGAAAATTGATAAGGAAGTACAAAGGCCTTTGAAAAATAAAATGTACTCAATCATTTACTCAAAAAAAAAAATCAAGGAATTGTCAATCTACTGTAACATTTCATTGTAAAGCATACTTGCAATCACCAGCTAATTAACTCTTCATAACTTTCCTGTACCAACAGCTGACTATATTCCGGTAACAGTAAAAAAGAAAGCGAGGAAGTAAAGTGCCTGCCTCAGTCTTGCTTCAAGTGAATAAGTTATAGCCATACAGACTCAAGCCCTGGGATTTAAAAGATGCAGTGTTTTCAAAATGCTTAAATGAGAAAATCTTGTAAACAGTTTAAAATGTGATCAAAAACAGTATTAGGGCCTCACCAGCAACCTACTTACTGCTTATTTATGCATGTGATACTGAATTGGATCTGTAAAGTAATCCACCTACATACTAACTCACTTCAGTTCAATTCAGCATATACTAACTATGCACGTACATGACATCAGACACCAATCAGTCATGAGGAATCCAAGAAAAGCATAACTGCTCGCTCTGGAAGAGCTACACCAACCACAATACAACGAAGTTAGTGTTATGCTAGGGACCTCACAAGCTTTGGAAACAAGTAATTTTGTCCCTAGTCTACACACTGAATTTTATATGCTCTCCAAACATTTGAAATATGCAAGAAACTAGATTATAAAAAGAGAAATTACCTATTAATGCTTCAAAACAATTAGCCATTGCATGCCGAAGGTCTGATTCTCTACAAAGGTCAGGTCCATGAGCATAAAGCATAAATCGATCCAGTTCAAGTTTCTACAAAATTCAAAATGACAACAGGTAAGAAAGAATTTGGCAAAATCTTAACTGTAACAATTCAACATCTGGTGAGGGTAAGGAGTAATGGTTACGAATTAATTGGCCTTGTGTCCGTATCTTAAGAGAGTTTAGCTTGCCATTCATTAGGAGTCCTTACATAAGGTTCGGATCTGACTAACCTCAACCTTTCCCCAAGTAGGCTTCTATCAACTCTGATGTTTCAACTCTGATGGTTCAGAAATGATCAGATCTGAGTCCAATTCCAAGTTCAGACCAAGCACTAGTCCAAGCTGGAAAAAGACTATGCTGTAAGACCATGGGCCTTTGGGTTCATCCAACATGTCTAGAGAGACACAAATACAACCCAAAGCTAACCTCTATGATTCCCGAGTTATGTGGTATTGATGTTTGTACTATACAGAACATATTTCTATGCGGTAGAATAAATGGGGACCCTTAGAAGACTTCAAAATGCCTTATATCTCTAAATCTTTTTTTTTAATTTGGCAAAGATTTTTGTGGCCCTTTATCTTTGTACTTGTGTCCCCTTTATGAGATCTCTATACTTATCTATCTGAAGGCTCAGTGAGATCTTCTGAGCAATGGAGTTGGATTTATCTTATAGACTCTGGGAGTATTGTTTGTAATGAATTATGCTTCCTTTTTTTATTTGGCCTCAGAAAAGTTTAGAACCAAATTTGTGGCCAAGATCTGGAAACTGTGTAGGACTTATGAATATATTTGTGTATAGTAACTTCACCTCTGGCTTCATTTTCCTGTCTTAACCATATTTTCTCTTTACTCTGAGTTCAGTACCTACTTATTTCTTATCCTATTGTATTATACAAATCAAGTCCTTTGAGAACTAGACAGAGTATGAATGATTTTTTTTAAATAAAACTCCTGAGACTGAATAAATGGAAATAATTCTTTCCATAAAAGGAGAAAAATACAAACATTGCATAAGCATGCTTTGCATGCTTATGCAATAAATCTATTTCCATTACCCTATAATTCAATTCTTACTAAGCTGTAACATGCTATGGAATATGGAACAAGTCAATGAACAACCTAGGACAATATGAGTCTCATCAGTCCTCAAATAAGACACTCAGATTTTGTGTGTCTCAGTATGCATGTTAAAAATATCCATATCCATTTATACTGGAAAAAGACAGAGATAATAAAAACAAGACATATATGCTATCAGTATTCTGTATTGCTAGGAATTCATAAGTACAAAATATATTCAAATGAGTTTTGACTACCATAAATGCAACAGCAGAAAACACCTCTTTTAAAAAATTGATCCCTAAGTGCAAGAGCTTATGCTAGAATATGTAAATTTCATCTATTTCACAACTTCACTGGGAAAATCCAATTGTTTGCTAATCTCTGGAGACCTGTTTGAGAATAGACTGCAAGCCATATTTTATATTACAAACAACTATTCTGGAATGCTATGAATTTTCCAACTCTTCATAATCCTTGCTCTACAACTTTACTTTTTCATGTAGGCATTAGTGGAACTTTTAAAAAGGAGAGTGGTGTTCAACTGGTCCTTGTGTTGAAGTGTTCATTTGTCTGAAGAGCTGACCTGGAGCTTTCATTAGACTCCCAAAGATTCTCAGCAATCCTCTGTCAAGTGCCCCCCTCCCAAGTGGTTAAGAGCCACCAGTCTAGACCAAGGGCAAGGCCACCATTGCCTTCTACTAGAGCAGATGGGTGTTGAATGTTATGGGAATGTCAGTACTTGGGGTGGAGGAAGATCATACAGAAAGCTGAAGGGAGAAACTGGACAAAATAACTCATGGCTTTGTACATCACCTAATGTGTCACATAGCAGTTTCTGTTTCCTTGTTATGGCAATTTTCCACACCTTGTAAATATCTTCCCTACAACTGTCTGAAAAATAATTATACAATTCCATTACATCTTAAACTGAAAAAAAATTAAAAATGGGAGTAGGTTGACAACTACTTATTCACATGCATTTCCAATGAACACTTAATGTGCCCTATCAGGAAACATTTTGACAATTAAATTGACTAAACACTACAGCAGTTTTTTTGTTGTTGTTTTGTTTTGTTTTAAAGATTTTATTTATTTATTTGACAGAGATAGAGACAGCCAGCAAGAGAGGGAACACAAGCAGAGGGAGTGGGGGAGGAAGAAGCAGGCTCACAGCAGAGAGGCCCGATGCAGGGCTCGGTCCCAGGATTCCAGGATCACGCCCTGAGCCAAAGGCAGACGCCCAACCGCTGTGCCAACCAGGCGCCCCAACACCACAGCAGTTTTAGGTAGGGTTGTGGAATTTCATTCATGGTAAAGCTGCTAAAACCAAGAAGCATACCTGTTGCCTATAGTTTTTTGTTAACATGTCATTGTTTATATTCTCAAATGCCATCACTATGATGATGATGATGTTACCTATAATAAAGTAATATACTCTTCCTAACATAAAAACCAGAGTCTAAAATTAACCATTTTGAATATACTTAATACCTTAGCAAGATCAAATTGAGAACTAGATTTAATCTAGTCTTTTCTATCAAATTCCAACATTTATATCAAAATGAAGAAAAAAACATAAAAATGCTTCAAGGAAAATCAAGGAAAACTCAAAAAAGCTTTTCCAGTGAATCACTGGAGCTGGGGGATTTAAGAGCCACAGTTTCCTCTACTATTCAATAAACCCAGAGGTCTATAAAATGTAATAATTTATAATGAGAACAGTGGCAGCAGCAATAAAAACAACCAACTCCTACTAATTTATTTACCTGTTCACGTGATTACTATAAACAGGGATTGTGCCAAGCACTTTATAAACTGAATTATTAAAACTCAAACAATAATCTCATTTGATTCTCAAAACCACCCTGTGTGACAGGTGCTGATGCCACCTCCATTTTGCAGATGGGAAAGCAGAGACTTGGAGGAGAGACGACGATTTGTCTATGGCCCCCCTGTTTGTAAGAGGGGCGTGGACTGGAATCCTGGTGGCCAATCCAAGTGCCTGTGTTCTGTTTGCTATAACTTACTATAGTAAGACACTGCACAGAGATAGGAATATCAAATGAGATTGTGTAAATAAGTAAAATGTCTACCATGAATCTAAACTAAGAAAAGGTTCTCTTAGTCAAAAAACAAAGTCAATGTGGCTAGCTGGGCAGCCTAAACCCTAAATCTTAATTACTGGGATTTGTGATATTTGGGGATTCTCAAAGATCGATAAAGTATCCCTCATGGGTATGAATGGGCAGGCATATTCTATTCAAAGCTATAATGCTGCTTATTAATGTAAATTAAAGACAAATGTAATACAGAAATATTACACAAAGGGAAAATACAAAATGTTTCATTTCTTTTGCTGTGTTCTTGTTCTTTTCCCCAAATGTTTCACTCTGTTCACGCACATCTGTCAAACTTTTCCTCTTCCGTTATCAAGTTACTTCACCGTGGAGTTCATTAGCGGCTGGTGAACCCACAAAGGTAAGAGAACTAATAAGGTTGAATCTTTAAAACCCAAACAAAAAAAATCCTTCCCGGTCTATAAAATATTAAACTCCTAATACACTCTAAAGAGTTACTTATTCAAATGCAAAATTATGCATGGACTGAAGAAGAAAATGTCAGACTTTACTACAAATGCGTCAGACGTTTGATATACCTTTGCTAACATGGCAAGGTGTTGATTCTGAACAATGGCAGTTCGATAAGTTGCTAATCCTCCTTCTTCCAGACTAGGAAACAAATAGTACAAATGAACACTGAAAAAAAAAAAAAAAAGGCATATAAATAAATATGCATCACAACATTCTGTCTGTAGCTCCAAGTCATAAAAATAGGCCTGGCACACAGTATCTGCACAATAGATACCACCTGAACTGAACTACAATGAAGGGTTTGATTAAAAGTCTTTGCAAGTTAACTAGTAAGCACAGTATATCTGAATGTGCTAAAACCCAAACAGCACCATTCACTCGTATTTTCACATTTACTTCAGTTAAAAGACTGCTCTGACAAATCTGTCGACAAAGACCTGAAGGGTTGGTCACGTACTGCTGAGAGCAAACCTATGTGACACTCAGAAATCGAGCCTGGAAACAAAGACCTTTGCTCAGGCTGCATTATGAGTGGCCTCTGAAGAGAAGCCTGGGCAGGGCAGGCATGGTGGCGTGTCCTTGACAGGTGTGACAGGGACAGACACAGAACTGAGAGTGGCACACGTGGTTGCTTGTGCCCTGAGGAAAGCCAAACAGGTTGACGAGGAAAGTGCAGGGATTTGGAGGAAGGCCACATGGAAAGCCAGTGTGGACCATGACAGCAACAGCCTCTGCTAAATCTCACACCAGTTTTTAAGATCCACTGTTGATCAGGGCAGCTAAGCTTATTTAGTCCTATTGTGTCCAGAGAGGACAGGCTTGGAGAGCCACCCCTCTGCCTCATTATGTCCTTCTTGGGAAAAGAAATGACCCAGAGAGAATACAAATAGCTCAAGACAGCTCCCAGAGAAGCATGCACTGTCTCCCTTTAAAAGAGAAATGATGTGGGTATGAACACACAAAATGCACTTTCCTACGTCTACCACCAAATTAAGGCCACGAAAACACTTCTGGGGAGAAAACACCTATAAATGCATGCATACACACACGCGCGCGCGCACACACACACCAAAATCTCGTCATTAAAATTACTTGTAAGTTTTACTTCCCTTGAGATTGGAAAGAGTGAGAAATGGATCAAAGACAAATCCTAGAAAATGAAATGACATTTTAAAATATCATCCCTTTCTCTACAAATTGAATATAAGCTCTGAAGCATCTAGACCAAGACAAGCTGATCTCTTGTGGCTGTGGCAACTTGAACATAAACTTGACAGGACAAAGACATTAGCCTTTCATCTTGTAATCTTGTGCATTACAGCGTCAGTGAGTACAAGTTATCAAGGCAAGAGCCACAGACATGCGGCTTTAAAGCTCTACAGAAGGGAAAAAATACACGGTGTTTCAATGCCTTATTTAGTTAATTACAAAGAAGGTAATATAGTAAGTACGTTACTTATAAAATATAATTATTGGGGGACAGCAGAAGAAAACCTCCTTACCTGGTCAGAAATTCAACAACAGCATCACCTAGGAACTCCAACCTTTCATTGTGATTAATCCTATAGGAGAATTAAAAAAATCACTTAAAATAGGAAACAATTACATTCCCTCCATCTCATCTCAAAGAAAAGACACGTGAGAATTAGCGCCTTTTGTAATCAAAACATCCCACCTTATTCCTCACAATCAAAAGCACTGACCGCCATCTTAGCTGGAGTACAAGGCACCTACTAGGTGAGGGAGGGGGCATTCTATCCTACTATGTGGTTCAGACCTTCGGACCTAGGGGCCCTTCCCCTGTGAATCAGATTTAAAGTGAGGAGATATCACCCTAACAACTGAATCTTTCCACACTGCTATCAGGCAGATGAGAGAAAGGAAAATATATTCTAATGAGTTAGAACTGAACACTGAAAAATCCATTTGGTACAATGTTCCAAGAGCAGCTTCCCGTTGCCCAAACTCTAAACTTAGCTTGTAATGTCTTTCAAAAGACATTAACCTACTTTTTCAAGTCCCAGTATCCACTGCTATCCTCTCCCACCTGTGTTTTGGGTTCCTGTCCCCAAACTGTGTGGTACTCTCTGAAAAGGGCATCTGCCTGAAGCTTTCCACCACCTTCCCTGCGCACAGAGCCACACAAACCTACTCATCCTTCAAGGTCTAGAAACGTTGCTTCTCCAGGAATACCTGCCTGATTCCTCTCATCAAAATTAATACCTCCCCCTCAGCGTCTATCACACTTTATTTATACCTTCATTGTATGATGAAGGCACATATCAGAAGCT
The DNA here is from genome assembly GCF_002007445.2 of Ailuropoda melanoleuca. NCBI lineage: Eukaryota > Metazoa > Chordata > Mammalia > Carnivora > Ursidae > Ailuropoda > Ailuropoda melanoleuca. The sequence continues at coordinate 123,025,521 of NC_048220.1, read as the reverse complement.
AAATTCTTCATGTCCAAGCAGAAGGCTGAAAGGACCAGGAAGGTGGTCCATAGACAACCTCCTTCTGCCTCTTAGAAAGTCCAGCATAGCCAGCTTCCTTCAGTGCTCAAGCAGATCACTATCTCTGATTGGGCAGAGATGTGACATGATCTGGTTTAGGTTTTTAAAAGGCCACCCTGGCTGCTGTGCAAAGAATGTGTGCAGGGAAGACAAGCACTGAGGAGGGTACTGTGGCTGTCTGGTGAGACATGACGGAGGCTCAGGCTGGGGAGGCAATGGTGGAAGAGGGGAAAAAGAAAGAATGAAGGTCAATGCCTGAATGTTGGCCTCCATAGTTGGGTGAAAGGTGGTGCCATTTACTGTGAGGGGAAGACCAAAAGTGGAACAGGTTTGGGGAGAAGCAGGAGTTGCATTTTAGGCATGTTCCCTTTGAAACGTCCATAAAACAACCGAATGGACAAATCTAGTATATATATTAACCTGCTGTTCATGGCAAGAACAAAGCTGGTAAAAAATCCTTAGGAGTGGTCAATGTTTAGACAGGATTTCAGGTGATGGAACTAGATGATACTACCTACGGAGAGAATGCAGGTAGAGAAAAGGGGTCCCAGGACTGAGCCCAGGGGAGGGTCACACTTGAGGTCAAGCAGAAGGGAAACCAGCAAAGGAGAGAGGACTGGTGGGGGTGGGGATGCAGAAAAGGAGGCAAATGTCAAGAAAGAGACAGGCTCAAGTAAGACACAGAGAGAGCACTGATGCAGCAGTGCTGAGGACGGTGTCAGGGCTACCTAAGGCCACTCTGTGAGGCGCAAAAGACACACCTGATTCTGGTTAGAGCAGGCTGCAAAGTGACATGCGTCCAAAGCTGCATACGGGAAGAACCCGAGTGCCTGTTTCAGGGCCAACAGTGGACAGACAAACCACTGGGGGATGGGGGATTATAACAGGAGAAAACCAGAAAGGATGGTGACAAAAGTGACAGGGAAAGGAGAGCACACTGAGCCCCTGGGACTAAAGCATAGAAGGCAAGGGACAGGCCTGAGCCTGAGCAGGATCTCACCTGACTCGAGGGACTTCTTTAAATATCTCTGATACTGACCCTCATCTTCTCCAAAAATTCGATAGCTGACTAGTCCAAACCTGCCTGGTTTTCACGGCCATTCTTTATCTAGTTCCACGGTAGTCACCCATTTCATTTACTTTCTTTTTTTTTTTTTAAAGGTTTTATTTATTTGACAGAGAGAGCATAAGCAGGCGGAGTGGTAGGTAGAGGGAGAGGGAGAAACAGGCTTCCCACTGAGCAGAGTCTCCAGTGCAAGACTCGATCCCAGGACCCTGGGATTATGACCTGAGCCGACGTTAGACGCTTAACTGACTGAGCCACCCAGGCGCCCCTCATCTACTTTCAACAGCAATTTACAACTCTCAGCTGACCAACCTCTGCCCTGTACCAGACACACCACTATTGTCCCTTCTATGTTACCTCCCCCCAATCCTGCTCATTCTTCACGTCAGCTGGGGACCCGCCCTCACTGCTGAAGCCCCCAGCGATGCTGGCACACCCCCACACCTGCATCCCCATCCCCACATGATTGAATTTTATCACTCAATTTATCTTTTATTGTTCTCTGCTTCTTGTGTGCCAGGTTAGTTTCCATATTTAAAATCACCAAATGGTTTCAGTATATGTGGAAAATAAAAAAAAAATTTATTTACAAATTAAATGATTCTTGGCTACCAAATTATCTACTTGGTAATTTAAGTTCAATTTTATATTATCTCACATATCTCATAAGTTAATTCTTCCACCGTAACACTGCTCCACAGTTTAGAATTTTAAAGGAAAATAAACATAAAAGGAGAAAGCTAGAAAGACCTGAGCAACAAAGATGTGATTCTGAACCCTCATTTCAATATATGGCCTGTATTTATGTGAAAAAGGCATTCCGGAAAGCAGTAAATAGCCAATAACAGGAAATGAAGGAAAAAAAAGAGTGAAAATTTTATGGCTGTGGTGAAGAATTCATAATCTAATAGCTTACAGAGAGAGAGAGAAAGAGGACGGAAGGAAGGAAGAAAGGAAGGAGGGAAGGAAGGAAGGAATTAGGTCCTCAAACATATTTTTCTTAGTCTTACCTAATTTATATTAGATTTTAAAAGACTTTTTTTGTTCTATTCCATTAGCCAAGAGTGACTAAACAGTATATATTTTTTAAAGATTTATTTATTTTTAGAGAGAGAGCACAGTGGGGGGGGAGACCAAGACAGAATCTCAAGCAGACTCCCCACTGAGCACAGAGCCCAACACAGGCCTAGATCCCAGGACCCTGAGATCATGAACAGAGCCAAAATCAAGAGCCAGATGTTGAACCGACTGAGTCACCCAGACAATCCCTACTAAACACTATATTTTAAAAATATATTGTTTAGAAGCTATTCAATACTGCATTTTGCTTTTTGTCAAATACAGCAGAACTCCAAAAGTGTCTGTCATCATTCTCGGAGAATACATCAAGGAACAGAGGCCCTAGTTAACATGGTAACATGTTAATCCCTCAGACTTCTTGCCAACTTAATTTCGTGAAACCTAATAAGCTGTCGTCCTGAGAAACAGTGGAAACAAAGAAAGAAATGGTGAGATTTTTTGGTTTTTTTTAAAGATTTTACTTATTTATTGGAGAGAGAGTACAAGTGGGAGGAGGGGTGGAGGGAGGGGAAGAAGCAGGCTCCCCATCCAGCGGGGACATGGGGCTTGATCCCAGGACCCTGAGATCATGACCGGAGCCTAAGGCAGACGCTTAGGCGCCCCAAAATGGTGAGTTTTTAAAAAGAAAGAAATTAGAATTACCCTATTCTTTTCTAAAAGTCAGTAAAATGAAAATAGTATTTTCTGTGGTAGAGACTTTATTTTCTTCCCAACAGTTCAAAGTACTATACAGGAAAATCTACTTAACATGGAAAGCTAGAAACCACACTGGGGTGGGGACAAACCATATTTGGATTGTCTTATGCTTTATTAAAAAATAAGACATCCCATCAAAGAATAATAGCTACTTTGAATCATATGCTATTTGAATGAAATCATACTGGTGTAAGATTTTTTTTTTTAAAGATTTTATTTATTTATTTGGCAGAGAGAGAGAGAGAGCCAGCGAGAGAGGGAACACAAGCAGGGGGAGTGGGAGAGGAAGAAGCAGGCTCCCAGGGGAGGAGCCTGACGAGGGGCTCGATCCCAGAATGCCGGGATCACGCCCTGAGCTGAAGGCAGACGCTTAACGACTGAGCCACCCAGGCGCCCCCATACTGGTGTAAGTTTTAATTTGTTTTATAAACTTTCAGGGAGACAAGAACTATGTCTAGGATTATAATAACCACAAAGTTAGACTATTATTCAATGTGTTAAAACACAAGGTCACAGTTCCAAACAGGTTTATTCAATAGTGAGTCTGACATCCACTAAATAATTTGCCCATATCCGGCGTATGTTTTTCCGTATCTACACTGTGACTAAACACTGGCAATGAGCCACAAGCAAAAATAGGTATTAAATACCACTTCAGTTTATTATTATACTGGGCAATTCCTAATCCAATGGTTTATCTGGAAAAAATGGACAGAGTGAGCTGCTAGTCACTATTGAGTGCAGCAGCAAAGCTTTTGTTCCTTCTTCTATTGTTTCTACATTCTTTAATCACCCTCTTTATAAATACTAGCAAACTCCAAGAGGAAATGTTTACTGAGCAATAAACACTCCATTTGTTTTTGAGAACCGAATCAACAAAGACATTATGAAATCTAGATTAACTGTAACATTTATATAGCACATTTGGTCTGAGGAATTCAAAGCACTTTATAAAACATAACAGTCTCCCTGTAACAGTAATTACTGTAAGGTATCCTTTACTCCCTGGAAAACTATCTTGGGATGGGCCAAGTCCAAGGGTAACTGCCACGTAGAGGGTATGGACATTTTCTCACCTTTATATTCCAGGCCTCAACCAGTAACAGGTGGAGTAAAGCTAGAAAGGGTGCTGGAGATCAGCTAAATCTTCCACCCAGTTCAGGAATTCCTTCTGTTCATTTCATCTACCTGGACACTTAGTGGGAGGGGAGGTCACAGAGCTACGAGATCTGAGACCCACTGGACCTAGGGATCCCAGGTTAAGCATTTCTGGAATTTGACCTGAATTTTAAGCCAGCACATCTACTCTGTGGAATTCACATATACTCAAGCATGTTTTATTGTCTTGAATGCAAGACACTTTTGTATAACTGACTGAAACTTTGTATCTACCATTTCTTTAAACACAGAGACATTAATAAATAGTCCATATGTGTCTCACTCTTTGTTCCAACAGATTCTTAAACATGATGTCTACCAATGACTACCAATCAATGAACAGAATGAAACAAGGCAGCTCATTTTTCCATTACCAGTCTTCTAGCCCCTCTTACCCAAAGATCTTATTGATAATATATGGATTACTTGAATGCCACCAAAAGCCTAATCCTTCAGATACCCTTTCTGTGGTAACAATTCATTGCAATTTATATAAGTTAAATTATACAACTGAGATTCACGTGTTTAAGCAATGTTTAAACGTAATTTAAAAAATTATGGGTGATATATTTGCATGCAATAATGCCATTATAAAAGTTAATTATTTTATAGTTTTGATAGGCAGACAGATTTTTGTTTATTTAAGACTTCGTGCCTTTTTGTAAATCCTAGCTGGTGCCAAATCAGATTAAGTAAGATACTAACCAGCCATTTAAACCTCTGCTGATAACTCTGACCATGCCCCTTCTTAACATCCAAGTTTCCCTATTTCTAGGGAAATGTAAACAATAACCTGAGATGAAAATAATATCATGAATGGCATTCTTTCCTTTAATACTTATTTACTGAGCTTCTGCTCTGTTAAAGGTACTATTTGAAAAAAAGAAAAAAGAAAGACAGAAAGAAAAAGAAAGAGTATGACCACAGGCCTTCAAAATGCTTACAGTAAAGAAAATCAGGCCATAAAACACGGTTCCGGGGCATTCCAGGGGGAGATGTACGATGACTGTTGGCGTTTGAGGAAGGGAAAGAGTGAGCCTGAAAGCACAGTAAGTACCTCAGTCGTACTGGTATGTAAGCAGCCATAGGGAAAAGCAAGACGTGCCTGGAAAAGTGGCCCGGGGCCAGGTCTCGGTTGCTGAGTTCAGATGGGGAGAGTCAGGTCTATCCAGTCAGTGATGAGACATCACTGAAAGCTTTCAAGGAGGTTACAGCTAAAAACTAGAATTGAGGCTCCAGAAACAGCAAGATGACTGAATGTAGAGGTAGTACAGGGACATAACTGGCAAAATGTGGTCACTAACTGCAGTGCAGGATGGGCAGGGGCAGGAGTGGTGGTTTCCAGGAGGACCAGGAAAAGAATTCAATCAAGAGCCCCTCCCCTCAGCCCTTTTTCTTGCCTGCCTTGCTCCTCCATGTTCCCACTTCCATTGGCAGCTCACTCCCTCTTTGCTTTCTCAAGTCTGAAATTCTGAGCAGGCTTGCTTGAGAGGAAATACAACCACTGACACTTGCAATTTGATAGTGTTTGCCTCAAAGATCTACAGACACTTCCAAGGAGCAGGGATAACTGCATCCCATTTTATAATAGCAAACTAAGAGACAAGGGAGAGGGCAAACCACTTCAAGTGAATTCAATTACTGAAGTGTACAATATAAAACCGACCTACAATCCCTAAACAACCACCAGAGCTATCCTCAGCCCCACAGCAGACTATGTACGTTTTGTTTTTGACCTCCACTGAAGCACTTAGCAGAGGACCCCTTACATTAAGTTATTTACGTTTATAGCACTCTTATCCCACCTAAGGTAGTCACACCTCCTAGTGAGTGGGGGCTTCATCTTATTTGCCTTAAATTCCTCTAAAATACCTATAAACTGCCTCAAACTCAAAAGGTACTAGATAAATGTTCTGTCGAATTACATTTGTATGAAGATTCTTAAGTACAGCTCCCACAGCTGTGCACAGGTGGGACTGATGGAGAGCAGCAGCGAGCAACAGCAGAGCTAGCCACCGAAGAAGCGAGGAAGCTCTTCCTGAACAGAAATGTGGGGTCAACTCTGCCATCAGCAGTAAGATCAGGTACACGGCAAGAGGCTTTCTTAACACAAGCAGCAAAGGACAAGAGATATTTGTTTATTCTCTATCATTTTCAATATGGTGAATTCAAAAAGAACAGTTTCTCAGATAAAATTCCTTCTGCCACAGTAAGAAAGCCATTTCCTTGTATCAGAGTAAAAGAAAACCGAAGTCATGACATCTGTACAGCGCTATCAAAAGACAATTTATACACCAACAACTACGGTTAGGATAGATGAAACAAAGATAATTTAAGCTCATGCTTTCATCACGGAAAAGTACACGTGTAGGGCATGTGTAGCCTTGCTAACGGGGCTGCAGGGAACTCAGGGTTCCACTTATTAAAATACAGAACTGGTCATCTGGAGACTCTACAATATAGCAGGGTAAAATGAAACCATGGCCACACTGTCCCTGAGGGTGTGATTAAGGGCTCTTTTAATTAGACGGTTCTTTTCTGATCTTAGACTCTCACAGAATACCATAGTAAGGCGTATGATCATCTTCAAACGGGAATTTTAAAGTTTCATCCTGCCTTTCTTTTTACCTCTTGATTGAAGAGGAAGATAGTATGGTCTATGATAATTTCAAAAGAGCAACTCAAGGCAACCCAATTTAAAAAGAAAAGTGAGAGATGAAAAAAAGGCAGAAAAGGAAGCTATACTAGCTACGGCTGGTCATTCTCTTGGCTGTGGAGGCCAGTTATGAGCTGCAGCAACTGTCAACTCTGTCACTTCTAAACCCACTCCACCCACCTTTAACCCGTCTAAGCCTGGAAACCAAGAGGGACAAGTCTGGCTATTCAACTTTTCCACTGCCGGTTAAAAAAGAAATATGCCCCCAAGCAATCTCCTCTGCTGGCTTTCAGAATATAACCTGCCGTGTTTCACACACACAGATAAGCCTCCTGAGAGCAACATCAGACCTTCATCAGCCTTGCTTCCATTCAGTTTGCCATGGGTATTAATGAGATTAGAACCAGTCCACTTCCTTCCCAGATTCTTCAGGGGCCCAAGGCCACACAAAACAATGTTAACATATGAGGGTATCTCCAACCCATTATGTAAGCCCAGTATTATCCTAATAATAAAACCATACAAAACATCACAGAAAAGGAAAACTATAGACCAGTAACTTATAAATATAGACACAAATATCCCCAACACAATACTAGCAGACTAAGTTCGTAGCATATAAAAAGGATTATGCACCATAACCAAGTGAGATGTATCCCAGGAAAGCAAGGTTGGTTCAACATCCAAAAATCAATGAACATAATACATGATAAAAAAAAAAAGGATGATCATCTCAATAGACACACAACAAAAGTATTTGACGAAATTCTACACATTTTCACAAAAATTCAGCAAACTAGGAACAGACGGCAACTTCCTCAACCAGATAAAAGACATCTATGAAAAACCCATAGCTAACATCATTCTAACTGTGAAAGAATGCTTTCCACTAAAAGTTTTAGGAAGAAGACAAAGATCCACTCTCACCACTTCTATTCCGTGTTATACTGGAAGCTCTAGCCAGGGCAACTAAGTTAAGAGAATGAAATAAAAGACATCCAGACCAGAAAGAAAAAAGTAAAGCTATCTCTATTTGTAGGTGATCCTAAGCAATCCACTAAAAAACTATTAGAGCTAACAAATGAGCTCATCATGGTTGCAGAATAAAAGATCAATATACAAAAATCAATTCTATTTCTCTACACGGTCAATGAACAAACCAAAAATGAAATTAAGAACTCAATCCCATGTATAATAGCATCAAAAAAAACCTCTTAGGAATGAATTAAGCAAAAGACATACAAAATGTATACTTAAAACTATAAAATACTATTGGAATAAATTAAAGGCAACTTAAATAAATGTGAAGATATTGAAAGTTCAGAAACTTAATATTAAGATGGCAATTGTTCCCAAATTGATCTACAGATTCAACACAATCACTTTTAAAATCCCAGCTGGCTTCTTTGCAAAAATTGATAAACTAATCCAAACTTTCAGTGGAAATGTAATGGATCCAAAATAGCCACAATAACCTTGGGGGGAAAAAAAAGAAAAAGCTGGAGATCTTGCATTTCTTATTTTTAAAGCTTACAATAAAGCTACAGTAATCAAGACGGCATGGTACTGACATAAGGACAGACATACAGATCAGTGGAATAGAACTAAGAGTCCAAAAATAATCCTCACATATACCATCAATTAATTTTCAACAAGGATGCCAAAACAATTTCATGGAAAAAGATTAGTCTTTTCAACAAATGATGCCGGCACAACTGGATATCCACAGTGGGCAAGAGAATGCAGTTGGACCCCTATACCATGCCATAAACAAAAATTAATGCAAAATAGACCAAAGATCTCAATGTAAGAGAAAAAACTACGGAACTCTTAGAAGAAAAAAGACGTAAATCTCTGTGATTTCATATTAGGCAACGGCTTCTTAGACATGACACCAAAAGCACAGGCAACACAAGTAATAGATAAACTGGACTTCATCAAAATTTTTCTGCTTTGAAAGATATCTTCAAAAGAATGAAGAAACAATCCATAGAATGAGAAAAAATTTTTGCAAATTTGTATTTGATAAGAGACTTGTACCTGGAATATATAAAAATGATTATAAATCAATAATTTAAAAAAGCCGGTCACAAAGGATTACATATTCTATGATACCACGATACGAAATATTCAGAATAGGCAAATCCATAAAGATTGAAAACAGGCTGAAAGTAGAATGTGGCTGCCTAGGGCTGGGCAGACTGAGGTTTCGGAAACGGAGAGTATGGGCTTCTTTTGGGGATGCTGAAAACATTCTAAAATTAAGTAGTGATCATGATTGCACCACTCTGTGAACATTCTAAAAATCATTGAATTGTATACTTTAAGTGGGTGACTTGTATGGTAAATGAATGATACCTCAATAAAGCTGTTATTAACAAAAGCTACTTTACCTTGAGGGAGTTGGGTCATCTTGGCCAAGGCGTGACATAATATTTATTAGAGTGTTAATTCCTGTTTAAAAAGTAAATAAACAAGGAAATACTGTTAGAAGCATTCTAGGACCATGATATGATATGTAGAAAGACAATTATCTATTTTACCCCAATTTGATTTCAAAAGGTTTGATATCTGCATGTCTACAAGTCTGATCAACTTAGTTACTTAAAACACTTGATAGGAGCAAAAAATTTTCCTAAAAAATTCATCCATCCTTATAATAACGCTCAAAGTGAATGCTGTTACGTATGGGTCAGAAAGCACTACAAAATGAGAGTATGCAACAGTTACCAGGAAACTCTTCCTGGTGGGGATTTAATTTACAGTAGGGACATAGGCCAAAACACAAGAGTAAAATCCAAACATACCTTTTTTCCTCATATGCATGTGGTGAACTTTTCTATCTCCATATTTGGGCTGCCGAATTCCACAGTTAGACAAAGAATTCCTGGCATGATCAGGATTCATTCCAAAATTTAAGTGATGACTCGGATGAGTCATGGCCAGCTAAAATTTCAACAAAATAAATTTAGTCTTAAAAACTCAGCAAAGAAGTGCCATCTTTATATCATCTCAAACGAAATAGGAAAGAGATCTATCTGTTCAGTCAAATTTTAAGCCCTGATCTTTCCATCTTATCTTCTCCAGGGTCAAATTTCCAGAGCTCTGGTGCAAGCCCTTTTCTAAAAAGAAACATAAAAATCCACATCTTTCAAAGGAGAATTGGAATAATCATCACCTGGAAAGAAGAGCCATAAAGAAGGTAAGGCTTAAAGAAGGGACTCAGGTTTGACAGGCAAATTTTAGCTTTAGTCTATTTCTTTAGGGATTGTGTCAAACAAACAAACAAACAAACAAATAAATAGTGAGAAAAAGTGTCTGAAAGTGGCAACCAGAGTAGTGTAATGGAAAGGGCTGTGTTACTAAACATCCTCATCATCTCCAGAGTAGAGAATCTCAATGTTCCATTTGCAACCTGCAAGACGAATTACTCCTATTTTGCTATTATGTGAGTGTACAGGAGAGTAATTCTTACCTGTAACAGACAGCGATCTTGGAAAGTATATCCTATCAACTTGTCTAGATGCATTAGGCATTGGTGGTAGCGGATATGATGGGTCAAAACAGGCAACATCATTGCATGCTAGGAAAAAAATTTCAGTATATTTACCTCTATAAAAACTTAAAATAATGCTTCATTTATTTTACAACAAACAAGAACCATTTTTCCCATCCCAGATTTCAACTGTCAAAGTCTTGAAACAGTTTACTGGCTGTGTGACATCCTTGCAAATCCCCTCTTGAGGGGTGGTGGACTATAGGTGCTAAGGGTATAGGCTCTGGAATCACAATGCCTGGGTTTGGCTCCTGCTGTCACTCAGTCATCATGGGACCTGGCGGGGGAGTTATCTGACCTCTCTCTCGTTTCCTCACCTACAGAATGGGGATAATCATGAGAGCTACTTCCAAGGGGGGCTTAAAAGGATTAAATGAGCAAATACAAAAAACTGCTTAATACAAGGCCTCTTAGCCCTCACTCAAGTAGGGAACAGCCCTGCTTCATCAGCACTCAGCAGGGTAACCTCAATGAAGCCAGCAGAATTTCTGTGCCTCCTTGTCTATCTTTAATGCTAACAGAATAGAGCAGAACTCACAAATTCTGAAACTCTGTCAGGGTCAAGATATTTTTGAGAATCTAAGGAAAATTATTCTTTCTCCAGACAAACGGCTACGTGCACAAACATGCAAAAAAAATGTATGTAATTTTAATGGGTTCACAGACCCCTAAAAGCCTATCACTATCCTCCAGGTAAGAACTTCTCAGCCAGATGATCTCAAAAGGCTGTTCTAGGTTTAATACTTAATGATCTAATATTCCAAGGACACCTTTTATAAAATCACCAATACAGTTAAGTCACCTGAGGACATGGAACTTTTACTTTTGTTTCAATCACTTTTCATTTGGCTAAAGATTCCTTATTGGGAGATAATTTCATAAAAGGCATAGCTTTCCTTTTTTTTAATTACACTTCCCTAGAACTCAAGAGAAAGAAGGAGTCATTCTTATTCATCAGAACCTAGAGGCTGGGCACAGCCCACAGAATGACTGACATATGCTTTATATCATTTTAGTCTTTGAAGTTTTTTCAGATGGCATTGTTTAAAAATACATGAAAATGGATTTGCTTGAAACTGCAGATATCAGTTTCCCATATTAACTTATAAGGAAAGATCTCCCAAGTAGGCATTCTAATCAACAGGAAGTCCTTCTTTCCAGTTCAATTCAATAAATACGTATTCGGCACCTCCACTTGAAAGGCTTACTACAGTTGTGGAAGAGAAAAACAATAAGGACATGCTCTTTGCCCTCAAGGGCTTCCCAGAGATATGCCATTATGATCTGAATTACTGGCATTTTGCCCACTTTGTTTTTGTGAGTGCTGCATTAAAAAACACAGTAATATGGGAATAAAATGTGTGGCCAAAGTATAATATCATTTTCCAGGCATTTAAATTGCAGAAAGCTCAAGGGAGTTGATGCTAAAAACTCAAGGTAGAAGGGTCATGAAGACTACACAGTGTACCTATCTTTCTGAAGTATGAACTTAAACTGATGAATTGCATATTTTTTTTAATACCTCCAGGGAGGGATGGATCATTGCCTATCAGGAAAACGACACCTTCTTCAGGTTATTATGCTAAGTGAAATAAGTCAATCAGAGGAAGACAAATACCATATGATCTCACTTATACGTGGAATCTAAAAAAACAATTAAAAAAGAGAAATGAACAAACAAAATAAAAAAACAAACAAACAATACAGAGAACAAACTGGTGGTTGCCAGAGGGAAGGGGAGTGTAGAGAACAGACAAAATAGGTGAAAGAGACTGAAAGGTACAAAGCTTCAGTTATAAAATACATAAGTTACAGCGATGAAAAGGAAGGCATTGGGAATATAGTCAATAATGCTGTAACAGCGGATGGTGGCAGGTGGTGACTACACTTACCACGGTGAGCACTACGTAATATATAGAAGTGTTGAATCACTATGTTGTGCAGCTAAAATTAATATAACACTGTATGTCAACTATACTTAATAAATTTTTTGAAGATTTTTATTTATTTATATGTTTTTATTTTATTTATTTATTTGAGAGAGAGAGAGCAGGAGAGGTGGGGAGAGGCAGAGGGAGAAGCAGATTCCCCGCCATGCAGGGAGCTCAACGTGGGGCTCCAATCCCAGGATCCTAGGATCATGACCTGAGCCAAGGGCAGACACCTAACCTACTCAGCCACCCAGGCACGTCCTTAATACTTTTTTTTTTTTTTAAAGGTAAGAACACTCTCTTTAGGGTACTCTGATGATTAGAAAATTATTTAGAACATTTAGCCCAAATCTGTCTCTTTTGAAGGTTTATCCCTTTGAACCTAGCTGTACCCCAAGAGACAAACAAAATACATGTAACAGTAACATTTCCACATCTTCTCTGTTAACCTAAGTCTTATTTCCTTTAACCTTCACTCACGTGAAACAGCTTTGAATCCTTCACTACGTCCTCTAAACTTGCTCCAAAAAGAACCACTTTCTCTTTCCAGTAAGGCTCTTTCTTGTGAATACCACTAAAAGGTATATATGACCCATGACCATCTTATAACCCAGACAACAAAGTCTCAATGTTATGTACAAGACTGTTAAAATCTCTAGCTCACTTTTTTAAATTATCAATCTTTGCAATGTTGAAATACATACAATCACTGAGCATCTCCCCCCAACCCGCCAATTCAGTTCTGGCAAACGGTTTCATTAAAAAAAAAAAAAAGCTCCTTTAAAGATTGTATGGAAATGGCCGTATGTGGAGTTTTTAAAGCCATTTAAATTCTCTCATAAAAACTGAGCAACTAGAATAGCAAAATAGACCTATAAACAATATGAACAATAAAGAGTAGACAACAAGGTACCCCCATGAACGTCTAAATAAGACAGGGTGAGGACAAAGACCAAGGAGGTCTCGGCATCTGTGAGAAAGAAAAGACAGGGAGAGTAGCAGGGTTTCTGACAGCCCTGGGAATGCAAGAACCCCCAAATTAACATATACTCATCGAAAACGTGACCCAAACTGGAGTGGGCTCTGCAGATTCCAATCTACTGGGTGAGTACAAGAGGACCGTGTAATGGTGTCAGAATGCCGAGGCCCTATAAATGCTCAATGAAAAACTAAAGTTCCTCACAGGGTAAAGCCCCATGGTGTGAAGAAAGTGCTGGGGGTAAAAGTCACATTTAAATTCACTTTTTTTTTTAAAGATTTTATTTATTTATTCGACAGAGATAGAGACAGCCAGCAAGAGAGGGAACACAAGCAGGGGAGTGGGAGAGGAAGAAGCAGGCTCCCAGCAGAGGAGCCTGATGTGGGGCTCGATCCCATAACGCCGGGATCACGCCCTGAGCCGAAGGCAGACGCTTAACCGCTGTGCCACCCAGGCGCCCCGTAAAAGTCACATTTAAGCAGGAGAGGAACAATACATAAAGGGCAAAAGAAAGAGAGAATCCAGATAAAACAGGGGAGTGAAGCAGTGGGGGCAGGTCTCAGGTATTATAAGGCCATTTTTTTTTTTTATCACTTTGCAAAAGCAGTAGAAAGAGGAGCTAATTTGGCTTATACCTCCTTCCTAAAAGTACAGGAAAATATTTCACTTACTTATTTAACATTATTTAACTTGAAGAGCAACAGAAAAGAATCAAGGCAAATACCACCCAAGGATTTTATCAGAAAATAGAGAAAAGGAATAGACTAAGATTCCTCAGATAATTAAAAAAAAAAGCCAGAAAAACATGCCAACAAAACAGATGAAAGCTGTGACCTAACATTTCAAAACAAGCTAAACAAAATCAAGAAAGCAACAGGAGCTGTAAAAGAAAACTACAAATAAATATTATAGTAATTCAGAAATGAAATGACTGGACAGAAGGAATATTCAAAAAGAAGTGACAAAACTCAGGGAAAAAACATTAAAGGAAATAATCATTTTAAGAACAGAGGNGAAAATCCAGAAACCCAGGAGTCATCAACATCTCACCCCAACAAAATCCAAGTTCTATCAATTTAACCTTATTTATGACTTCAGTTCAGTCTCTCATGTTTCCAAGTTTGATTAATTGCAGTCACTATTTGTCCCTCATGCTTCCAGTCTTGTTGCCTAAAGTCTAGTCTCTGCTCTTAAATAAATAAATAAAATCTTTAAAAAAAAAAAAAAAAAAAAGAACAGAGACTAAAGAGAATGAAGACAACACCAAATTAACCACAGACAGTGCTTTGGGAAATAAAAGATAGGAAAAGGAAAAATTTTAGAGAAATAAAAAATCAAAAGGAAATGAAGGATTCAAGAGAGAGTGACAGATGCAGGAGACAACCAAAGATATAAGATGCATATAATAGGAATCCTTAAAGAAAACCAGAACAACAGGACAGAATAATGAAATGTGTAATTCAAGGAAACATTTCTGAGATAAAAGACAGCTTGAAAGTATATATTGAATGGGTACACAGCATATCTGAAAAAATTAACCAAAAACAGCTGACAGCAATGCTTTGTGCCAGAAAACAATGAGAACGTCTTTAAGATGTTAAAGAAAGAAAACATAAACCACAAATTTTATATCCAGCTTAAGTCGCCTTTATATTTAAAGACAAATGGTCAGGAACATGCAGGACCTCAAGGATCATTGTTTTAATAAGCCCTTCTTAAGGTATCTGTCAGAAATGAGCTCAATCAAAAAAAAGGGGGGGGGGACAGGATAAACACTGCCACAGAAACTAGCAGTTACCTTCAAATATATTTTTACCTGTAGATAATCATAAGTGAGTCAAAATTATAGGAAATGCCTAATACTCTACCGTTTAGTACAACTATCAGAAAATGAGGGGAGAATGTGAAGTCCATGAAGAGTAGAGATGAGGTTGTCATGTATCTCGTTGATACTAACTTGCAGA
This sequence comes from Ailuropoda melanoleuca, assembly GCF_002007445.2. Lineage (NCBI taxonomy): Eukaryota > Metazoa > Chordata > Mammalia > Carnivora > Ursidae > Ailuropoda > Ailuropoda melanoleuca. Next base: position 123,010,375 of record NC_048220.1, on the reverse strand, counting down.
AAAGGATAATCACTTCAAATTAGATGCTGGATGAGAGGAGCACAAGAAATAAAGCAGTCATTTTCAGTAATGGACAATGAGACAATGGGACACACACATACATAGGAGGAAAGGGAGAAGTTTCATTAGACTACAAAGGTGTTGATCTATAGATAACCATTAGAACAGAACTATAAACCTCCCTAAATACAAAGAGATATAAAAAGAAAATAAAAAAGCAAAGAAAATGGACCTCATAGTGACCACATAACAAAAAACGGTTTGGTAGAGGGGAGACCAAACAAACAAGATCGTGTGTGTGTGTCTCTCTGTGTGTGTGTGTGTGTCTGCTTATATTAAAAAGGAAAATCAAATCATTTCTAAAAGATGGCTACCCTTATGAGTTCAGTGTGGCAAGAATGGGGTAGAAGCAAGAGATACAAGTTAGATTTTCAAAAGCAGACTTGGTTTTGTAAACCTGAGTTTGGAATTATGGAAAATATTTTACAGATTTATAAAACAATATTTAATTTTTAAAAGAAACAAAATCAAAAGTCAAATGAAATAAATAAATCTTCTGTGTAAGCAGTTTGTAGTCTAAGCACAAATGACCCAGGGGCGCCTGGGTGGCACAGCCGTTCAGCGTCTGCCTTTGGCCCAGGGCATGATCCCGGGGTCCTGGGATCGAGTCCCACATCAGGCTCCTCCGCTGTGAGCCTGCTTCTTCCTCTCCCACTCCCCCTGCTTGTGTCCCCTGTCTCACTGGCTGTCTCTATCTCTGTCAAATAAATAAATAAAATCTTTAAAAAAAAAAATGACCTAAAAACATAGTAATCTGAGTGTGCAGGCCTCGTGTGATATATCTGCAGAGAATCACAGACAACAAGAAATGCCCCCAAACAAACAACTACTTCCCATAATCATTTTGTTGATGGCGACATTAATATTGTTATTCTGGGACTACTGTTTGTGTATTACAGAATAAATCAAATGAGTAATTTTTTTTGGTGTTATATGGGGTGCCTATATGGGATCAGTACTGAGGGGAAGATTCTTTTTTAAAGTATTCTAACTAATAAATGTGGAAAGAAAAGAATTAAAAGATCACTTTGGCAGCTCTTAATAAATACTGGGTCTGGGTCATAATTCATCAGTGACTAATAATGTCACACACAAAAAAGAGACCATGGATGGAGCTAGAGGGTATTATGCTAAGTGAATAAGCCAGACAGAGAAAGACAAAAAACTCTATAATTTACTTATGTGTGGAATCTAAAAAATAAAACAAATGAACAAACAACAACAGAAGTGAAACAGACTCATAAATACAGAAAACAAACTGGAGGTTGCCAGAGAGGAAGGAGTTGGGGAATGGACTAATTGGGTGAAGGGAATTAAGAGGTATAAACTTCCAGTTATAAAATAAATAAGTCACAGAGATAAAAAGTACAGCACAGGGAATACTGTCAATAATGCCGTAATACACTTACTGTGGAATTTGGTAATGTATACAATTGCTAAATCACTATGTGTTGTACAGCTGAAACTAATTTTATATCAACCATACTTCAATTTAAAAAAAGGTATATGATTGAGGAGAAATACATTCCAATTTGAAAACTTATTTCTTCAATTGAAAAATGGTCTGATTAAGTCAGATTTCTACAAACAGAATTTACTCTCTAAAAGAACTATTAAATGTTTGGATTATCACTTATTATAAAAAGATACAGAGAGAGAGATACCACAGTACCACCCATGAAAAAGTTGTACAAAAAAATAAACTTAAATCTGATCACTGCCATCCAACAGAATTTTCTACAATGATGGAAATATTCTGCATCTCCGCTGTCAGAATAGGCACTAGCCAGATGTGTCTATTAAGTGCTTGAAACGTGGTTAAGACAACTAAGAACTGAATTTTTAATTTCATTTAATTCTAATTAATTTAAGTAGCCACGTATGGCCAGTGGTATTCTATTAGACAGCAGTTTATAATAATTTATAGGAAATATAAGGGAGAGAAGCACATGTTAAATGATACTATAAAGTTGCAATCAGCAAAACCCAGATGAGACCTTAGGAACACTACAGAACACAAGATCCAGTTACTTCAACAACAAAAATCTGCAAGGAAAACAAAGGGAAAAATGGAATGAGAACCTAAAGAGTAAAGAGACTTAAAACACATCAATACATCACAATGCCGGATCTTGTCTGAATGGCCATGGAGCAGACTGAAACAGATCTAGCAGACGATTAGGAAAACATGAGCAGTGACTGTACGTGATGCTACAGAGATGCTGCTGCTAATGGCTGAAGCTGTGTGAGGATGGCATAGTGCTCACTACGCTTTTCTCACTCATCTTGTAGATGTTTGAAATCTGCCTAATAAAAACGTTATTTTGACAGCTTTCTATCAGGCCAGTTAGCCTTCAAGCAAAATCTCGTTCTCTTCCTTTACAAGAAGTACTACAACTCCAGTTTAAAAAAAAAAAAAAATCAAGTATCTCACATGGTCCAAAAATTTGTTAACAGGAACTGTGAAGCCATATGTCTCTCAGAGGTATAAATCTCCATTTCCACCCCAAGATATAACTTAGAAAACGATTCCTTGAATGTGTTGTCAAAAACCTCCTAATTCCTAGAGATATTTCTTTTCACTCTTCGGCCACCCCTCAATAGATCATGAAGCGAGAGTATCAGTGTGACACTGCATGGCAGCCTTCCATTCCATTCCAGAGTCACTGTGGGAAGCCAGCACAGCTATTAATGAGTCCAAATACAGCCCTATGTCTATTCAGTACAAATACCAACCACCACAACTCAGCTTGTCTTCCCAGCACCAACAGCAATTCTCCACACACCTGGGCCTCCTTAGTTTTCTCAAGGAGTTAGTACCCCTGAGTGCAGCATAAGCCTTATGAGGGTTATATGACCATAATGGTAGCAGATTCCTTACTCCTTTTTTGATGTCTCTGTCACCTTTATCCATTCTCATGGTTCAGTTTATTGATTCCCATGAGCCACCTCCTTACTACAGCAGAGCATACAGGTACCTACTTCTGTAAGATACCAATTCAACCTCAGTGGGTAGAACCCCATTCTTAAATTACAGATCCATAGCAACATATTGCCTTTCTGCCTTTTCTGAGGCATACTGTTGAATTTTTCAGCCTCAGTTTCAGGTTTTAATTCCTGCTTCTCCCCCTCCTCCACCGCAGATTACCTAGAAGTCACTCTAATGAACAGCAACACAGAAAAAAACCTTCCAATAGTTTGTCTCTAAACATGGCTACAAGTTCTGGATTTAGCTCACAGGTTCCAGCCCAGCCCTAGATTTCCATTCCTCCTAACACTGGCTGGGGCATCAGGTAGAATTATCTAACCTCATAAAAACCCTAGTAACTTCTCTGGTTGGAAAATTATACTTCTGGAACGAGGGGCTGGTACTTAGGTTTCTCCACCTTAGATTTATCACAACAGTTTTACCTCCAGTAGCAGCCAGATAACATCACAAGGCTTTTGCCAGCAGCCTACTAGCAATTATTACTAATGAACAGGTAGGTTCTATATCAATGAATTACCAAACAGAGAATCCCACCCCCCATCCCCACCCCTGAGGATTTTAGAGAGGTGCTTTTTTTCCTTTAAAATTAAGCATGAGTCTACCTGTTCACAGGCTTCAGGATTATTCAAAGTATTCATTTAGCTGCTATTTCTCAGATTCTTATTCCTCATTACCAAACATACTAAATGCCTTTATTTTGAATGTTTTAAACTGCATTATTACATGCCACCTGCCATCTTATTTGAGGAACACACACAAAAAGAAACAGTTATTCTAGAAGAAGAAATTAAATAAGGCCAACATTACTTGTAAAAAATAGGAGGACTGCAGACTAGAAACATGGCTTCTAAACAGATGGCAGTCGTCTTTGGAAGAGGGGGAGTCCTACGGAGGAAGGGGCTATTATTAGATCAAGGAGTATTCACCTTGGCAGGAGTTTTAATCAGGATCCAATTTCTCTGACCAGTTAGTCAAAGGAAATGAGTGCTTTGCCTGCCAATCTCCAAACAGAATGTAAAAATATAATACATAAAGAAATGATAACCTCGTCCTCCAGCTGCTGCTAATCTAGCTGAGAAGCCAGAGTAAGATACTTGTGACACCGCTGAAGACACAGAACTGCAGTGGAACAGATTATTCAGCGCTGGTACGCAGGCATTTCGCCAAAACAAAGGGGTAGAAGGGCTCAATGCTTTAAACAAAATTGTGTTCAGTGGAACAAAACTGCCTTAGGTCCTGCTACCTAGGGTGGAAATCAAGGACAACTGGATACTTCCTCCATACCCACCACCCACCAATCAGTTATTTTTTATCTTTTTACAAATTAGGGCTCTACAGGGTTTTGTTCAAAAAAAAAGAAAAGAAAGAAAGAAAGAAAAAGAAAAAGTTCAAAGCTAACCAAAAACACAAGTTTAAAACCCACTGAACTGAAAGATCTCTAAGGTCCCTTCCAGTTAATAATGCTCTACAATTTTATGATGTCTCTATCAACTCTGACTTATCACTGAGAGCACCAGATTTTGAGCAGATTGTTGAACATTCTGCTCAGCGTTCTCATGATGTCCACCTTAGGAGACATTATGTCGGTTTTGGAGAAACAGAAAAACTGGATAATATAGCTTCAGGGCCTTAAGAAAAAATCAGCAGAAGACACTCCTGAATACTTACAGTAAAAAAAAAAAAAAATTGATCAGTTAGCAAAATAACTGAAGACTTGGTAGACACAGCTAGCTGCCACTGTAGAGAATTATTCTCTAACTATCTAGTAAGATGGCATCACCAGCAGTCCATCCTAACAATGTAAATGAATCACCCAGCAATATCTTTAATTGTAAGATTAAATCCCACTGTCCAATATAATAAATGCCAACACTGACTTAAAGAAAAAATACCCCATTGTGATGAAATAAATACTCAAAACAGTTTAAACTTATTACCATACATGCTACCATCAAAATAGAGTGAATGGAAGCCTTTAAGTATTCTTCCCAATGGCTGAACATGGCAAACTACATCATCTGACCCCTGCCTGGGTACTCACTGCCTTTACTGCAATTCCCATGGAGTGTAACAAGTATCAATCATAACAAAAGAATCAAGTGAAGACTCAAAGAATACGCTGGGCTTGAGGGGTCTCTGATTTGGTACAAATTCCACTCATAGGAAAAACAAAAATAGTTATTAGTGAGTGTTATATATAGCTGAAAGTTCCTCTATTAGTTCATCCAAGGAAAAACTATTATCAATTGGCTCAAATATGAAATTTATACTGACTTTGTTCATTAATGCCTTCAGTTCTTGGCAACGTAAGTTTGAATCATCAGTCTGGAAAGTCTGGACACACTATCTTCAGGAGTCTGACTGTAAAGCTGCTGGAGTATCTCTTTTGACAAGCACCCACACATACGCAGCACACAGTCAGGTGCATTTGAAGAATACACTTGCTTTCACTCAACATGCAGAGACAGAATTTAGTATTACTAAATAACTGCCCCCACTCACTCCCCCACTGTGCATGTGCATGCGCGCGCGTGCGCGCGCACACACACACACACACACACACACACACACACACTAAACAAGACAACATGAAAACTGACACAAAAACAAAACCGAAACAATAGAAAACAATTTATGGTTGGTGTTCCATTTAGCTACAAGATAGTATGTTCTATACAAACTTAACAGAATCAGGAAAACTTCAGTGGCAGATGCCTTTTACAGAAAGAGATATATAGGTATAAATGTGTTCTCAGAGGCGTCATCACCTGACAGACATCAGAACGGATGCCAGTTTTCCAAAATCCTTGACTACTTAGCTCCACTGTTACTTCTCGTCTCATTGTATTCTTCTGTCGTATTTTTTGGAGCGCTTCCTAGAAAAGAACTCATTATGATGAGTAACCTGACAGTTGTAAAGCAATATTAAGCCAAACATCAAGCATTAGAAAATAAGCTGGATTCATTCAACATAACCCTTACGTTCAGGTATTCAAACTCTTCATGCCAAATTACAATGTTTTATTTGAAATGAAGGCCAGGATGCTCAAAGCCTTGGGTACAAGCCAGCCTTTCCTGGTAACTAGATAAGAAAAAATCTAAACCAAATCGACCATTTTGGTGAGTTCAAACAAAAAAATGTCCTTTTGCTGATAAAAGAAATAAAATGTGATGTTTGGGACTTAAAATCAGCATGTAAAAATTATATTTATATCGAGCCTTATGTTAAGCATTTACATCTAAGAAAGACAATCAGTAAATTAATCTGCAACCCACATAATTCTAAAAGCTGCCTTCTAATTTGCAAAACCCTTACAAAACCTCCTGCAGCAAGGGTACATTTTATTTAAAAAAGACAATGACTTAAAACTTCTGCAAGACATAATCAGGAGCTGACTCTTCCCTTCAACCTCCCTTCAAATAATTATAAAAAAATTTTTATATTTGCACGCTTATTCAATAAAAATCTCACAGGAATTCATAACAACAGGAACGATGACACTGCCTGCACCACTGATTAAATGGCTATTACAGGTCAAATACCACTGGAGGGAAAGTTAAATTGAGTATTTCAGAAGTCCACACAACCACCTTTTTCCCCAGATGCAACGACAGAGAGAAATTTTAGTCAGTCTCCCTTAGCCTTGGTTCCCCCTTTATAATGAAGCAGTCTGGCTCAAGTCACAGGAAGTGACAGGACCAGAATTCAAAGACTTGTCCCAGCTTCAAAGCCTTGCTCTCTTATACTCCCAAAGCAAAATAAAACCTCAATGAGACAAAATTTATGTTGAAACTGAATCCATTTATTCTTAAAATTATGAATTAAGAACGAAAACATAAATGATCCTGGAATATAGGGATAACACTACTCATTAGTAAAAAAATATGAAATTTGGGATATAAAACCTTATGAAATAAGTTTACCCTACTAAAGTAACAGACATATGGAAGACATATGGAAGGCAATCTTTTACGACCTTAAGAGCAAGAAATTTGAGTGAGACTCAAATTATATTCTGTACAGTATAATTAATGATAAAAGGTTGGCCCAGCAATTGTAAAATTTGAAAAATTTCTGTAAGATATATTTATACCCAAAGGTAGGAATCCATTAAGAAACAGGCCTTTTTTTGAGGGGGAGCAGGGAATGCTCCCTTAGATACTAAAAGATGAAAAAAAATCAATCTGTATACTAATGTGAGGAAAGAAAAGCATGATTTTTTAAGAAGTGTTTTTCCATCTTATTCTAGAAGCATGGTGTAATGCATAATCTTGAAATAAACCTGAAGCACATCATCATTAATCCAGGAAGAACAAGATTTGATACCAACCTCCCTTTGTGCCAGCTTCTGTTTGTCAGTTTGTTTAACTTTGGGACTGTTTGCTAGGAGGTGGCGAAGTTTCACATAACTCTTCCACAGTTTCTGGTACCTAAGGAAAAGGACAGACAGACATCTCAGACAAAAAGTAGGAGAACCTGAAGTGCAATAAAACCAGCTGTTTTAATAGGCCTGCTGAATCATAAATTACATTCTTTTAGATATCCTCAATGGCAACAAAGCTTCATTCTAAAGGAGAATCTGATTTGGGGGCAGTGGGGCAGGATGACCAAGAGCCATCTGGAACCTAGTGATTAAGTTGATAATTACACGTCTGTGTTGAAAATGAGATGTCACTATATATGTCCGAATCTCTCTAGAAAGAATTCCAAAGACACATAAAAACCAACAGAAACATGTATCATTTCTCATCATTACCTATTTTATTTCAATATGTACTTTCTGATGTTGATGAAAGAAAGACCCCTTACTTAACAAGGACACAGTCAGTCTCTGAACTGCCTACGTTGAAAGTAAAAGTTGGAGAGTATTAGAAAAGAGAACGCCGTTTGTGCCAATACCCAAGCTATACAGCTGTATCCATTTCTCCACGGGAGGGGCAAAAAGACAAATGGTGCACCAATTTGTATTCACCATGACAAAAATAAGCATATCTGTTTGCAACCAAGTATGTGATAAGCTGGATCAGTCTAAAGGATCCTGTTAAAGCGTCCTGGGAATGAAGAGAAATGCAGTCCTGTAGCAGCACACAGTCCTGCCATCTGAGAGTCCACAAGAGCCTATCACATTCTACTAACATTTGCGACAAGAAGGGACTTTCAACGAATTTTCTGTCATATTGAAACTGCTCCTTTCTTGGCCTTAGCTGGGTCTCTCCTTTTTGGTAACAATTTTTTAGAGAATGGAGGAAAGAAAGAAGTACTTACACAGTGCCTGGTTCACTGCTTCATACTTTTATCCAAAGGGGGAAAAAAAAGAACAAAACCCTTTAGCCTCTTCTAATGTATCAGCCAGAATTGTATTTATGAATTGAAAATCTCCCATGCCCTTTTCTCCCATTATGAATCCTTAAAAAAAAGAATTAAATCAGGAAACTGTTTGTTTGTTTACCGAGGTAGGAAATCCAAACACTTCTGAAGAATATAATGGTACTATTTCCACTCCCACACATCCTCATCTTCTCCCAGAAAAACACTAATAAGACAGTTGGAAAAACTCAAATGTGGAAAGTAACATCAATTCTAAGAGTCAGAAGTCATGCCTTCTCCTTACAACACAACCCTTGATTGTGAATGGGATCTTGAGCTCTTATTAAGATGCCTCCCAAAACAGAATTCTGCATAAATCCAGCAGTGCTAGGAACCAACATGGTGCTACTTTCCTCTAGAGTGCACTGAAAAAATAAATAATAATAATAATACATATTATAATGATGAATAAAGGAAAAGTTCCTTAAAAGTTAAAAATACACGGGACTCATGTTGACCAAAATTGCCAAGGATAATCTATTGAAAATAATTTCCTGCAGTCAAATCAATAGAGAAAGTAAATCTTCAGGAGCTACCAAAACTTGTTTCATTTGGTAACCTAAATTTGGAAACCAGATCTTGGAATTTTTTAATAAGAAAACATCCACTAAAGGGTATTCCTCTGCTAATTCAGCTGTTAGTAGAAGGTGAAATTGGCTAAGACAAACACCGAGAAATATCTTACTGTGGGTCTCCTGCATAACTCAACTGTGCAGGGCGTATCCCAAAGTGGACGATAATCGGAAAAGTAATCACATCGGGGTTGAACTGTTCACGATCCAGTTGATCAATGCGGACAGAGCTAGGTTTCTAGAGAGAAAAATCAAAGCCATTTATTCCCAAAAGAAGTCTTTCAGTATTGACTTTAACCTAAGTAATGAAGAAATTAATCAGATTTTTTCTGGGAAAGCCTCATTCCCCAAGGGAAAACATCATTTAAAACCCATTAATCATAGCAGCTATACTATACAAAAACTATAATGTCATCCCTGTAAATGAGTCTATGCCATTTGGCATAATGAACAATGACTTTGTCCTTTTTTGGAGTCCACATAGAAACCTTTAAAAATTAAACTTTTAAAAGGACACCTAGTCAGATATAACTTTTCCTTAACCTCTCCAAAGGCACAGGGGAAATATTCTACATCATGGGGAAGAAGTGTGCTGGTTTATTCTGTTTCATTTCACATTTCAAATGAATGGCTTGTTTCTATTCAGGATGCCAGATGCCTCTCTAAATATTTTTCCATTAGTTCTTTGTGTACCTTGTTTTTCCTTTCTTTTTTTTTTTTTTTCAAATTACACTATAATTCACATGTAACATTATATTGGTTTCAGGTGCTGGGCATAATAATTCAATATTTGTATACACTATGTAATGATCACCACAATAAGTCTAGTTAGCATCTGTCACCATACAAAGCTACAAAATTTTTTTCTTATAAGAACCTTCAAGATCTATTCTCTCAGCAACTTTCAAATATGCAACACAATACTGACTTACAGTCACTATGCTGTACATTATATCCCCATGACTTATTTATTTTATAACTAGAAGTTTATACCTCTTGATCCCCTTCACTCATTTTGCCCACTCCTCTTCCCCTCTCCCTTCTGGCAACCACCAATCTGTTCTCTGTATCTGAGTTTGGTTTTGCTTTGTTTGTTCATTTGTTTTGTTTTTTAGATTTCACATGTAAGTGAACCATACAGTGTTTGTCTTTTTCTTATTTCGCTTAGGGTAATACCTTCAAGGTCTAACCATGTTGCTGCAAATGGCAAGACATTCTTTTTTATGGCTGAGCAGTATTCCATTGTGTGTGTGTGTGTGTGTGTGTGTGTGTGTGTGTGTATCCATTCATCTGTTGATGAACACTTAGATTTCTTCCATATCTTGGCTATTGTAGATAATACTGCAGTGAACATGGGGGTGCATATCTTTTCGAATTAGCGTTTTTGTTTTCTTCAAAGTACCCAGAAGTGGAACTGATGGATCATATTTTTTAATTTTTTGAGGAACTCCTATACTGTTCTCCATAGTGGCTGCACCAATTTACATTCCTACCAATAGTGCACAAGAGTTCCCTTTTCTCCACATCCTCACCAACACTTGTTATTTCTTATTGTTTTGATAATAGCCATTTTGAAAGGTATAAGGTGATAATTCATGGTTGATTTGCACTTTCCTGATGATTAGTGATGCTGAGTATCTTTTCATGTACCTGTTGGCCATTTATATCTTCTTTGGAAAAATGTCTATTCAGATCCTCTGTCCTTTTTTAATTGGATTTTGTTGTTGTTGTTGTTATTGTGCTATGTGAGCTCTTTATACATTTTGGATATTATCCCCTTATTAAATATCTGATTTGCAAATATCTTCTCCCATTCAGTAGGTAGCCTTTTCATTTTGTTGATGATTTTCTTCATTGTATGGAATTTTTTTAGTTTGATGTAGTTCCACATGTTTACTTTTTTGCCTTTGTTGCCTTTGCAATCAGATACAAAAAATCATTGCCCAGACTGATGCCAACGAGCTTCCGCCTATGTTTTCTCCTGTAAGTTTTATGGCTTCAGATCTTACATACAAGTCTTCAATCCATTTTAACTTTTGTGTATGACATAAGGTAGTGGTCCAATTTCATTCTTTCACGTGTGGCTGTCTAGTTTCCCCAATACCATTTATTAAAGAGATTGTGCTTTCCCCATTGTATATTCTTGCCTCCTTTGTCATAGTTAATTTACCATATATGCATGAGTTTATTTCCAGGCTCTCTATTCTGTTCCACTGACCAATGTGTCTGTCTGGTTTTTTTGGCCAATGCCATACCATTTGATTACTATAGCTCTATTGTATAGTTTGCAATCAGGGAGCATGATGCCTCCAGATTTGTTCTTTCTCAAGACTGCTTTGGCTAGTCAGGATCTTTTGTGATTCCATACAAATTTTAGGATTGTTTCTCCTATTTCTGTGAAAAATGCCATCAGAATTTTAATAGGGTTTACACTGAATCCATAGATTGCTTTGAGTAATATGGACATTTTAATATTAATTCTTCCAATCCATGAGCATAGAACACCTTTCCATTTATTTGAGTCTTCTTCAATTTCTTTCATCAATGTCTTATGGTTTTCAGCATACAGGACTTTCATCTCCTTGGTTAAATTTATTCCTAGGTACCTTATTCTTTTCATGTAATTATAAATGGGACTGTTTCTTAATTTCTCTGATAGTTCACTGTTTGTATATTATAAAAATGCAACAAATTTTTGTGTACTGATATTTTACCCTGCAACTATACTGAATTCATTTATTAGTTCTAATAGTTTTTTGGTGGAATCTTTAAGAGTTTTCTATATGTAAAGTCGTATCATCTATAAATAGTGACAGTTTAAGTTCTTCCTTTAACATTTGGATGCCTTTTATTTCTTTTTCCTGCCTAATTGCTTTGGCTAGGACTTCTTTTTTTTTTTTTTTTTAATTTTATTATATTATGTTAATCACCATACAGTACATCCCCAGATTCCGATGTAAAGTTTGATGCTTCATTAGTTGCGTATAACACCCAGTGCACCATGCAATACGTGCCCTCCTTACTACCCATCACCAGTCTATCCCATTCCCCCACCCCCTCCCCTCTGAAGTCTTCAGTTTGTTTCTCATAGTCCATAGTCTCTCATGTTTCATTCCCCCTTCTGATTACCCCCCTTTTCTTTATCCCTTTCTTCCCCTACCGATCCTCCTAGTTCTTATGTTCCATAGATGAGAGAAATCATATGATAATTGTCTTTCTCTGCTTGACTTATTTCACTTAGCATTATCTCCTCCAGTGCCGTCCATGTTGCAGCAAATGTTGAGAATTCGTTCTTTCTGATAGCTGAGTAATATTCCATTGTATATATGGACCACAGCTTCTTAATCCAGTCATCTGTTGAAGGGCATCTCGGCTCCTTCCATGATTTGGCTATTGTGGACAATGCAGCTATGAACATTGGGGTGCATATGGCCCTTCTCTTTACTACGTCTGTATCTTTGGGGTAAACACCCAGTAGTGCAATGGCTGGGTCATAGGGTAGTTCAATTTTTAACTTTTTAAGGGACCTCCACACTGTTTTCCAGAGTGGCTGTACCAACTTGCATTCCCACCAACAATGTAGGAGGGATCCCCTTTCTCCACATCCTCTCCAACAATTGTTGTTTCTTGCCTTGTCTATCTTTGCCATTCTAACTGGCGTAAGGTGGTATCTCAGTGTGGTTTTGATTTGAATTTCCCTGATGGCTAATGATTTTGAACATTTTTTCATGTGTCTGTTAGTTTGGCTAGGACTTCTACTACTGTGTTGAATAAAATTGGGCATCCTTATCTTGCTCGTGATCCAATGTATTCCTTTAATTCTACACCTTTAAAATAGAAGGTATGGTGACACAAAAATCAAATGGTTAAGTTTCTCATTATGTCCATGTAGGCAATTTTAAAATTTTAACAGAAAGCCTCATTTTTTTAAGATCTAATACAGGAAGAAGTGAACAGAGGGTTCCTCCTTCAGTTAACAAAATACCTTCCTTTCATCCTAAAAGTTCGTTTGTACAAAGATGGTAAGCTCATAGAGTTTCAGCAACCTCCTTGCTTATTCTCAACTCTCACAACAGTCCCTCATTAGAAACTAAACTCTTATCAGGAGATTGTGGCATCTTTGGCTCAGCTGCTTTAGAGCCAAATGCTACAGAATTGATTCACATGGAGGCCAGTAAGCTTCATTTTGTCATAAAGCAATGCCCACAACCAGAGTTTGGTTGGTGGCCTGGTTTGTCCAGGACAGAGGGGTTTCAATGGTAAAACCAGGAAACCTTCCAGCAACTAAAACAAGCTGGTTACCCCACGAGCTGCAGCCCCAAGTCAGCCATCGGACAAATCCAAGCAGGTGACGGAGTGAATAGATCTGTGTAAATTCATACATGTTAGTTAAAAAACAACTTACACTTAAGTTTTAAAAGAATATTTGAATGCCACTTAACAGTCAAAAGGTCACTAGGTATCTGATAAAGTTGATCTCTGCTCTCAAAATTAATAAACTAGAGAAGATTTTGGTCACAGGTAACCTAATATAAAATTATTTTAAATGCCCATCATCAGTAGCAGCATGTTATTTAGGTCTAGGAATTGTTGCCAAGATTTTGTATATCAAAGCAGCGGGATACAGTTTTAAAAGAGGAATTGCACAACTGAAAATGCTAGTGAATTATTCATGTTTTCATGATTTTAAACACCATGCTATGGCATCAACCAAGGAAACAGTGATTTAAAATATCTATAGCATCTTTAAATTTATAGCAGGGAGAGATGAAATAAGTTCTAGACTTTGGCCACACCCTGCAATATCCATCACACCAGCTTTGTGGAAGAATAAAAAATACTCTTGCTAATGACCAAAGTATTCCCTGGTAGAGGTAAAGTGCCTCGGGAGGGAGATTAATTCTTTTAAGTTCTGCAGCAATAAAGTACTTAATGTGACCATAATGGCTTGAAAAATTTAATAAATTCCCCAATATTCTTACCACTGGGTAATCTTTCAAAGCAAGTACTGCAGAGGATGAAATGTGGTGCCATGTCTACTCTGCTCTATTTGCTAAAGATAGAATGAAAGGATGTTTTCGTGATACTGAGTTTTCAGGATATTGTCCTCCTTTAAACATATTTTTATTAACTTTAACATGTTCCCAAGTCTGGCACCCAAACTTACCTTTCTCAATTTATTTCTGATTACTTTCCAACATAAACGTTTCATCCTGACTAATCTGGTTTCATTACCTTCAAAACTGGCCATATATCCTCCCAAGTATGTACATTTAATCATGCCAATAAGTTATACAATTTCTCAATCCCTTAAAGACCTCCCTGTAGCATTTATGAAGTATCCCCGGCAGCCTGGCCCAGTGATCTCGCCTGAAACTACAGGCTTTCTTGATTGGCTTTTGTACTGAATTGTCTATGAATTCAGCAATTCATCACAGACTCCTTTCACATGGATATGCCATGAGTCTGCACCTGGACAAACAGCATACATAATCTATAGACTTTACTATCACCCGACTCACATAGTAGTCCCCCAACAAATGAGGTAAATAATAATCGTGGTAATGGAGTACATGTCCTTCTATGCCTGCCAATGGCTTAAAACCATGAATGGCTGAATCAGAAAAGCACCTGGGGATTTTTTTTTTTTTTTTAAACAACAGATCCTTGGGCCCCATTACCTGGGAGTATATGTAGGGTGGGGATGTTCAGGGCATTCTTACATTTTCCAAAGCTCTCCAACTGATTCTAGGATTTCAGGAAATGTTAACCACACTATGGAAAGAAGCCCCAGGGTGAAAGTATTCCCAAAGTGTGCACTGCAGACCACGGGACTCTTCAAGCAGACCCACCAAAATGAAAAGGTGTGTCTCCCACCACCCTCACTCCCACCCATCTTCTGACCCGGCTATAAAACTGGCAGAAGAAATGTAAATTTATGCAACTGCTTAAAGAAGAAAAATCAAATTCAGAGTTACACTGTCATAATGCTATGACTTATATTATTTTTTTAAAGTTACTTTAACCATTAGTTATGTGGCTTAACAATACAATAGCAAAAATTGTATGATTTTCTTAAGTTTTAAACAAGTTTTATGTTTAAACATATTTTTATTAAACACTTTCACTTTCTAGATTTGTGTGAAATAATCAGTATTAGCTGGAATGTTTGATTTGCAAATAGTAACATTTTGTTTGTGCAGATGTTACTGTCATGCTACAAAAAGTTGATCCAGAGTTTTTATTTTTATGAATCAAGGCTATTAAACAATTTGGCAGCCTTTTAAAAACAACAGCTTTGTTTAAACAGATTATTCTGTTTCTTTACATAAAAATATTTAATTCTCCATTTTTGGAAAACTTTATCCTGATAAGATGCCAAAATATAACTATTTTATGAAACAGTAACATACTGCAGAGAAAAATTGTAATTCAAATAAATATATAAAACAGTATTTTCTTTATAAGAGAAACCTACTTGGCTTTTAATTCTCTGTTCTTAATTTTTTATATTTTTACTTCAAAAATTAATATTAGAAGCTAATTTTAATATAAAACACTTAAGAAACAAAGAAATGGGAAATACTTGTAATAAGTATGGCAAAGGATCAATAAAAAGGACAAATACCACAAAAGAAAATTAGACAAGGGATATTAATAGGCCACTACCAAAAGAAAAGACAAAAGGCCAATAAGCACTTAAAATACCAATTTTTGCTAGAAACCAAAATAAATACAAAACTGAACTATGTAATTTTTTCCCCCTATCAGACAGTTTTTTTGTTAAGCTAGTATAGTATAACCAATATGAAGAAATGGGCATGCTTATATACCCTTGGTCAAAGTGCAAATTTTACAACCCTTCTAGCAGGCAATTTACGTGTATCGAAAGCCTTAAAAATGTGCATAACTTCAGCCTATTAACGTCACTTACAGGACTTCTTCCTAAAAAATTAAATGGACTCATATTCAAAAACACATACATGTTTATGTATATATGTGTTTATACACACATATACAAATTCAATACAGCAATACTGGTGACAGCAAAAATCTGAAAGCAACCTAGGTGTTCGATAATAGGGGGTTAATTAAATAACTTAGGAGCCTTTTAATTACACTTGTAAAGAAATTTAAGATTATGGAAAAATAATTTTGCGATTGTTGTTTCTGGAAGAGGATGAGAAGAAAAAGGTCTAAATATGGATATTTAATTGTATGATGCCAATTTTGTTTTAAGACAATATGAAAGTCTCTAAAGAGACTAGAAAAGGGAATAGTAACATCTCTGGAAAATGGAATTATGGATAACTTTTGTTGTCTTCTTTGGGCTCTTTCTCTATTTTCTTAGCTTTTTATAATGAAGATATATTACTTTTATACTCAGAAAAATATAAGATCTGAACATATCTAAAAGCTTCAAAATTCTCCACAATGGGCAGAATTTACTAATGAGATGAACTTACTACTAAATATGACTATATTGTAGTATTTTTTTTTATTTACTAAATATTTAAAAGGAAAAATTACTCAAAGGACAAGAATGAATACTTAAAACTTTTAAAATGTTCTGTTACTGGTTTGGTGAACAAACTGGAAAGAAGATGGTTCAGTCTCAGAATGTATAAGCACCAGAACATACCGTTCCAGGGTTGGTGACAATCATGCCTTTGCATTCTTCTGCGTACTTCTGCCACTCAAGTTCTTCCCACTGCAGCATATTGGCGATCTCCTCTTCGGGAACCAGGGCTTTGCTACACCGTAATAAGTAAAGGAGAATCTGGTGCATGGACAGCACTTCCTTTCCTCCATCTTGGGTGGGAGTGGAAAGAGAGGGAAAAATAAAGCTACTCAACAGTCAATCATCAGCCGAATAAGGAAAAAAACAAGATGGTGAGGGGAAAAAAAGCATTTATAAAAAAGTAATTTAGAATTTACATTGTTTAACCAGGTGCCAAATAATACAAAAGCCATTTGTTTCATTGATGAACAGTGCTCATAAGCCATCTCATTTACTAAAATGGCAACAACATTATAAATGATAACAGGCTCCATTTGTGAGGTATGAATATAAAAAAGTGCCTACCTAAATAAATTTAAAACCCCCTAGCATAAAGAGCCACGGTTTATAATATACAGAACTATGTTATGTCTTAAATATTTTATCATTCTTTCTAAGGTAACAGATGAAAGCTCTTTAGAAGTGATGTTACTGTCTTAAGGAAATTCTAAGCTTTTATGAGATATTTATGGATGTTTCCAATAAGCTATTGTTGCATTATGGTCTAATTTTTTGGTGCTAATGTGCTGCACCTGCTGTGATGAATAGTGTTAAAAAGCCTGCACTAATATCATGAAGATCATTACGGAGTTAGTACATGGAAAAAATACCAAGTATTCTGAGGCTTACAGAAGCATGTATTATTACCAAGTACAGAGGATAAAAACAACAAAGGACATAATTAAAGTACCTTGGAAAGAGCCAATTAATCTGGTACTTGATGAACCAAAGACATTCATATAATGTGGGCATGAATTTTGGGTTCACAGGCTTATGCCTTCTCTTTGGGCTTAACTTCTTGATCAATATGTGCAATCACCTTATACCCCTTTTCTTTGCCTAATCCCAACCCAAGAAAGGACAAGAGCTCTGAAGGTTTGGAGGACAATGACTACCCTCCTCAGGTCATGAGATATGCTAGGAATACCAGCATAGGGCCAAACGCTTGATGGAGAAACTAGGGACCAAGATGGTGGGAATGGGTGGGCACAAATGAGAGTGTCCTATATGCTAGAGGAATCTATGGCACCCAAGGAATTTGGGGTACTAAAAAAAGGAAGAGGATGAAAGATCTTTTTTTTTTTTTAAGATTTTATTTATTTATTTATCAGAGAGAGTGAGTGAGCATGCACAAGCAGGGGCAGTGGCAGGAAGAGGGAGAAGCAGACTCCCCGCTGAGCAAGGAGCCCCTTGTGGGACTCCACCCCAGGACCCCGGGATCATGACCTTAGCCGAAGGCAGACGCTTAACTGACTAAGCCACTCAGGCACCGCTGAAGATCTTTAATGTGGGTAGCTGTGATAAGAACCTGGATAGGACTGGGGCGCCTGGGTGGCGCAGTCGTTAAGCGTCTGCCTTCGGCTCAGGGTGTGATCCCAGCGTTCTGGGATCGAGCCCCACGTCAGGCTCTTCCGTTGGGAGCCTGCTTCTTCCTCTCCCACTCCCCCTGCTTGTGTTCCCTCTCTCGCTGGCGGTCTCTGTCAAATAAATAAAAAATTTAAAAAATCTTAAAAAAAAAAAAAAAAAAAAACCTGGACAGGACTATACATCTGAGAAAGAAGAGAGTAAAGATCAAAATTTTTTTTTGATCTGTGTTTTTTTATCTCAGACACTGTTATGGAACTAGACAGCATTGCTGCTATAGAGCTACCATATATGTAGGCATTTATTCATTCATTAAATACCTGCTTATATTCAACAAATATTTACTGAGCACCTATTATGCAGCAGGTACTCTTCCAGACCCTACAAATACAGCGGTGATCTAAACAACCAAAACCCCTTCTATTCCAGAGAAGGGAAAGACACAGTAAAAAATAACCACAAAATAGATCAGGTCAAGATAAAGACGCTTCTATGAAGAATCAAAATGGGCAAAGGACTGCAGCTGTATCTAAAATGGTGGTCAGGGAAGGAACCTATGAAGAGGTGTCCTGTGAGCAAAGACTAGAAAGAAGGAGAGGAGCCCATTATGCAGTATTCTGGGAGAAGAGTGTCTCAGATAGAAAAAAACAACAGAAGTCCTATGGTAAAGTGGGACTGATGTGTCCCAGCAACTGCAAAGAGGCAACGTGGATGGAGTGAGGTAAGGAAGAAAGTGTCAAAGAGGTGGCAGGGAGGTTGGATCTTGCAAAGCTTCTACAGAGCACAGGAAAAGCTCTGGATTTTATTCTCTGATAAGCAGGTTTATTAGCATTTTGTGCCACGCACTATGAGTGGTCCTGTGTCACAGTCATGGAAAAAAACAAAAACACAAGCTCTAGGCCCTTAAGAAGCATGTAGGCTAATAATGATTAATCATAATAGTTCCTAGAGGAGTCTTTGTAGATAACATTCTGAAATCAGAGTTCTTTTAATCAAAGACACTGAGTCTCCCCCCCCCCCGAAAAAAAATGTCCAAGAAGTGACTAGAACACAATCAACCCACATGAGGACACGTTCTACCTACTGATTCAGATTATTCTCACAGCAGTGAAATTTTTTATGCCTCATTACAAAACATCTGCTTTAAACCCAAGAGTCACCTTTGATTAACAAACTTCCATTGTAAAGGGCATATTTCTCAAGAGTCTGTCTCAAAAGACATTTCAATCTCCCTGCATATAACATGCTTTCCTCAATCAATGATGCTCCCCTCTTCGCTAAGGAGCCTAGCAAAGCCATAATGCCTATCACAATGCCTGTCTGTTTGAGCCCACAGTAGTCTCTTCTTCCAGGGAGTCTGAGGCAAACAGATGGAAAAGACAACACTAAAGCCGGAATACGTTGATTTACACTGCCTGTGTATACATAGAGAACAGCAGAGAGAAAAAGAAACCCTAGACAGGCTTGAGAAGAACTACCACACTGACTAGATTCACTAGGAACCAAGAAAAGAGTAAAATAGTATTTGGCTCAAAATCTCTATATTTGGTAGTATCACTAAAGAGCTCTGCGGGCCTACCAGGATCCATCAGAAGCCCAGCATGCCGTAAGAAGGAAGAGAGTGTTGTTTTGTTATAAGGATTAGAAAAAAAAGCTCAAATTTTATTTGGGGAAGGTGGTATATGGTAGAAGGAGCAAATATATGCAACGCCAGGTATACAGAATAGCACTAAAACCTCCCCACCAGCAGTTACAGAGGGCTGACTTCATGGCACTGCAAATAGAAGTGAAAGAGACTAAGTGCTATGAATTTAAAGTGAAAAGACTAAAAAACTAAAAAAGCTATTGGAAGAGAGAAATACTTGAGCCTACAAACCAAGGACAGGGCCAAGTTTAGGAGAATACCTGCAAGATAAAGAAAAAGGGACACGGGTGCCTGGGTGGCTCATCAGTTAAGCATCTGATTTCAGCTCAGGTCATGATCTCGGGGTGCTGCGATTGAACCCTACCTCGGGTTCTGCACTCGGCTTGTCCCTCTCCCTCTGCCTCTCCCCCCAACTCGTGCATGCGTGCACTCTCTCTCTCTCTCAACTAAAAAAAATCTTTAAAAAAAAAAAAAGAAAAAGAAAAAAGGCCACCAAATGCTTGTAAGAATGCTTTTACCTAGTTTGGGTGCAAAGCTGCTAATGAGAAAGGAGAGCTTTACAGCAGCATAGAAACCAGAAACATTTAAAAACATACACATATTAGGTGCAAAGTCAGTAGTGTTGAATGAGAAATTGTAAATCCATGTTGAAACCTGCTAAGTATTTTAAATGGCAACTACAACATAAAGAGACAGGTATTTACCACTGTGACAAAGCAGAAACCCAAGACAGAGAACCTGAAATGAAAGGTTTACTGAGAAGGGGGATCGAGGCATTGCTCCAGGTTGGGTACTGGGGTGCAATCCTTATGGAAATCTTAAAAAAGGAAGACAAGACTCGAGTCCTGTCAGAGCCTGCGGGGCAAGGGCTGCATCCCTCACACCCAGCCCAGGAAAAAAGACACTCCATAAATATCTGTGAGAATGACTTTGTGAAGCAGATAAATAACATGGCCGCTTGCTCACAGGCTGCCATGAATTTACTAATGTTAATGAATTGGCTCTTTTGGTTTGTCTGCTTTGCTACAAGTTTATGTTGGGGATTTATGGAACTATGTCACTGAGGGCTAGGAAGTAATTTTTATCTCATTGGCTGAGATAAATAGGACATGATATAAATGAGAAATTAGAGCGGGTAAGCTAAGGTTAGCAGGAATTCTGCCAGCACTGGGACTGGAACTGTGACAACGGCTCATTATTCGGGAAGAACTGGAGTTTGTGTTTCAGGGAATGAATCTGGACAGTCATTAATGAACTGACAGACTTTATAAAGTGTTTCTTAGAGACCCAATTCTCTCAGTTTATATTGCTTGATTATTTATATGGTAGGGGGGCAATTTGTTAGGGAATTTGTAGTAAGAATATGGCTGGTTAAACAAGTATTTCTCAACAGTGTAATAGTTATTTTAAGAACTATAAAAATACCTTCCTCTTTGCCTACACTGAGAATAACCATATAACTGCATTATCACGTCTCATGTATATTCCTGCTAACATGTCTTTACATCTTAACTTTTGAAACTTTGTATTAACGGATATTTCCTAAACTTCCCCCCCCAGAAAGTTACTTTCCAAATAGAAAAAGATGCTGTATCAACTGATGTTTTCTTAAACTACACTTGGCTCCCTGGGAATTCTGAGATAGTCTCCCAGCCTCTGGCTCTCTCTCAGCCATACCTGCAAACTACTTCACCAGAATGGGGCAATTTCCAGAAATCAATTTGCACAATAACCGACTCATAAAACTGATTCAGGAATTCTGAAGCTTTAGTAACAGTGATGATACACGCAGTGAACAGACTTTCCCATAAGAGGAGCCTTCCTATCTTGAATTATGCCCTGCCCTAGCCCCAGCCCCAGCCCCAGCCAGAATAAAACCTTAAACTAACTCTACAAGAGCTCTTATCAATGGTTTGGCTACCAAAGGTAGAGGCGGGGATTGGAAAGAAACAAAAATTAGAGAAAGTCCTTAAAATCTCAATAAATTAGCTGCATGTGATTTGACTGCTGGTCAGTTGGCCTGAATTGAACAATCCTTGGTTTAAACTATAAGCTTCATTTTGGATAAATTTATATGGAGCAAATGAGACAGCTATCTTCAAAACTGGGTAAACTGGGAAACTAAAGAAAAATGATAATGACTGATAAAACTTCAATTAGACATAATAAATTGATATAGATGAAAAGCAAATGAGCATTAGAGGATCGTGAAATACCTGAACTGTATGAAAGCTGTTCATTCTCATACGAGTTCAAGTAAGATGCAAATAATGTGAGGTTACGTTGTGCCTCTCAGATGGACACAACTGTAGAAGTCATGATATCCAGTATTGGCAGATACACAAAAAAAGGGTACCGCTAAAAATGTTGGTTAAAGATAGATATCATGTCCTTTCTAGAGAACAATGGGCAACAATTTCCAAACACTGTCTTAACAAATAATTTTACTTCTAGAATTCTCCCTTATAGGAGATGCATAAGACCACTGTCAAGGTATTTATACGTAATGGGGAAAAAAATAGAGACCTCCAAAATACCTGTCACTAGAGGAACTGTCAAAAAAATTAATGTTCACTCATACTATGGAATGCTATGAAGGTGTTAAAGAATGAGGCAATGTATTTTTATAGAGGACATCTAAAAAGGCAAGTTGTATAACTTTATTTAGTGTTATCCCCACTTAAAGAAAAAAGCATAAATTTCCCTATATAGGGTAAAATGAATACAAACTAAACCATATATAGCATCTAGTCATTTTCACAAGTCTAGAAGGGGGTATTTACTTTTTTACTTTATACACTTTCGTATCATTTGTGTACACACACACACACACAGTTGAGCCAATAAAGGGTAAAAGTAACACTTCAATTCAATGAAGAATGAATGATCTTTCCAATAAATGGTGCAGGGTCAGCTCAATATCCATATTGAAAATACGGAATCTTAAAAAAAAATAAAATAAAAATAAGGAATCTTGACTCATATCTCATACCAACTGGAAAAACAAATTTTGAGACAGATCAGAGATCTAAATTTCTAGAAAATATAGGAAGAGTATCTTGATGACCTTAGGATAGGCAAAGACTTCATAAACAAGGTAAGTATAAAAAAATATGTAAATTGGACTATATTAAAATTAAGAATTTCTGTCCATCAAAAATCACCACTAAGATGCTGAAAAAGCAATCCACAGAGAAGGTACTGGCAACCTATACATCTGACAAAAGTCTCATATATGGTGTATATATAAAAAAAACCTAACAAATAAATGAGAAAAAGACATCACCCAATAGAAAAATAAGCTAGATTCAAACAGGTACTTCAAATGACAATATCCAAACAGTTATTTAATACATGAAATGATACTCCATTTTATAAGTCATTAGGGAAGTGAAAATTAAAACTGTAATATGATACCTCTGAACACTCATCAAAATGGCTAACTTGAAAAAGAAAGAAAAATGCCAAGTGTTGGTGAGGATGTGGAATAACTGAACTGTCCTATACACTGCTGGTGGGGAGGGAAAATGAGACAATCATTTTGGAAAACTTGGAAACTATCTACAAAGCTCAATATAAACAAAACTAGAATTTCCATTCCTAGGTAAATATCCACAATGGGAAAGCATAAGTATATGCTCCTCAAATTTCATGTACAAGTGTAATGGTGAACATATGTATGCTATTTGAAAGAGCCAAAAACAGATAATACCCAAATGTCCATTAATCACAGGTTAAATACATCTTTATTATACCATATAAGACTATGTAGTAATGACAATGGACCAAATATAGTTAACCGACACAGGGGTCTCAAAAACACACAATACAAAAGAAGACAAAAACAAAAAGAACACACAATTCTAGTTTCCATAATTAAAGAACAGGTAAAACTAACTTGGCGTTTTCAAGTCAGAATAGAGGCTACCCTTGAGAAGCTGGGAGGTGACTGCAAAGGGGGCCTTGAATGCTGGTAATCTTGATTCGAGTGCTGAGTACACAGTCATATTCACTTTGTGAAAATTCACTGAGCCTTATATTTATGATATGTGCACTTTTCAGTGTTTGTTATACTTCAAATGTTTACTTTTTAAAAATAAGAGATAATACCAAAGAATGTTTGAAAGTACATTCACTCTCATTAGTAACAAAATACATGAATAATTAACTAAGGCACTATTGTGATCAATTAAATAAAGTCAGTAAACAAGTATTTATTGAGTCCCTGCTATGTGCCAAGTAGTACGTTAGCACTGATAAAAGACAGACACTGTTTACTCCTTAGCCTCATGGAGTTACAGGAAGGAAGGAAGGAGGAAGAAGTGAAGGAAGGGAAGAGGAAGGGTCCAAAATGTGAAGACTAAGAATGCATTTTTCATGGCAGCATAAATTGATGCTATTCTTTTGATAAGAAATTCAGCACTACATACCATGTTTCTTAAAATTATCCATCTGTTCAATGAATTAGTAAAAACTAGGATGCAAGCCATATATTAGTATGATGACAACTAGGTAGAAACAGCCTATGCACAGGAAAAAAAAATGAAAATATATATCAAAATGTTTTTCAATTCATCATTTTCTAAAAGATTTTAATGAAGTCGTATTGTAAAAAAACAAAACAATCATAATTTGCCATCTGATACCAAAATGCATTTTATACATTAGATATTTTTCTGTCTCTTTCAGGGTGTTTTAATATATGTATTTTCAAAGGGAAGTCTAATGAAAAGGTAAATCCTGTTTAAAAATAAATCAATAGGTCTTTTTCTTTATGACAACCTAAATGTTATCCCTACATAGTTATAAGAAACATTTTGCAAGAGTTCAAATCCCACAAAGTAAATCTCTGACATAAGATTTTTCTTTAAGATGATTTTAAAACTGTCCACTTTCTCTTATGATTTGTCTGGTCATAAAATGCCTAGAGGCAGACAGATTGAGAAAGGAAAGGCTTTCAACAAGCTCACTATAGCACCATCTTCTAGTAAGTTTGCTGCTAAAGCTCCATTATAAAATCAAAGATGCATTCACATGAGTAGACTTCTCAGTAAAATAAAACCAGCTATACAAAGGAGAAAAGCTTTTGAATGCATTTTCCAAACGAAATAAGCATTAACAATAACACCAAAAATATGAGTAACTCTAACCTAAAATAAAAATAAGCCATTGTGACTGAGTATTTGAACTGAGGTAAGGGTATCAAGGACAAAATCTTGAGGTAAATCTAAACTAGAATGAGTAAATGAAAAACAAAAGGCACACAAGACAAATCAGAGTGCCAGGAGGAAAGCAAGGAGAGCTCAGCACACAAAAGACGGGGTCAAGAGCCCAGGTTCCAAATCAGGGAAGAGACCGAAACTGGAGCGTGTCCACTGGATGTGGCCTTTGGGAGTCTAGCTTTGGCATCAGCAGCTGCAGCAGGGTGGGGGTTAGAGGGAGTGGGGTGCCTAAGCAAAGCCAGACTGTGAATGGACCAAGGTCTGACAGGCTCAAACCAGGGTTCTGAGGCATGGGGGAGGCAAGGTCTCCAGAGGCATGAGAAGGAGAGCTTGACACAGAGCTGATTGCTGACATGTGAGCAATATATTACATTTTACATTTTGAAAAGCTCCCCAGCTGACCACAGATTTATCGCAGCAGCTAATTGTTTTTTCCCCAGTATCACTGAGTGGCCCAGAAACAGGACAAGAAGCAGCAAATGGCCAAATTTACATTTCAACGGAAGGTGGTGGTTGGCACAAGGGGCTGAGGTCACTAGAGCTGAGAGACAGAAGTCAGAGCACAAGACTTAAGTGAGAAAGCAAAGAAAGGTAGCTGCACACAGGGAAAATGGGGAAAATTCAAGGAGAAGCAAAGGGACTAGGGCATGAGAGGTTGGAGGAATACAAAGATGTCACCAGAAAGTGAGATGCCAGAGATTCTAGGGATGAATTCATTTACGTGAAGATTCTGCAAACTAAAAGGCGTCCAAAGATTTCATAAAACCCAGCCATTTTTAAAAACACAAAATATAATACCATATCTCACAGCTAGACTTTTAAAAAATTTTTAAACTTAAATTACTGCTTTAAAAAAACAAAAATAATATATTTACTTATATATTTTAATTAGTGAGAAAATAACTTATTTTTTTACTATAAAGTGGATGTGTCAAAAAATAGGAAAAAACCACCAGTAATACCGCTACATTAATATACCTATTGCAGTAATTTTTAGTGTAGTTATAATTACACTGCACATAAAATTTTATGCTAATTATTTTCTAATTAACTATATGCATTTTTTAGAACGACATTTTTCCATGTTACTTTTAATACTTGCATGATATTTTATCAAGTAGATTTTCAAAATTTATAAATCATTTGTCCCATTGCTCATCTAATTTGGGGCTACCATAAACTACACAGGGGTACAAATCAGAGTGTATAATTTTACATTTCATCCCTGACCTGAGAAGTAGATAATTAACAGTGTCTGAAGTGGGAAGTTGTCCCTACAGATTAAAAAGAGAATGGCAGGCTTATTTTCAGATGTACTATCTTACTGGGTCACTGACAAGCCAAAAGATTTACCTGGAAGAAATCTCACAAAACGTGGCATGAAATGAAATCTTGGGCAGCAGGGAGGACTGTCTTCAAACAAAGGGCCTAAAGCAAACAAGTGAAAAGGAAAGAAAAAATAAATAAAACAGTCTTAGAAAACAAACACTGTGGCTTAATTCCTAAGATTTATGATAACCGCAAAGAAACACCACCGGAGAAGTAGGGACATAAAAAACACCACCCCTCTTCTCCCCAACAGTTAAATCAATCATGTGATAACTGCCACAAACATCCCATGAAGACTGCAGTGAGGGGACTACCCAAAGTCAGAGGAGAATAAAGGCCCTACGGATATACCCTGTATACGACACATGCAGTAAAACTTTTTTTAGAAGTCCACAAATACAAAGATTTTTGTTATGGTTGAACTATTGCGTGATATAGTATGCTCGTGTTTTAATTCTTTTCTATTTTAATCAATATCACTGGGGGGAAAAGAAACAATCCTATTAAAAACTTGGTCTGAAAAGCCATTCATCAATACACTGTTTTAAAAATAAATAAGTCAATGTCTGCTGGAATACAAACACTTCCAAAGGAATGAACAATTACCTAAGAACCAAGTTTGAACTGATGTAGCTCAGAGTGTATATGTGTGTTTTGAAGGCTAACTGAAGTTCTGTTTTAAAAAACTGTCATCTTGGAAGAAGTTTATTACAGTAAAGTTCAATAGATTTAAAATATTAACTACTGAGATTTTCCCTAGTGTACATAAACCAAGGTAGTTACTCATACTAACTGATACCATCTTTTATCAGTTAGGTAATGGATAATGGTAATCTTAGGTAAGGAACACTGTCAAATTGTATTAAAATTTTAAATAAGACCCATAAGGACTTATTCACGTCAAATGATAGCAAGTATTCCTATGAATAACATACTTTCCCCTGGGTATTTAAAAAATAAAGGGAATTTCAACTGTCTCCCCACTGTTAGAAGCTTTCATATATACTACAATGTTCTTCTATAAGCATTACACTTCTCTTTAAATCTTGTTATTTACCTTTAAGATTCCAGTCATACAATTCCAAAATATCTCTGAACAGGAATAATGAAAAGAGTTCAAGTCCTTTCACACAAAAATTCTGAAAAATAAACCAAAATCAAATTACTATAGTACTGCAAATGTATATGCACTGAAGGTTCCACTTGTTCTAGCCAAGTATCTTAAAAAGTGTGTATTAAAACTACATTTAAACCATGTAATTTCCTAAGAATTCCACTGTCCTCCAACAGCTGATTGGCTTGAGACATAAATGAAGTAGGCAATAATGTCATTAGGATTCCTACAAAACTGTAAACTCAGCCCTCTCAAACATACAAACAAAATGATGTGAAATTCAAAAATGAAAATCTCATTATATTTTTCTAGCCTATTAAATCTCAGAATTAGAATTTCCTGGGGACTTTTTGTTAATTCAAACTACACACACACACACACACTGGTGGGGTCTAATAGGTTTGTCCCACCACCCAACCCCTGCTCACCCTCACCCTTGGAACACACCCAGAATCACCATTATAGTTACCATAAAAAAGAGGTCTTTTGTGCCAAAAAAGTTCAAATTCCTAATGAAGGCAAATAGAGGGCTAAGAAAAACTACAAAGCTTTGTACCAAAATTTCTCCTGTAAACAAGCTTAACAGATGATATATTTACAAATGAGACTTGTCTCATAATTCTTCCTCCTACTTGTCTTGCTCAGGGTTCATAAATCACCCTGTGTGAGATCACGCCAGAAGTCATCAACTTTTACAATAGCAAATGAAGGCTTATGACCTTAAAAATCAAAAGGAAGCAAAAAAGCCCTTCTAAGCTGGAGAATGAAGGGGCGGCCCTTTCTCTTTAATTCTTTTTGAAAGACAGGTAGAATTACCAGGACTTGCTCAGAATGAAACAGGTGCCAACTAAGCATGTGTGTCACGCTCATCAATCCCCCTCAGTGCTCCATTGCCCATGACAGAGCTTCACTGTTAAACAAGGTTTGCAAGAAGAGCCAGGGGCTCAGGAAATTGACCCCGACTCAACAAATGTTAAGTGCACAAGCTTGTTTGCTGTCTAGTTGTTATTTCTCAGTGTGATTTGTTGACACCACTAAATTCAAGATCAGGCAATGAATCATTCTGAGATTCACATTAATCTTGTTTTGGAATTTTAAACCTCTTGCACGTATTTAGATAAATCTGCTGCTGAGCAACCGCAATGAAAAACAATTAGGAAAAATATGTAAATATATGGCAAGAAAAATGAACCAAGCATTGATCTTGTCACTGGAGATAATGAGTAAGATTATTCCAACAGCTATCAGATTCGGTTTCACTGTTCTAATTTCCCCTCTGATAATGACCAGTAACCAGAATCTGTCCCCTACCCAAAACAAACTGGAAACAGATGTAATGTTAATATCAGCAGATGCAACACGAGAAGTAACTTTAAAAACAGGCTAACAGAAGTTGAAAAATGACCCAAATTTTAACCTTGCTCCTAGAACTACAGCTCACTGACCCTTTCAACAGCAAACACCACTCTGTGGGGGCATTCCTATGGCAAATAGCCAGAGCTGGCCAAGTTCAATGGTTTAAAGACTTAAGTGTGAAATAAGCAAAAAGAGCAAACTACATCAGGCTGTTAGATAATCTTTTCTCTTACCTCAGGCATCATCTCCTCAATGAAATGAATTGTGTAGTCTATGTTGAACCTGATTACTTTACACAGTGGAATCTGCAATAAGAATGAGAGGTTCAGTTCTACAGTACCCTCCTGCAGGCTCCCAGTGCACATGTATTTGCTCTCTGACCCATAAGGCCATGCATGAACCAAATGAGAAGGTTTCACTTGAATCCAAGCCGCTAACAGTACTGTACACAAAACTTTGACACAACTGCAGGACTTTAACAGCAAGAACCCAGCTAGCCCGGCTTCTAGAGGAAACCTGCATAATGTTGGTGCTTAATTAACTGTATTAGCAGCAGCAACACAAACATAAGAACCCACTAAAACCAAACATATCACTCTAAAGTACTGATAAAACCACAATTAAACATTTTTCTCAGGTTTTTTAAATCTTTCAGAATCTTTAGCTCTTCAAGTCAATCAGGGATAGCAGGAAGACATAACAACAGTTATAGATTCATAAGTCACCGAAGTGCACGGAACTCAGGCTGTCCCTCTGGCTCTGGAGCAAAAGCAACCATGGTAATAACACTAATAATGGCTCACACTTACTGAGCAGGCGCTGTTGTGCTGCTTCACCTATTGTCACGAATGAAACCACACCCATAAGATACGCAAAACTATTACCCCCATTGTACAGTGGAGGAAACTAAGACAGAGGCACCAGGTACCTTGCCTAAGGTAGCTGGTAATAAGAAAATCTTGCTCTAGACCACAGCTCTGAGCCGCTAGAGTATACACCTCTCATTATGTGTTCTGATACTCATGGTCTGTGTGAAAATGGAGGAAGCCCAGATGAAATAAATCCACATCTTGTTCGGTCATCAGACACTAGCCTAGTGCCTACACATAACAGGTTTTCCATAAGTGTATTTTTCAATGAAGGAAGGAATGAGAGGGAAGGTGTGAGATTACTGAAGTGGCTTAGCAGACGAGCTGGAGCAAAGAATAGACTCAGAAGCCTAGAGATGTGTTAAGTAGGCTTTTCTGGCCATTCAATCTGTCCATAAGATGATTTTATATAGATATAATCGTTTTTACAAACCACAGCACTCAGAAAGAAACAAACTTTAATTCTACTAGCAAAAAGAATGGTAAGAAAAACAAAAACAGTCTTATAATGCCATCTACTGGAAATCTTTTTTTCAGAAATGAAGTTTAGTTCTCTGGTGCTTTTTCATTTTTTTTTTTAAGGATAGTGACTAATTTGAGTGAAATTTTTAATTAACTTTAATAAGAAATCCATTTTCAACCTTGTGGTAATGAGTTCTAAATGAACTGAAGTTATATACTAAGGCCACAATTATTTTTAAGTTCTTCATTCCTATAATCATATAAAAATATTTGAGAATTCCAAATTTGTGTATTATTCATACTTTTAAATACCTATCCTTTGCCAACAACCTGTGTTAGGTCCGTAATTACTCTAAAATAAGCCACAGCCCCTACCTTTTTTTAAAAGGTAAGTATCTAAAGAGGAAGACAGGCATGTAAACAAATAAAAATAAAATATAATGTATATAACGTAGTAAGTGCAATTAAAAACAAATAAGCAAACAAAAAAGTATAAAGTACAAAAGAACCAAAGAGGAGGTAACATTTGAGTTGAGTCTTCAAAATGGGGAGAAATTTTCCAGGTCATCCAGAAGAATTAAGTTGGGAAAGAACAGTCTTTCTAGCAAGACAGAGAATAGGGAGCTGAGAGAAGACCAAGTCTTTTAGCTGTTCAGGAGTGAAATATACACGGAGAGAGAGAAGCAAGGAGGTTCTAGACAAGAAAAGCATGAACTATGTGATGCAGACCGTATAAACCACAATAAGGAACAAGGGCTTGTCCTTACGGCATGCGAAGTCACCCAAGTACTTTAAGTGAGAGACTATCATAGTTTATATTTTGAATGGGCTGCTCTGTAAACAGTGTGGGAATGGTTTATAGTAGAGCAAGGCAAGAGACCAGAAGACCAGACTGAGTCTGATGAAATAGCCCAGGAGCCAAATGAAGAGAAGACTGGAAGTAAGAGGGCAAATTTTAAACATGGGAGATGTTACTGAAATATACACTGACCATGCTGATGTGGAAGTGAAAGTCAAGAAAGAAGAGAGAAAAATTTCTAGATTTCTGGTCTAATGACAAGATAAATCACAATGGCATTAATACAAAGAAATTCATAGGGTGTCCCCCAAGTACCTCAAATTCAATATGCAAGGAAGAGGATAAGATCAGTTTTGCACAGGTTGAAGGTGAAGTACTTGAGGGGATGTCAAGGTGGGTATGTCCAAAAGGCAATATGAAATGTGAGTGTGGAGCACAGAGCCATGTCATAGCTATAAACATCAATTTGGTGGTGAGCAGAAGACACACAGAAGGAAAATCTGTCGGTGAGACTGGGGAGCAGAAGACACACAAAAGAAAAATCTGTCGGTGAGACTGTATTACTCAGAAGAAAGCACCCAGAAGAAAAAAGGACCAGCGCCGTTGGGAAATCAAGAGGCAGACAAAGAAAGAACAAAAGTTATTCCTTCTACCACGCACAAAAGCAACTCTGCTAGATGACTTATGCAAGGGCAGTTCTTTCCCCATATCATTTCAACTAAAATCCCTTTCTGGGATTCTTTCTTTGAGCTCTTCTCTTATATATACCTTATTTTCTTTTGGGCTCTCATCCATACCACCAAAGCCCTTCTGAGATAGAAAAATCTGGAAAAGCAAGATCTTTTCTATTCACTTTTATTTCTCAAATAAGACTCAAAGAGAACTTGTCATTTTTCTACATATGGCAAGCTCCATTTACTTAAAGGTCAATGGTCAATCAAATAATATAAATGCCTACCATTTCTTAACACTTGTTTGAATACTGACATTAACTCTTATTTCGTCCTACCATTAAGAAACAAAGAACCCTCCCTAAACTTCTACATTCTAACCCTACTACTTCCAGGTGCTGAATGGCTAAATCCAGGGCAGTGAGGCCACTGGAAATGGAAAGCCATCTAAAAGCAGGGGTTTTCTTGTGCTTTTGAGGACAGGATAAGATATTATGCATCTAATACACGTATCTTTATAACTTTAGTTATGTTGTCAAAGTCCTTACATCAGGTATCCTAAGTAATAGCAAATGTGCTGTATAAAAGGATAAAATGCTCCCAAATGCTCTATA
The DNA here is from genome assembly GCF_002007445.2 of Ailuropoda melanoleuca. Classification (NCBI taxonomy): domain Eukaryota; kingdom Metazoa; phylum Chordata; class Mammalia; order Carnivora; family Ursidae; genus Ailuropoda; species Ailuropoda melanoleuca. The sequence continues at coordinate 122,978,160 of NC_048220.1, read as the reverse complement.
CTTAGCCAACAAGGCTTTCAATCCGCTTCAATTCAAGAAGATCTTAAGAAAACTTGTCAGAACTAGATTGGCTGAGATTCTAACATTACCATCATTTGCATGCCCTTCTTGCTGATATGCTCTCTCTACCAAGAAAATGAATCAGATCAGTAAAGCAATTTAATAATTCTTTTTCTGGGAGGCTATTGCAAATTCAAGAGGCCTTTGATGGATCTAATCCCTATGAACTGTACAACATTCAGCTTAAAACTCGATTTATTTTATCAACATCTCTAACATAAATGATGAGGCTTATCTTCTCATTACAGAGTGAAGTTCTCAAATTTGGAGAACTTGAGTATTTATATAAAATATATGCTGAAGCCAGGAATTTTCAGTCCTATCTTTTATTTTATAACAGTAACAACTGCAATTAATTGAGTATTAGCAGCCTCTCAGTGCCAAACCTTGTGCTGACAGGCTTTAAATAAAGCTCAAAGAATCACTCCTCCAAGGTCACATAAATACTAAGAATTGGTTAAAAAAAAAAAAAGAAGAAGAATGAGAAGACACAAACCCAGGTCTGTCTGACATCTTATCCAAAATAAGAAATGGCAACATGTATGCCAAAAACCATGACAAACACTTTTCATGTGTCATCTCATTTATTTTTCACAAAAACCAGTAAGACTGCTACAACACCTCTATCTTACAGATGAGAAAATCAAGGATTATAGAGATTGAAATGTCAAATCATACAGCTGGTAAGTGGAATTCACTACTGCTTAAACCCTGGTCTCTCTGAAGCCACATGCTTTCCTTCTTTGATTAAGGTGATCCTAAAAGTTAAATGAGATCCATATTACTTCTAAGGAAATAAGAGATAATTTTAAATATTTTCATGGTAACTAAACTATTTATATTTGCAAGCCCACTGAGGAAAAGAGAAAGAAATGCATTACATGGGAAGAGCTGGACTAGAGGGCCTCCAATGGTCTTTCCCACTCTGAGACTCTGAAGTTTGGTGTAACAAAGGATTTGAGTGCCTGAGACATTTAAAAAAAAAAAAAAAAAAGAAAGAAAAAAAAAGTGAAGAAACCACCAAAATTCAAAACCTCTTAGTGCCTTTTCATAAAGACTGCTAAAGAACGGTCCAATATAAAATTCTGTAGCTATGTGTAGTACTGGATGTTACTAGACTTACTGTGGTGATCATTTCGCACTATGTACAAATGTTCAATCATTATTACACTGTATACCTGGAATTAATATGATGGTATATGTCAATTATATCTCAAAAAAAAGCATGGTCCAATATTATGCCCTTTTCTATATTATGGTCCACGCTGGAGGTAGAGGCAATGTGTATTATCAAACAATTTTATTTTTATATTTAGAATGTCATCCCCTTCCAAAAAAAATTCTCTAGGATAAAATATATTGTGGAATAAGGAAAATTCCATTAAGACGACAATTTGTTTTAAATTAGTACCACTACTATAGAATCATGTCTACTTATAAAGAGAAAAAGAATGAAAGAAAGGAACAAGGTCAGGCCAAAATTTTATTCTTTACTCTCCACTGGAACAGAATTTCAGTTTTGAGTAAACAGCACTTACATAACTTTTAAAACTGAGGATGTAATTTCTTATAAACAACTCAAAAAGGATTAAAGAACACTATTTTTACGTAGATATGCCACAGCTGTAATTTCATAAGTTCTCTGACAGCACTCAGACTGGGTGAAGTATAGTCTGAGCTGCCAGCAAATTCTACTCTGTGTCCAGCTACAGTACAGAATAAGTAACACAATTCCCAAGACTGTTCGCTTTGAGACAGTAAGATTTTGACTCACAGATACAGAACTTCTATTTGAACCAATTACCAACAAAGCAACTTTAATACCTACATAAAAATATCACAGATGTCTACGTCAGACAAAATCTCTTAAAGAAGATGTTGTCCTGGGATTCGAAAGCAGAAAAATGTAGGAAATTAATGCCAGCTGCAGATGTCCCAAACACAGCTCTTTTCCTACTGCTCAGACACTAGATAATACCTGCTCCTTAAAACTTTCCAACTTTCTTTTGAAGGACACCCAACCCAAAATAGCTTTGACACATTATTCCACAGTTTATCCTTCTTTTTCAATCTTTCACACTCTCAAAATGTTATTCTAACACATGTTTACTTACACCATTTAATGTGGACCAAACCTGTGACTCATTAGCACAGATGTCACACCCCCACCTGACACACGCCACAGACTTCCTGCAGCTCAGGCAGAGGGACACAAAGTAAATGTTAATTACAAGTCAGAAGAAAAGAAATTTATTTTGACTTTTAGAAACAAAGAATGAAGGGAAGGAAGAGAGTATAGAAAAGGAGAAAGCCAGCCAATCAGCACATACTTACATTGGTCAGCGGGGCATGTGCAAACATAGAAAATCCTTCAAAGATATACTCATGATCATCATATTCTATCACAGTTGGCCTATCAGTCTAAAAGCAAGAAGAAACACAAAGCATGAATTTAAGAACATGATTTGCATGTACAGAAATCCATCAGAACACAAAGGTACCAAGAAGAGAAATGTATGGACTCTATAGGCTCCATGAACATTTTTCTGAACTACCAGGGAGAACTTTATACAAAAGTTTAATTTTAGGTCGAATTCTCTGGCTTCAGTAATATTTACATATTGAGACCATCAAGAATGCTTATTATGGGGGCGCCTGGGTGGCACAGCGGTTAAGCGTCTGCCTTCGGCTCAGGGCGTGATCCCAGCGTTATGGGATCAAGCCCCACATCAGGCTCTTCTGCTATGAGCCTGCTTCTTCCTCTCCCACTCCCCCTGCTTGTGTTCCCTCTCGCTGGCTGTCTCTATCTCTGTTGAATAAATAAATAAAATCTTAAAAAAAAAAAAAAAAGAATGTTTATTATGGGTGTCATAAAGGGAAAAAAGGCTATATGGCTTCATTTTCTAGGAACTTGTTTTATTTCATCCCACAATACTATCAGATCTATTCTTACTGAACTGTATTCCTGAACTAACGAAAGTCCTAACAAGAACAAGATAACAGCACAGTCAACTCAAAGCTAAAAGTGGAAAAAGACTCAGCATCATGACAGTCAAGACCAGCCACAGCTTGGAAGGCCCTGAAAGGCCTCAGGGTGCCAGAGGCTCAACCCCTTACCGTTCCATTCCCAGGACCTCCAAACAGAAGCCACCCCACCACGTACGGCAACAAATCAATTCCCACATAATGGGAACAAATCAATTCCCACATAATGTCAAAAATCTTAATTATCTGAAAATTTAATCTGTAGTTAAAACATACAAATGTTAATCTAAGCATATGGGATTCTCTTCCTTATGCTATTCTCATAGACCACCATTTTTAATACTAAATGCTAAATAGGGAACTAATTATCAAGACTGGTAACCTAAAAGACACTTTTTTAAAAAAGATTTTATTTATTTCAGAAAGTGAGCGAGAGAGAGAGAGCATGAGCAGGGGGAGGGGCAGAGGGAGAGGGAGAAGCAGACTCCCCGCTAAGCAGGGAGCCTGACTTGGGGTTCTATCCTGGAACTCCGGAATATGACCTGAGCCAAAGGCAGATGCTTAACCGATTGGGCCACCAAGGCACCCCAAAAAATGCAGGTTTTTAACACAGGTATTAAACATTATTCTTTTAAAGGTTATATATATATATATATGAAGAACTGCAGGAAGGCGCTAAAGAATACCCACATGTACATTAGTTGTTTTGCCAATATTACTGTTACTTTCTATTTGAATAACTCTAAATAAAGCTAGTGTAAATTAAATATAATGAAAAGAACTTCTGACAAAATAATAAGGTACAGACACTTCGGGAAACAGTTTGGAAGTTCCTCAAAATATTAAACACAGAGTTACCACACGATCCAGCAACTCCAGGCCTAGGTTTATACCCAAGAGAAATAATAACATACATCCACACAGAAACTTCTACACAAACATTCACAGCAGCATTATTCATAAGAGCCTAAAAGTGGAGACTACCCAAATGTTCATCAACTTAATAAATGGATAGATATAGTACATCTACACAAGGGAATATTATTTGTCCATAAGAAGGAATAAAGTCTGGGACGCCTGGGTGGCTCAGTTGGTTAAGCATCCACCTTTGGTTCAGGTCATGATCCCAGGGTCCTGGGATCAAGTCCTGCACTGGGCTCCCTGCTCAAGGGGAAGGCTGCCCCTCCCTCTGCTTGCTGCTCCCCCTGCTTTGTGCTCTCTCTCTGACAAATAAATAAATAAAATCTTTAAAAAAAAGGAATAAAGTTATATGTTACAACATGGATGAATCTTAAAAACATCATGCTGAGTGAAAGAAGCTAAAAAGATCACACCTTCTATGATCCCATTCATATGAAATATCTAGAACAGGCTAATGATGGAGACAGAAAGTATCTTAGTTGTTGAAGGCTGACGGATATGAAAGAACTGACTGCTAATGAGTACAGTGTTTCTTTTGAGCATGGATGATGACAATGCTCTAAAATTAGATTGTGGTGATAGTTTCACAATCCTATGAAAAGAATTATATCATGAAAATAAACACTTTAAATGTGTGAATTTTATGGTATATGAATGATAACTTGATAAAGTTGTTTAAATTTGTCATTACTAACAATCTAATTTTGAAATTGAAATCTCTCGATGATAGGAGTAATAGAATTAATAACTTTGCACTGTGACAAACAAGGGAGCATAGTGGAATAGCAGACAGTCATGCACATTACAGTCACACCGTCTAGGTTTAAATCCCCACTCTGCCACTTACTACCTGAACAATCTTAAGCAAGTTACTTAACCTTATTTGTAAAACACAGATTACTGCCCCCTCTGTATAGTGGGGATTATAATTCTCCTTCATCAGTTTGTTGTGAAAAATAAGTTAATACCTGTTAAACATTCAGAGTGGTGCCAGGTACCACAGTCAACAAATATTACATATTATTATTACTGTCATAAATACAACAGACCTTCTTGATTGGGTCACTAGAGAATATATTAGTTATTCACTGATTTTTAAGAGATAAGAAAGTGTTCTACACATTTTTCCAACTCCACAGTTCCAATGAATAGCTCCAAAAGTAATGGCTATCATCAACGTGGCTACTATGAGGTACTGACAACGTAACTGAAAAAAGGTACAGAAAGTAGTATAGTGAAAGGAAGCAAAATAAGAGTCATTATGATACAGGCTAATTTTATCAACATAAAAATAAAAATTTTTTTAAAGAAAATTTAAAAACAGAATCAGTATTGAGCCTATTCACATTTTAACCTATTTGTACACATCCAACCTATTTCCATTTTAAAATAAATGAAATCTGATTTTGTTAGGAACTTACCAAAAAATTTGTAGGAGGGGAGACTGTAATTCGATAGTGGAAAAGTCTGCCAGCGTTGTTGGTCATGGGACGACAGGGCTTGATGGCCTGAGGGAGGAAAACAAAAGCGAGTTTAAAAGTAAAGTAACTGTATGGTGACTAACATAAAATAATAAAAAAACATTAAAATAAGAAAAAAAATAAATTAAATAAAATAAAAATGGAATAAAAAAGTAAAGTAGCAAAATATTTTTATTTAAAAACAGACTGTATTTCTAGATTCACATCTGACAAAAGAGGTTTTATGTGTGTTCCTTCACAGGTTGGTAGGAAGAACAGTACCATTAACTAGATGAATAAAACAGGACCAGCTGGTTACCAGGCCTCAACCTATTTCCTCATATGCATGCAATACAAAGGGTTCAGACAACATGAAGATCTTTCTAGATCTTAATTTCTATGACTATCTTCCTTCTATTTGTAACATAACACAATATTTTTTGACCTTTGGCTAAACTCCCAATATGCTAAAAAAAAAAAAAAAAAGGAAAAATCTCAAAAGTAGTAGCAGGTTTTGATCGGGGTGGGGGGGAACAGTGAAAGGATCAAATATGCTCAGTAAAAAAAGAAGGGACCAGAGATGAAGGACAGATTATACATGGAGGTGGCAGAACAGATTATACATGGAGTTCAAATTGGGAAAAGGAAAACAGCAACTGATGCTTTTTTTGCTCTCCTTCCTTGGATCACCACCAGATTGATGGGGGCTTTGCTGGGGCTGACTCATAGTTCAACTGATCCCTCTGTCCAGTCCTGCTTACACATTCCTCCTCTCACAGGTGAAGTTCCCTAAGAAACATCAGACACCCAAACTTCATCTTAGCATCTGCTTCCGGAGAATGCAGTGTGTAGCTCCAGGAATGATCCAAGAAACCAGGAGATAAGACAGGATTTTGGAACTGAAATCACTTATCACCCACTGACAATGAGGACCCCATCATGGTGGTAGATGGAGTCCCTGGCACCAGATGGCAGACCAACTGAAAACTTTCAAAGATGGTGAATCAGGAGGGTGTACCAGTGGAAGCAGGTGCAGTGTACCAGGTATTTAAGACTATGAGAGAATGTGTGCTATCAGGATGACGGGATAGATGGCTGTTGCTAAGCACCACTGATGTTCTAACATGTCTCTCAAACTTTAGTGTGCCTTGAAATCACTAGAGGGCTTGCTAAATCTCAGACTGCTTGCTCCCCACCCCCAGGGTTTCTGATTCAGCAGATGAAGCAGGCTGAGAACCTGCATTTCTAACGAGTTCCCAGATGAAGCAGATACCTGGAGAACCACTGCTCCACAGAAATGTAACAGGAGAGGGGGAGGAAAGGCAAATGGAAGCCAGACGAAATGCTAGAGACACACAAAGAAGCTGTCCCCTGCATTGCCAATACCAAACCCAGGGTCAGAGATGGGTGGACCTTAGAGACAATTAACGGCCAACCAGCGTAGATCTGTTATGCCAAGGCACAAGACTTGGAAATCTGAGATGAAGACATACAGGTTTTAACTCCCCAGACTCCTCGAAACCTTCCATCTCCTCAGAGGTGGCCCAACCCTGTCTATTAAGAGCAATTACTCACCTGTGTCTGAAGGCAACGGAAGACCCTGCAAGGCAACACTGCCTCCCCACAATCAGTCTCCCCTCCTGGTCAACAGACCTATAATTGGGGTCACTTCACAGCATAACCCAGCTGAGGAGGTGCTACGAGAAGAGATTATATCCCAAAGGAACTGTAAGAACTAGCTAGCACGTGCCATCAGCAGGAATCTGCACAAGACTGGATGCTCATAGTGCTAGACCAAAAGGGCCAGAACACAGAAGTGGTTAGAGAAGAGTTCATTGACTTGAGAGCATTCAGGATTCAGGGACACCAGATGCCAGGGACTCCCTGCTAGGATGTCTCCTAAAACATGAAAAAGCAACAGCCCATGATGAGTGTAGTTAAAATACCAAAATTGCCATGACAGAAAAGAAGTAATTCAGAGTCAGGAAGTGGGCACATTAGAATGGATATAATATCTGCGACTGAAAAATATACTAGATTATCATATTCCATGGGAAGGCCCAGAGGACATGCCAAAGGCCATCTCCTAGGGGCCGAAAGGAATGTGTTGGGGAAGGGACACCAGCCTCACTAGGAAGATCAGTGGTGGCCTCCTCTGCAGGCCAGGGCTGACTGCAAGAGAGGCGGTCACAGAGCAGAGCTTGCTGACAGCAGTGGGGGTGACAGGACTCTGAAACAAGGGAGGCAAGACGGTGGGACTAATTATTAGAAGCCAGGTCTCACAGTATCATCATAACCAGCAAGATCAAAGTGGCAACTAAAGGCGTCTAGCCCACAAAAAGTCATGGAAGTAGTTCATAGGACACAGTATCCTTAGGTAAAATAACTGAGTAGCTGACAAGAGTAATACTCAGTTTGTACCAATAGAAGAAATCAAGAATGGTTAACCAAGCAGCTGGAGGTAGGTTGCTCCAATAAACAGTCATGATCCCTTTCCCAGTTCCAGACCTACAGTAGGAAGGGCCCTAAACCACTGCAAGCAAAAATGGTCATGACAACCCTGTCCTCCCCCATAGAGGCCTATGGCCATTTACCCAAAAAACTGTGCATTGGGGAAAGGGGAACGGAGAGTGTTCAAGCAGTATTGGACACAGCATCTGAACCAGCACTGATACTCGGAGGAGACTGCATACATCACCTTGGTACACATTAGAGTTGGTGATACAAAGTCAAGGTAAAAAAAAAAAGGAATCCCAGTCAAGGTCTGGTTTACAGTAGGTCCCGAGTCCACAGATCTGCCCAGTGGGCATTTTCCCTGGTCTCCAAATTGACAAAATTGCTAGATGGCACCACCCCACATTGGATCCTTATTCTGTGGAGTAAGAGCCATCACAATGGAAAAGGTCAAGCAGAAGCCACTGAAATTACCATCATCCCCGACACAGGCATCAAAACCAGGATCACTATGGGGATGATGGTGTAGATTATTGCCATCCTTAAGGATCCAAAACACCCAGGAGTGACAGTCTTTATCGTATCTTTAATTCACCAATCTGGCTTCCGGAAAAAAAAAAAAACAAATAGATCCTGCAGGATAATACAGACTACCACAAGCTCAACCAAGCAGTAGCTTTGACTGCCCCAGCTGTGCCAGAGGCTACAGTTTAGAGCAGATTAATAAGACCTCGGGTTCAGAGTGAACAGCAACTGATTTGCTGAATGTATTCTTTTCCATCCCAAACAGAATGAGGATAAAGAAATGGTTCACATACTATGTTCATTCGCATAGAAAAGACAACGTTTACAATTTTGCTGCCAGGCTGCTGTATTAACTCTCCCACTCACTGTCCCAAGAGTCCAAGGAGCTCTCGACCTTCTGGACATACTGCAGGACATTATCATGCTCCACTGAATCTGTGGCATGATGTTTATCAAACTAAAAGCCTTGGCAAAGCATGCATGCTCCAGAGGGTGAGAGAGACACCTACAAAGATTCAGGGGCCTACCACAGCCACACCATTTTTAAGAGCCAGGGATCTGAGTGCCAAGACATGAGTCCACAATAAAACACAAATCACTGACTCTTCCACCTCCTACAATGAAGAAGAAAGCACAACACCAGGCGGGCCTCTTCGGGAGGCAGTATAATCCCCACCTAGGAACACTGTTCCAGCCCATTCCTAGAGTGGTGCAGAACGCTGCCGGCTGTGAGTGTGGTTCCAGTGAGAAAGGCTGCAGCGGTTCCAAGCTGTAGTGCGAGCAGCCCTGCTGTAGGGGCCACGTAATTCAGCAAATCCTACATCGCTGGTGGGAAAAGATGCTGAGGGGAGTCTGTGGCCACACTGGGAGAATCACAATGCTGGTATCTGGTGTTCTGGAGCAAAGGCATGCCATCTATAATGAAGAATTATATGCCTCTGAAAAACCACCAGTGTGCTACCGGGCCCTGGGAGACATGGAAGGCACAGCCAAGGGACAGAAACAGGCATGTGGCTGAACTGCCCATCACAAGCTGGGTTCTGTCAGTCTCATCCAGGCAGAAGTCTGGAAGGGACCAGCAACAATCCACCATAAGATGGAGGTCTGTACATCCAGAATCAGGCACACATAGGAGCAGCAGACCCGAACAAGCTGCAGGAGCAGGTGGCCCACCACTGTCGCACCAGCACCCTCCCTCAGCTGACAACCAAGGATGGAAGGATGAAAGCAGAGGGAAAAGGCCAAGCTTGGTTTGCAAATGAGTCAGTCAGGGATGGGGGAGCAAGCCAAAGACGGACTGTGCTGCAGCCTCATTCAGAAGGAATCTGAAAGACAGCGATGAGGGAAAGTCTTTCCAGTGAGCAGAGTTTCAGGCAATGTACCTGGTCATCCACTTTGTGTGGAAAGAGAAGTAGCCTGAGGTTAGAATACAGATGGACTCATGGCAGAAGCAAGTGGCCATGCCAGCTGGTCAGAGGCCTAGAAGGAAAAAGATTGGAAGATCAGGGATAAGAATGTCTTGGGGTAGGGGAGCCTGGCTGGCTCAGTCGGTGGAGCATGTGACTCTCAATCTCGGGGTTGTGAGTTCGACTCCCACAGTGGGTGTAGAGATTACTTAACAATTTTTTAAAAATTAAAAAAAAAAGGTCTTGGGGTAGACGTGTGGGTGAACAAGTGGGAGTGAAAGGGATAATCTCTGTATCACATGTGGGTGTACGATGGAGAGCACACACCATGGAGGAGATACTAACCATCTCATTGACAAAATGACTCAGCCAGATGGGGTCAGCCAGATGGGGTCAGACAAGCCTCAATCATCAGCCACCCAGAGCTGACAGTCTGGGCACATGAATGAAGTGGCCACAGTAGCACAGACGGAGGCTTCACATGAGCCCAACAGCATGGACCTGACTTACCGAGGCTTAGCTAACTGCCAATACTGAACATCCAACAGGTCATCTACGATGAGCAAAGATGGACCCCCAAAATGGCACCATTCCTTGAGGAGACCAACCTGCCACTTAGTATGTAGTTGGCTACATAGACCCCATCCATCTTGAAAAGGGCCAGAAGTTTGCTCTCACGGGAATAAACATGTACTCCCACCAGTCCTCAGCCAGCACAGCCATCCACCCAGATCTTCCTTCAAGGAAGGGCCTGCTGCCCAGTCATGGAGAGAGCAGACAGCCTATAGCCACCACCTCCTTCGGGGTCAGCCTCTGCTAGAGAGCCCCCTTCCCCAAGATCATGCCCTTCCCAGGGCAGCCCACTCTGGGGACAGGGGGCAAAGAGGGTGTGAACGCTATGCCAGCCTGATGCAAGACAATTCTAATAATTCTGGCTTTATGAGACTCATCGCAGGGGGTCCCTCTGCTCAATCCTGCCTCCACTCTCTTCTTGCCTAATCCCTATGAAACATCTCATACCACAAACTCTACTGCAGCACCTGCTTTCAGAGAGCCCCACCCGAGGCACAGGTGTGGACACTCACAAGGTGCAGCTCCTCTCGCACAGTTCCTTGCTGCACTTGCCCACACTCAAAGACAAATGAGGTAAAAGCAAGGAAGTGGTTAAAAATACCCATCACTGCCTCAGAGTCTTTATTCTCATTATTGTTATGGTCTCAAACAAGTCTTACAGAGAAATTAAGGATTTACACATACTATCTTTAAACAATGTGCTGAATCTATTAAGTGATAATCTGGGATTAATAACATAAAAATAAAAGATGGCAGGGGGAAAATGAAGGAAAATAATTGAAAGGGAGCAGTTACGTATAACTCTATGATATAAAGTATTCAACTCATTCAGGCAAACATATTTGGAGCGTCCCTGATGAACCAGAGGATGGGGTACACAGGCAAAACAGTCCATGGGCCACTCACAGTTCAGGGGGGACCACAGACTAACAAAGACAACGGCATACCCTTATATACCTGTATACCCCTAAGGAAAGAGAACATGTGCCTTACAGCAGCTTAGTAAGATCATTTTTCCAAGGTCATTCATAACCATTTATAATAAAAGCATGAAAAAAAATTACCATGTGTACAGTTTTAAGATATTTAAAATAGCAATAACAACAAAATCCCCTTAAATACACCCTGCCTGTTTTAAACAATGAATCTTTCAAAACTTTTTAAAGTTTCCTTTATAACATTCCCCACTTCACCTCCCAAAACCCAAGTACTCTTCTTCTCCAATTATCAGTAACGGAGACTATTAGGGAAGATAAAAAGACTATTTTTATGATATTATTTCATTTACGGGAAAAGAACAGCAACAGCATCTGTCTACTTCTGGCTTCTCAGCACTTACAAATATAATAACCCAAATGAGTTACCTCTTCTCCGGGATAAATGCTGTGCCTGATTCCTGTGCGTCTCGCTTTGGCGCTGCATTTGCAGAGTGGCCCATCATTCATCTGTCAGAAACAGAATGTAATTCTTTTTTATTGGGGGGAAAATCCACACCATGCACAATGTCATGAGTATGGGAGCTCTGAAGAGGCTGTCACGGTTAGAAGATTAAACGGATGTTCCAAAACCAATAAAGCTGCAGACTGTCTATATTGTCTGATAAAGGGAAACCGTATGACAACGCTGGATTCCCGAGTTATTTGTGCAGCCAAGCAGAAAATATCAATGTCAGTGCACTGCTTGCCCCCGTCTTCCCTTACCACATTTCAGTGTTCCTCCCGTTTCTTGTTTCAGGAAAAATGACTCACAAAAGAAAAGCATATTTTATATCCTGAAGGAACACAGAGAATTCTTTGAAGGTGACCTGCAGATTAAATGTTTCCAAAAGAGAAACCTAAAGGTATCTAAAGCGGAGGGGGAAAAATGCTACTAGAAACCGAGAAACTCAATGCTAATCAGATGAGTCAATGTCTGTTTTTTCACCTGAATTCGTTTTACTGCCATGAAATCCACCCACATGATAAAATTAGTGAATAATTCCTGAATGCCTCTTGGATAGAAAGACGACTGCTAAGCATTAGGGGGGAAGGAGGGTGACAAATAACTCAGGATCCATGTGTTCAAAAAATATTTATTCTAGACAAAAGAAATAACATACATATAATTTACATAGTAATTTAAAGAAGAAGGGAAAGAGTCCATGTGGCAATACCACACCACTGGCTTCAAAGAAACGAAATGTGAAGGGCAGAACAGGACAGAAAAGATGGCAATTCTACATGAGGCACCACATGAGAAAAAAAAAGGGAAGGAGGAAAGCCTAAGTTATGCCCCAGGGATATGAGAACCATCTAAACAGAATGGATCATTTATGAAAGCAAGAAGACCAAAGCAGTACAACTGAGGTCAAAAATCATGAAGGCCCTTAAGAGCCAGTTTCATGAGTTCATTCAATACAAATGGTAATACTGAATCAAAACAGAGACCAGAGCATCAGTTCGGAGAATGGTGAAGTGGAGGTCCATTTCTCGCTTTCTTTGTATTTACTAAAAATATATGTGTAGGTATACAACACATATTATAACACATAACACACGTTTCCTTAAAGTTCTAGGGATTTGTAACTCACATCCAATGAAAATGTCTCTATAAAACTTCAGAAAGAAATATTAAGATGAAAAATGATAACTTCCTTTATCCTTTTGGGAAATCTAAAGCTTCAGGTGGCACAGCAGAGAAAGAACACTGCTACCTAAAAAAATTCCATTAAGATATTATCCAAAGTAGGGGCGCCTGGGTGGCGCAGTCATTAAGCGTCTGCCTTCGGCTCAGGGCGTGATCCCAGCGTTCTGGGGTCAAGCCCCACATCAGGCTCCTTTGCTAGAAGCCTGCTTCTTCCTCTCCCACTCCCCCTGCTTGTGTTCCCTCTCTCACTGGCTGTCTATGTCAAATTAATAAATAAAATCTTTAAAAAATATATATATATTATCCGAAGTAACACCTGGCAAAATGAGTTGTAATGGGCTTCACTGAAAAGTCACAACACACTCCTAATGCTGGTCAGTGGAGAAATCGCTTCGTGCTCACTGATTTCCAGAGAAGCACACAGACATCCTAGATTCCTGCCTTTTACCAGGGTCTCAGCCCCACTGCAGATTGGCCCTTTACAAGGATCAACTATACAAAGGACACAAACCAAACATAGTAAACAGAAGGGTGGGACTACATAGAAGGCCTTTGTAAATCTCCAATAAAAATAAGAACGTAAAGGGGCGCCTGGGTGGCTTAGACGGTTAAGTGTCTGCCTTCAGCTCAGGTCATGATCCCCGGGTCCTGGGATCAAGCCCCGCATCAGATTCCCTGCTCAGCAGGGAGCCTGCTTCTCCCTCTCTCTCCGCCCCTCTCCCAGCTCGTTCTCTCTCTCTCAAATTAAGAAAGGAAGGAAGAATAGAAGGAAGGAAGGAAGGAAGGAAGGAAGGGAGGAAGGAATGAAGGACGGACAAACGTATAGAAACCAAGGGATAGGCTTCTTGATAGAACAACAGAGTGTTAAGAAGACCACATATGGGGAAAAGGGTACAACAACCAGTGGACACAGTATTTCTTTCAGGGGAAACAAAAATGCTCTAAAATTAAATTGTGATGATGGTTGTTAAATCTTGTAACTACACTAAAAAATAATTGAATTGTAAACTTTGAAGTGTATAAATTGCATAGTATATGAACTACTTAGTGAATTACTCACTAAAGCTATTTAAAGAGATCATATGCATGGTTATTAACAAAGTAAGTTTCAAAACGCTTCACAATTTTTAAACATTTCCACTCAACTCCAAGAGAGCAAAAAGCACTACAAAATACATTTCTGTCAGGCATTCCACCTCTATTAATTCTAAAGAAAAAAACCATTCAGATAGCTGTCATCTACCAAGAATCAGAAGAGCATTCAAATTAATACAGAATGGTATGCATTTATTTATAAAGTATAAATTTTACATTATCTTTTGATAGGTATATGTTTTATTATGCTTAATAACTTGTGTGCATTAGAGATACTATTTTTATATGTATTGTGTACTTGTAAAATACAAACCTTTTATAAAGATACTATTTGGTATTAAGTGTTACTTCATAATAAAACAGTAAGTAAAACTAAAAATGATTATGTCCAGCTATGACATCATTAGCTCAAAAATGCTTAACGAGGAACAGAACTTACAAGGAATTGTGACTATTACCAACTAAGAAATATGAGGTCTTACAGGACTTAAGACATTGTTTACTAAATCACTGCAAGATACCTTCCAGATGAATTGCTTTTAAAAAAGACCTACAAGTGCTCTCTCCCTCAGCCTACCATTTGTCTCCTTCCGTTTACTGCAAGTTTAATGAGGCAGCACCATTATCCTGCTCCCTAACACAGAATTTACAAACATCGTCAAACATGATTCAAGAGACAGTTGCTCTGGTGCTTATGCTCTGGTGCTGAACTCTGAAGCTGAAGAGAAATAAGCTCCAAGAAATGACACACAAGCCTGAGAGTAAAATCCAGTTTTCGTACCGGCCAACATGCATCTTCTGAGCCTGGAGTCATAAATGTGATGTGTGGGTTTGCAACCTTCACAGCAAGAACACAACATAAAAACATGCGCACCTGGCCGGGGTCATTGTACCAAAGTTCATCATGCAGTCGGTCAGGATGGGCCTTTTTGCGTTTGATTTCTGCAATGACGTCAAAAACTTCAGAGTCTGAGCTGCTCGAACAGGTACTGTCCTCATCAGACTCACATTCGGATTCACTGGAACTCTCTAATAGAGGTCAGGGGAAAAACAGAGAGAAGATGAAGAAATTCACAATTGTTTATTCTTTCAGCAAACATGTGGGTGCCTACCCCACACCAAGCACTCTGCTAAGCAATACCATGAAAATAATACAGCCCATGGCGCTAAGTCACAATCTAGTTACGGAGGCAATGAAAACAGAGCGTTCTGGAGAAAGACCTAATGAACAATGCCAGGGACAATGCAAACCACAGAAGTAGTGTGGCATCTCACATTTAAAAAGGTACAGTAATTCAAAAAAGGACAAGTCCACCCTGACCCAGAGGGTCCCTGAGATTTCCTGGAAGGGGTGCGTGTGATCCATGCACATGGATGGGGCAGAGCTAGGCTGATGAGGGGCTAAGAGGAAAGAAAGGCAAAGGCGGCACTCAGACCAAAGCATGGAGGGAAAAACACAGGCAGACTGGCTAGAGCAAAGATCCCACAGGAAAATACCGGGAGGTAAGGGGTTCAAGTGTCATGAATGCCAGACTGAAGGCTCTGATTACCAGACTGAAGATTTTAGATATTTTTCTCTCCATAGTAGCAAAAGACGACTTTAGTCCTTGGCAGTGACTAGATAAAAACAGACTGAGAATTTTGCTAAGTGATGTTAAGCCAGTCACAAAAAGACAAATACTGTGTGATTCTACTTCTAGGAGGTACTAGAAAGCTCAAATTCATAGAAAGAAAGCAGAATGGTGGTTGCCAGAGGCTAGCAGGAAGAGGAATTGGGGAGTTATTTAATGGGTACAGAGTTTCAGTTGAGCAAAGTGAAGAGTTCTGGAGAGTACACAACAATGTAAATGGTCTCAATACTACTGAATTGTATACTTAAAAATGGTTAAATGGTACATTTTGTGTTACATGTACTTTACCACAGTTTTAAAAAACAGACCTAGAATTTAGGTTAATCCTACAAGAGATTAACGTAGCATAGAGCAGTAATAAAACCCAACCCTTACATAATTGGATTTTTGAGCGTGCTGCATAAGATAGATGTTATTGTCTTCCTTCTTTTACAAATGAGAAAAGTAAGGCACAGAGAGATTAAATCACTTATCCAAGGTCACATAGCAAGTGGTAGAGCAGGGATTTGAACCCAGGCCAGCTGGTTCCATCAGTGCTTTTGCCCACCATGGACACTGCCTCTCAGCTGGGAGACATAATGAAGCTGGGCAGATGAGAGGCAGAGAACATGGAAAAGGCACAGTGAATGTCTCATCTGTGAATGGCTTTCTGTTAGGGGCTAAGGCTGCAAAGTGGTAAAAAGCAGTTTCTATGCTCAAAGATCTTAGCATCTACTTGGAACCTCAGAATACACATGCAAAAATAGACCACCATATGAGAAAGTTACGGAAAGTAACCGTGTGAGTTGACAGAAACCCTCAATCAGAGCTGGCCTAGTGAGGACATCTCCTCATCAAAGCAGGAGCTCCCTGGCAGTGGAGAGGGCCACAGGGATTGCCTGCCCATGGGAGGCACAAGGCACAGTGAACAGGCTCCTACTTTTGGTGGGGAGGCTGGACTATGGTCCCTTCTGATTCTGAGACTGGACAATTCTACAAGGGGCACAACTGTTAACATGCCCTGCAAATGTGATCTCTTATGTATTCTGCTGAATGTAACTAGGGAAAAATAAGATCAAAAAAGAGAAAGTTCCATTGTTATGTATTTTGCTGACCATAATTAAGGAAAATAAAATGAAAGAGAGGAAATTTCAATGTGGGGCTCTCAAGAAGACATCCCCAAATTCAAGTTTTAAGCAATAGCAAGAGCACAGGGTCTTGGTCTAGTAACTTCTGACTCACCCAAATCTTCATCTAGCTTCGTCTTGGGAGGCTCCCACGGCGGTCTAGCGGCTTTGGCCTTTTCTTGCCTACTCCCCAGCTCTTCCTCAAATTTCTCGTATAAGTCACGGAGCCTACTTGTTCCAACCACAGTAGAATCTCCCTTCGAAAAAGAAAGGATCAATATTAGGAACTACATTAATAACAGCCGTACCAAAGAGACTGATGACCTCACAAATAGTCAAGGATTTGTAACAGCAAGATGCCATCTCCTTCAATTTAACAAACATTTAAAAACAAAATTCCCAATGCTGGCAATGTGTTCTGAATCACATATAACATTTACGGCTAACACAATCCTCAGGAAAATGCACTTTGCTAACACTGAGAAACATAAGAACTCTTCCTCTATGACCCCCCCACCAGAATTTCATGATAGCTAACACTCTCCTAGGGAACATACACCACTAAAAATCATGGACAGTCTATCTTCCACATTAACCCAATGATCAAGAATAAATATCCTGTTGGGGTGCCAAGGTGGCTCAGTCGTTGAGCACCTGCCTTTGGCTTGGGTCATGATCCCAGGGTCGTGGGATCGAGCCCCACATCAGGCTTTCTGCTCAGGGGGAAGCCTACTTCTCCCTCTCCCACTCCCCCTGCTTGTCTTCCCTCTCTCGCTGTGTCTCTGTCAAATAAATAAATAAAATCTTAAATAAATATCGTGTGAATGAAGAAATCACAGGAATAGAAGGCACAGCATAGGGAATATAGTCAATGACACTGTGATACCATTGCATGGTGACAGGTGGTAGCAGCTACACTTGTGAGCACAGCATAATGGAGACATGTTGAATCACTATGTTGTACACTAAAACTAATGTAACATTGTCAACTATATTCAAATAAAAATTTTTTTTTTTTAAAAGGAACATCTTGGTAGCATTTAAAATGTCAAAGACAGGGGCACACAGGTGGCTCAGTTAAGTGTCTGCCTCTTGGTTTCAGCTCAGGTCATGATCTCAAGGTCATGAGATGGAGCTGAGCATGGAGTCTGCTTAAGATTCTCTCTCCCCCACTGCCCCTCCCCCAACTTAGGCAATCTTTCTCTCTATAATTAAAAGAATCTTTAAAAAAAAAAAAAAAAAAGGAAGAAGGAATCATTTTATATATCCCCTGCAACACACACACCCCATAAACACAGGAACACAGACACACACACATATGCCTACACTCCACAAACAGGGTTCAACAATGCATTCCTAGAGGAAATTCTCCACTTTTCCCACTCTCTCTTCCCAGGTTGAAATCACTTTAAATGTCCATACTCTTGAACTTAGTAATTTTCAAAATGTAAGGACGAGACCCATCAGACATAAAAAGCAAATTAAAGCAAATCATAAAATCTGCAGTTATCCCAAGAGAGGTGATTGCTTTTTCAAAGCCTCACCTCATTACTGATATTGGCAAATCTAGGATAGCTGACATTCTTGCCATCTCTCTACACCATACAACAAAACACAAAGGCAAATATTGGGCTTCTAGTTTATTAGCTTTCCTTCTACACCAGTTTTAATACACCCGTAAAAATAGAAGGAAAAGAAACTGCCTTTTTAAACTCTTTGAACCTCAGTGTCTTCAACTTTGTTATTTTAAAGATAATAATACCCATGGCAGTCATTCTCCCCTTCTTCCTTGCTAAAAAAACCATGATTCCCTTCAGATTTGGAGTTGAGAATTCCTGGTCTCAGGAAAAGTAGGCTCAGCCAGAGTCCCTCTGACCCTCAAAGATGTCTCCATCCTAACCCTCCAGAACTGAATATGTTACCTTATGTGGCAGAAAAAACTTTGCAGATGTGATTAAGGAATCTGAGAAGAGATTATCCTGGATAATCTGGGTAGGCTCAATCTAATACGAGCCCTTAATAGCAGAAAACCTTTCCCAACAGTAGTGAGAGGTACAACGAAAGAAGAGTCATGAGATACTCAAAGCACAAGAGACACTCAACCCAAACTGCTAGTTTTGAAGAAGGAAGGGATCTAAGAGCCAAGGAATGCACATGGCCTCAAGATGCTGGAAGCAACCCTCACCAGCCAGCCAGCAAGTAAACAGGGACCTCCATCCCACAGCCACAAGAAACTAAACTCTGCCAACTACCTGAATGAGCAAGAAAACAGATTCTCTCCAGAAAGAAACACAGACTTGCTGACACCTTGATTCAGCCAGTAAGACCTAAGTTTGACTTCTGATCTACAAAACTGTGAGATAATAAATGTGTGTTGTGGTAAGCCATGAAGTCTGTGGAAATTTGTTATGGCAGCAATGGAAAATGAAGCCCTGGGAAAGACACATGATGTAGTTCTGGGGAAGGAATGGAAGAGAAGATCCAGGGGAGCTCTGGGCAAGTCCCTGGAGGAAGTACCCAACACTTTCCCTGCATCCTATGTCTGGACAAAAGTGTGTAAAGACGATGCCTGGGGTCACCCTGCAACCATGGTGGATGTTCCAGAAGGCAGCAGATGCCAACCTAGAGCCCTGCCATCACTGAACCACTAAATGAACACCAGTCACCATCTCCGTCCAGACAACTTGTTGAGAGAAATAAACCCAGCTTCTTTAAGTCATAATTAGTCAAGCATTATTATTCACAGCCACATTCTTTTTTTTTTTTTTTTTAAAGATTTTATTTATTTAATCGACAGAGATAGAGACAGCCAGCGAGAGAGGGAACACAAGCAGGGGGAGTGGGAGAGGAAGAAGCAGGCTCATAGTGGAGGAGCCTGATGTGGGGCTTGATCCCATAACGCCGGGATCACGCCCTGAGCCGAAGGCAGATGCTTAACCGCTGTGCCACCCAGGCGCCCCTCACAGCCACATTCTTAACTGACAGATACCTTCTTTCCAGAATGTTCTGAGGATTAAGTAAGGTAATATGAGAAGCACGAATGAAGTTGCAGCACCATAAAGGTGCTCAGCATGTGAGCTTTCCCTTTCTTGTATCAAATGAACCACGACTTAAAACCCTGCTCTAATTTATCAAGTAAAATATCACAGCACCATGAGATTTCTCAAATTCTTTCTTCCAAAGACAAGAGAGTCTTTTAAGTTCCCTGTAGATAAGAGCCCAGGCCAAGCAGCAGCTAGTTTCACAAAATTCCAAGTAGAATGCTCTTTTATCTAACCCTATCCACTAAATCTGACATCTCCAACCTCTTACTTCCCAAACCAGAAGATGATCATTCCTTCACTCATCCATTTAATCAATAAGCATTACCATGTGTCTACCATGTGGCAAACAGGCCTAAATTAATGGGATGGAGTCATAACACCTATAAGGAGAAAGACACGAAACAGACAGCGACCAAAAATAAAATGGAGATAGAACAAAAAAAGGAAAAAGAAGAGAGCATATGAATGAGGAGGTCGTGGAGTCTGACACAGCAGTGAGTGGGCAACCAAGGCCAGAAGCCTCACCTTAAGCAGCATGCGCACTGAATCTCTCAAGAGCCCATGAAGGCTGACGATCCCTGCCACTCCACAAAACCAGCAAATTTGCATGGGAAGCTTCCTGTGGTTATCTTTGGTCAAGGACAGACTTGTACTAGACAAACTCAAATTCTTCCTTATTTCCCATTTGGGAGGGGGGGGAATATACACACAAACGCACAACCACAAACTACATAAAGTAGTTATGTGTGAGAGCTTATAAAACCAGCAGTATCAAGACCAGCAGTGTTATAAAAATGCAGAATGAAGAGATACTTAATTAATCTGCACTCTTTGGTTGTATAAAACAGCTTTGGTCTACAGCAGCGGTTCTCAACTGAGGAGGGGGGGCATTTGGCAACATCTGAAGACAGCTTTGTATCACAAGTGGGGAGGGCTTCTACTGGCATCTTGTGCATACAGCCCAGAGATGCTGCTCCACATCTTACAATGCACAGGGCAGGCCCCACCAAAGAATTATCCAGCTCCAAACGCCAAAGGTGCCAAAGCTGAGAGACCCTGGTCTGCAGCTTCTCAGACCTACCACCTGATCCATGGGGTCACTGGAGTAGTAGTTTTCTGAGTGGGTGCAACGAATCCACACAGGCTTAAGAAGTTCTTCTTCGTCGTCGTCATTTTTGTCTGGCAGTGTCTCTTCCGGCTCTTTGTCCTTTATTGAGGTATAATTCTTCTCTTTGCCAGTGCTCTGGCTGTCACTCCATCTGTCTTTTTCTTCCTCCCAACGAGCTCTCTTTTTCTCCCTACTTGGGGAGCGACTTTAAAAGGAGGCAAAGGAGGCTAATTATTTAAAATGCTCTTATGTTATAAAACGATTCTATTTCACCTGCTTAGTTCACTTTTCACCTAAAATAAAAATGCCCTACCAAACCACCATATTTACTTTTGTTAAACCAGTGATTCCCAAATACTAGTCTGATGGCATCAGAATCACCTGAAGTCAGTTGTTTAAAAATACAAATTCCCAGGCCCTACCCCAGATCTACTTACTGATTCACAGTCTCCGGGGGTGGGGCCCAGGAATCTGTATTTTTAATAACCTCCCCAGGTAATTCTGGTGCGCATCCAGCAGGTTCAGGGACCACCGGCAAACCGTAACTCCTACAAGAGAAAGATAGTTCAGAAATATTTGAAAATCTCCACAGAGAGACAATCTCAGCAACAAGAATACTAGTTTTGAATCTTCCACAGCTTGCTTTGCCAAGAAAAAAGAAATGCTTCACAAAACATTGTTTCACCTTGGCCAATAAATTTAGGCTGAAGACCATAATCCAAGAGCGAACCAGTTATATCCTCCCTAACCACCTTTCTGGAAGGCCACACTTGGGTTACTACTTAGCGAACCACCACTTTGTCTAATTCTGATCCCTGCACAGACTAATATTAACTCAATTAAAAAGGATAAAAACAACTCAATCTCCTTGAGTTTCTGAGACCTGAAATATGCAAAGGCCCATCCTATGGATGTGTTTAGAGGGAAAAACCTACAGGACAGATTTTAACTTAAGATCCAAAAATTTAAATGCAACCGTACAGACCCTGAGAATGCAGCCGTGGAGAGTAACTGCTTTATTAGTGTTATGCGGGCAACCTCTGCAGCCACAGCTAACAAAGTTACTATAATTCAAGAAAGCTTACAGCCCGGATCAAAGTCATAAATTAAGTATTCACATCAACTCTACCAACTCTACTAACTTCTAATTTTACAACAGGGAGTGTGTGAGTGTGTAGGGGGGAATGGGTGGGTGATTAGAAAGATTACATATATTGATTACTTATTGATATAACTTCTAAATGTTACAATGTATATCAATTTTGTTAACAGAAGTTACTGTAAAGTAAAATATATATATGTCCACTATAGAAAGCAAATAAAGCGTTAACAAAAATAAAACTAAACTCATCCATAAAACCACTCCAAGATAACCACTACATTTCACAAATGTGTTAAAACATATAGGACTATATATACATAAAAATATACACGATTTAACGAAAAAAAAGGAACTCTATGGCCTTCCTTTCTCACTCAAAAGGAAGTCAGGAATACCCTTCTATTTCAATACATCTACACCTGAACCACTTTTATAATAGGCACATACTATTCTTTTAGATATGTAGCCATAATTTAACAAATCTGATCAGAGCCATTTAGGTTTTTACCTTTTCTTTTTGGCATCATAAACAACACTACTGTGAATACACTTGTGTTCTTTGCACACTTGTCATATTATCCACACCAAGAATGTATACTTTTTCTGAAGGCTTTTCTCTAGATAGACAGTACCAATTTAGACTACAATCAAAACCATATGTGAGTTCCCATTTCCACACATCCTGTCAACATGATTTTTTAATCTCTGCCATTCTGATGAAAGAAGTATCTTATTTAACTTGCAATTTTTTTTTATCACTTATCACTACTGAAATAACGTTTCGTGTTCACTTTCTTTATGAACATCCCAGTCATATGCTATGCCAGTATTGTTAAAATTAGGAGTATAGTCTTTTTTATTCATTGAAAAAGTTTTTTTTATTAAGATAACTGCCCTTCTGTCAAGTGGAATGCAACCTCTTTCAGTTTTTTGTTTTCCTTTTAATTCTGTCTATTGCTACATACAACTTACATGGCCAAATCTAGAGATTTTTTTGTTTACCCTGCCTGCCTGAGTGTAATGCTTGGAATCCCTTCCCATCCCAAAGTTAAATAAATATTTTCTAATTTCTTCAGTTACTTCTTAACATTAGATTTTTTTATTCTACCTCTGAGATATAAGAAATCTAGTTTCAGTTTTTTCCTCCATATGGCTTGTCAATTGTTCCATCAGTTTCTCCTCTGATTTGAAACAATTTTATGATAGATGTAAATTTTTATATTACTTGAATGTTGCTCAATATTTGGGATTTTTTTTTAAAGATTTTATTTATTTATTCGACAGAGATAGAGACAGCCAGCGAGAGAGGGAACACAAGCAGGGGGAGTGGGAGAGGAAGAAGCAGGCTCATAGCGGAAGAGCCTGAGGTAGGGCTCGATTCCATAACGCTGGGATCACGCTCTGAGCCGAAGGCAGACGCATAACCGCTGTGCCACCCAGGCGGCCCTTTTTTTTTTTTTTTTTAATATTTGGGATATTTTACACCCCCATCAAATTGTTTTAATTATTCTGTGTATTGAACATTTTAATTCTACTGAAGTAAGTATCCCTGCATAATTATTTTTCTTCATTATTCTCACTCCTATTCCAAAGAAGAACTGGAGTCATTATAAAGTTTTAAAACTAGTAGTTCAACTGAAGTTACATTAAAATTATGGATTATTTAAGAAAACTGGTATTTTCACAACACTGTGCTCCACTTCCACTGTGGGAATACGGCATTCCTCCATTCATTTATGTCACCTTGTCTTCAGCTACATTTCTAGTCTTCTTCACACTGATCTATATATTTTTTAAGCTTATTAAGATATTAAATTTTAGGGGCGCCTGGGTGGCACAGCGGTTAAGCGTCTGCCTTCGGCTCAGGGCGTGATCCTGGTGTTCTGGGATCGAGCCCCACATCAGGCTCCTCCGCTATGAGCCTGCTTCTTCCTCTCCCACTCCCCCTGCTTGTGTTCCCTCTCTCGCTGGCTGTCTCTATCTCTGTCAAATAAATAAATAAAATCTTTAAAAAAAAAAAAAAAGATATTAAATTTTAGTTAAATTTTCTATAGTGAACCTAAATTTTTTTCCCCATTACATGTTCTTAGGTGTTTCCGATACTTAGGAAGTATATTAATTTGGTATGTTTCTTTTATAATTGTCAACTTCAGTGAATTAATGCTCATTGTTTCTTGGCTGATCCTCTTGAATTTTCCCCCTAATACCATTAGCTAATAATGGCAACTCTTAGCTTCCACTAGTATGGGTTGGTTGGTTTGTATGTTTATTTAAGTGCTTACTGCAAGCCTAACACTCTGCTAACCACTTTACTGACACTCAACATTTAATCCTTAGAAGAATCTTATGAGGCAGATATGAACATCTCCTACAGAAGAAACAGAATTAGAAACTGCATCACTTGCCCAATATCACAAAGCTATTAAGTGGTAGTTAAATGCTAATACAGTTGTTTGACACGGATATTTTGACATATACTAAAATCCCACCAAATGCTTATTACTATTGCCAAGAAACAGGGGCAAAACTATCCTCACTCCACTTCCCTTGAGGCAGATGTCTTGAATGACAGATGGTCAGGGTTGTCTGTGTGAATGCCAATTAATTTTTTTTTTTAACACTTTGAGAGGGTTATTTCCAAATAGGAGCAAAATATCTTCTTTAGGTAAGTGTCTCAGGCACTCCAAATTTCAAAATCCAAACTTCAACTTGTTTCTTAACAATAGGCTATACTACAAACTGTAAGTTTTCCTCCTTTACAGTATTTACATCTCTGATTTTAATCTTCTCATCCACTGCATTAGTTGGAACTCAAAGAATCCAAGTCTCTGCCTTCCCCACAAGCTACTGGGCATTGGAGAAGAAACCACTAGACCAAAGAGATTTCCAGCACTCTACATTAAAAATCACCAACCTCAAATGGGGTCCTCAATGGTTTCCACCACATTATCTACTACTCTAACACAGTATCTGGCTTTTTTTCATGTCCTTAGCTCCGGCTCCACAGGCCCTTACTCTCTGAACAAACTTCCTCGTTAATCTCATCCAATCCATGGCATTTAGTATTTCCAGCTGGGATCTCTTTTCTGAACTTTACACCTGTGCACCCAATTAGCCACCACACAATTCCACTCGGCTGTCTCAAAGAGTCTCAAATTCCACATGCCCAAACTGTACTCATCTTGCATCTATCTTAGTGCCCCCAACCCCAATGGGGAGCCCCAGATCTCAGGTGACAGCTGCTGACTCTTCTTCCCTCACCATCAGTTATCCCACTGACTCTATCTCATAAATACCTCTCAGTTACCTCTACCGTTCCCCATTAACGTTGTCACTGCGCTGGTCTAGCCACAATCATTTGAAGGCATTATTACAAAAGCTGTCTGAACTCATTTCCCAACATCCAGGCTTGACCCGCTCAGAGCACTTGTCTACACTGCAACCTTCACACATGCTCTTTTCTCTCCCTCTACCATTCCCTTCCCTAATGCATTCCTATACACACTTCAAGTATCAATTGTAAAAAAGGTAAAATGTCAATTTTTCCATGACTACCCAAGACTCAGCTCTCACTGTTATGTTATGAGCAACGTGTAATTGCTCTATCAAAAGCACTTCTCATGGCACTTAACTTTCTCATTCCTGTAAAGTAGAGACTCCTGTGAACAACTGTATCACTCACACCAATACAATGCCTGGGACACACGAGAGTGCAACGTTTTTTGTTCACTTCTTGTTAGATGACAGTGATAGGCAACGGAGCCGCCATCTTTTTCCTCACTTGTATGGGAAGGCCTGAAAGGTTTCAACACTAAATTTGGCTCTTCTGAGATGATGTTAATCACATTCATCATGAGATGATACTCTCCAGCATGTTAAAGAAGTCTGCTTATATACCTAGTTTACCAAAACTTCTATTTATAAAAGGATGCTGGTTCTATTTTAAATATCTAATAAACAGGAACTGAGACAGCTCTACAGATTTTGACACAAATAATTAGTCACAGATTTCCTAATACTAACCTATTTAACCATGCAATCTTGGAGTAAACTGTTATTTTAACACGCTACTGAAAACAACTGGCTAATATACTAATCAGTATTTTCATATCCATATTCATAAGAGAGACTGTTTTGTAGTTTTCTTTCCATCAGGATAGGTTTTCCCATCTCGGTTTTCTGGGCATCACAGCACGAGCTGAGCTCTCCTTCCATCTTCATCAATGTTCTAGAACAGTTTAAAACTCTTTTGGAGGTGGTACAAATCCAAATTTCCATTTTTTCCAGTTACTGGCCTATTTGGTGGTTTCCTGTGTGGTTTGT
This sequence comes from Ailuropoda melanoleuca, assembly GCF_002007445.2. NCBI lineage: Eukaryota > Metazoa > Chordata > Mammalia > Carnivora > Ursidae > Ailuropoda > Ailuropoda melanoleuca. The sequence goes on along the minus strand of NC_048220.1, from coordinate 122,951,742 downwards.
AATTTTTGCTTTCATAGAAATCAACCCATCACATCCAAGTTTTTAAATTTTCTAAATATAGTATCTGTACTTATACCAACATATTCAAATTTTTAAATCCCCTTCATTATTATGATACATTCTTTTTTATACCTAATGGAATGTGTTTTTCTTTTCCTGATTTGCCACTTTTTAAATCATATGACCTTTCAAAGAAGTCTTGCATTTACTTCCAAACATTATTACAGTGCTATAGTTCTGTTTGCTATTTCATTAATTTCTTTTATCTTTAAATCCCTTTTTCTGCTTTTCTTATACTCTACCAATATGCAGAGCCAAGTAATCAGACAATAATTATACAAGCATATTTATATATTATATATAATCCTACATATAAAATACATACATACATAGTTATGATTTATTTGGCACTAACTTTGGACCCAATTCTAAGTGTTTTTACATGTATTATCTCAATGACTCCTCGCCACTCAATAAAGCAAGTGTAACTGTTCTTATTTTAGACAAAGACATTGAAGCTTAAAAAGGTTAGATAACTCTGTCCAATCTCAAAATTGGCAGAATAACTGACCCCAAATCTGTCAATTCCAGAGTGCTATTCTTGATTACCATTACATAAGGCCATAAATTTTACCTCTTGATATAGAACTGTTTACACCCTGTAAGTTTTGGTTTACAACAATCTCAATGTCATTCTTCTCAATAAAGTATGCTGCAGTTTTACTTTTTTTCTGAAACAAGTAAATTTAAAAGCATCATTATGAATTCCCAAGGTTCTTTTTTTAAGCCTTGAATTATTAATGTGTTTTTTAGCAATAGTTTTATAGCAACTGAGGTCAGAAAAAATGGCCTGTATAATTTCTAATTTTTTGGAAATCTATCAAGATTTTCCTGAAAGTAAAGGTTTTTAAGTTACTGGCTGTTTTAGTTTTTCACAGGGCATTTGGATAGACTCTTGGGCTAGTTTGAAGACTTGGTGATATTATGCATAAGCACAAAACCTGAATTCAAGGAGATCTAGGACTTCTTTCACTGTCAACTCCTTGCTTACCTTCCAGATCTCTTATACTCTTTTTTGTAGGACCTTTCCAGAGATGGTGATCTTCGGCTGTCCCGGTGTCTGTGTCTCTCCCGTTCCCGCTCTCTTAAAGGAATTAAGACACAGAGCTGTTTTCAACAGAAAGACTCAAAAACACCATCTCTTTTCACTGAATTCATCTGCTAAATAAATGGACCTCACCTATGAATTTTTCAGGTACTACTCTTTATGGGACATTTTTATTCATCATTTATTAAAGGATAAAGGAGATTTTCACTTTACAGAGGTTAATTAACTTGGACATTTTTTGCTGTTTTCTTTAAAGAAAGAAGTCATACTTGATGCTAAGCAACAAAGGGATTTATGATAATCTTCTCTCCAGATGTTCCCACCAGCCAATCCTTGGCTGTTTAACCTACAGGGAAAACTTTAAAGGATTCTACTACCTAGTGATTTCAAGAAAACTCCCAATTTCATCCACCAAATAAATGTAAATTAAAGCTTTTATTGTGAAAATTAAGATAAGGTTTTATAATTAAAGAGTTCTAAACTCTTACAGGTTAGAGGCCTCAGTTGTAGTTCTAGATATCACTGACTACCATGAGACTATCAATCACTTTACCTTGAAATGCTGTTTTCACCTGGAAACAACTCTAAATGGAGACATTGGGTTTATGCAACGTGAAATAGAATGAGGGATTTTAAAACCTTTCAATGTAAAATGGGAATTTAATAATGGTAACAATAATAACTTCTGAGTCTATTTAATAAGTACAATGAAGATCTGGAACAAAACTTGGAACTCGAATGTGTTTAAATCAGAACTAAATCTAAAGGAAATAACCACCTAATCTTAGAACAGAAAAAAAAAGTTATATTAGTCTGAGTCCAGCAAGAAGACTATAAAAATGTCTGAACTCAAAAACATCCCCCAACTTATAGCCAAATAGAAGAAATGTAAATACACTGAAAATCAAAACTTACAAAAATGATCAAGAAATGTGACTGTTTAGATATTAAAACAGAAACTGTTTTTTCACTTAAAGATCACCCCTCCTCAAGAAAGATTTCCTTTTAACATATGTATGAGCCTCAGGTCTACACCAGCTGTCCAAAATAAAGTAGCCAGAGCTTCAGACTCTACATTCTTTACCTGATACGCTTCTAAAATTACAGTTTACTGGGGCCCCTGGCTGGCTCAGTCGGTAGAACATGCAACTCCTGCTCTCAGGGTCGTTTGAGCCCCACACTGGGTGTAAACATTTCTTTTAAAAAAATTAATAAATAAAATTACAGCTTACTTTTAAGCAGTAAAACCCCACGTAGTGTGTGGTAGCACATCACAGATAAAATGCAATGTGTAACGGTATGGCGGATGAAAAGAATCGCCTACATTTCCAAATAAAAACTCAATTGAAAGGACATTCCTAATTTTTTGTTTGTATTTTAACATCTAGGCAATAGAATTTGGCATTTGAGAACGACACTTCTGATGATGATTGCTACCTCGGAGTGGGTATGAATTGAAAAGGCCAATCTGGACATAAAACACAATAGTAACACTATATAATGAACCCATTTAAAGCAAGAAAAACAATGTTTGGGTTACTTTTCCAAAGACTCTTCCTTGTCTGCAAGCATTAAGATATTCCTTAGGTACATAATACTAGCTCTCCGATGACTACACATTGTACTCACCAGGACAGCTATGGGACTATTGCGCTTTAGCACCATTCAGTTACGGGAAGCCACCGCACTGTCTCCACCACACTGCAGGAGAGCATGCTCAGTGCACTGCATCTGTGGCTGTTTGTTTTCCCATTTCCCAGACTAACCTTGATCTTTCATCACAACAAATAACACATACCCACTTCTTCACAAACTTAGAATAGTTTGTCCTAAAACAATCTGGTAGTATGCAACCATATTTTAGAGGAGAAAAGGAATGAAGATGGGATTTGAAAAAGGATAGATCGACCTACCCTAAGAAGCAAGGAGAGAAGTAGCCAGAGGACAGACTATAGAACTTGCATAAACTTAACACAATCTAATGCACAAATTTGTGAAGTTCTGGTTTTCTAGAAGTTATGCTAGGACATGCCCCATTTTTATTTCACAGAAACATTTCATATAAGACAGCTGACTGACGCTACCTAAGACCTCACAGGGAGCCTACTATAATGTGGCCATGACACCAAGGCAGCTCCAGGGCAAACACTCCAAGTGCATTACAAAACAATTCCAACAGAAATAAAGGCCATGTAGAAAGATGAGTTAACTGCCTAAGCAGGTCTTTGCTATGTAAAGGAGTTGTAGTTTAGGATAACACAGATTAATGGCACTTGATTTCACTTACCGGTGGAGATCCTCAGTTGACAGGACATGAGGTTCTTTAAACAAACATATAGCTCCAAGTTTAAGCCTGAAGCAAGAATTTAGGATTTTTACAGCAGAGTCCTAAAAACTCCTCTGACTGCAGCACCCCAAAATGGAAAAAAAAAAAAGTGCCTATCCAGAATGTTGAAGCTCGCAGCAAAGTGTTTCCCCAGAAACAGGATTATTAACAATAATTTCAAAGCCTAAAGAAAACTATTAACACTATCCAGTTTAGATTTTCACCATAAAATTATAAAATAAATTACCATAGGCCTCTGCCAATTAGTTCATCACAGAATAATTAAGGACAAAATTGACTAGAAACAGTAATTCACACTGAAAAGATTTTTTAGAGCCTATCAACTCTCAGCTCAAAAATCTGTCATCTCTGCAGAAAACAAGTTCCCTTCTACCTTCCACTGGGCGTCAAGAAGAGGAAATAACACATTTTTCTTCCAAACCTTCCAAGCACTAGTCACTCTCTTCAGGACTGAGAATGACCACCACCATTAACTGGCAAAATGTTCAGTCATGAACGGGAAAAACCAACAGCCATGAGAAAAATGTGGAAACCAAGAAGTGAACTGATTCCACAGAAGCCAAGACCAGCTCTCTACAAACCCACAGTGAAGTGACCTGGTTTGGGGAGCTCAAAACCTTTTAGCCCAGAAGTTCCACGAAGGTAAACATACAACAAGGGACAGGAAGAGAAGCACCACTACTAGCTCGACAACGGAAAGCTTCAGCGATATAGAGTTCACTATAGGTACAAATTATTTGGTACAACTGTTATCTACATAATTTTTCCATCTAAACCACTGATTCTTAGACTTTTGGCGCAGTCTTGAGATTCTGCTGTAAGCTACCAATTTACTCATAGAAAAACATGCAAACACATAAAATTCTGCATATAACTTCAGAGCATTTCTATAAATCCATCTATGAGTCCCAGTTTAGAAATGCCTGCTGGAAACCTTACTTTCTTGTATGTATCTGGTACAAATAGTTGGTCTCATGAAAAAAAACGAATGTAATCTAGAATGACAAATACAACTTTCTTCAGTATGAATACATTTCAATGCAACAAAATCAAGTTAAAAACTATTTTGAAAACTTTGATGATGTGTAACCAATGTTATTGCATTTTACAAGAAACAGAACAAGAAGTCAACTATGTACAATTAACTTCCACTTATCCTAAAAACCAGAAAGCAAAGTCTGCTGAACTAGTTCAATTCCTAATTGATAGCATACACAGATCAATTCCAAAAGAACTCAGGTGCTTTAACTTGATATAGTGATCACACTGAAAAGTAAATATGATAATGCAAAAAACACACAAAAAAGCAGTATATGAACTTTCATTAGATCACCATTAAAATGTCAGCTGTATTATGCAGAGTGCTCAGCTTACACTCACTGCAATGAATCCACATTGATAACTTTGAAATGCTTTTCAAAAGTGGCTTTGCTGATATTAACTACTTGTCAGTTGTCTCTTCCTCTTTAAAACAGCCCCAAACATGCTTTCTTCCCTTTATAAATCAAAATGCACTGCTGGACCTTTTTGGTTTGGTTTTCTGAGAAACCCAAGGGCCCGCATCTGGACCTCTGCAGTTCACTAAAAACACACGTGTGCTTTACCTGCTCCGCTCATAGCTTCGGTGACGGGAGGGTGTTCTCCCTCGGTCATAATCTGATCTATAGCGGCTATCTTGTCTTCTCCTGTCAGGACTTCGGCCTCGTTCCCGCCGATCCAGGGACCGATGCCTCTCGCCTCTCCCGTGACTGTGATCCCGGTGCCTGTGGTCCTCATAGTGCTTGAGCCTTTCTGGGGACCTTCTCTCACTGGGAGCCTTTGGGAGTGGGTATGGAGGGAGGTGTCTAAAATGAGGACTACTGCTGTTATTAGCACTGGGCGGGAAAGAACTGGGGTTGTTCTGGAAGCTATTAAAATTGGGAGGTGGGAAATTATGGTGTGAGTATCCTGGAGGGTACTGATAATTGACCTGCTGTGGCATGACCGGAGGGGGTGGGGGGTGGGGCATGGAAGGAGGGGGCATCATGAAGGGGAAAGTGCCTTGTCCAGGAGGTGCTCCAGGGACTGGGGGGTTATTAGGACAGGGCATCGGAGGTGGCATAGGAGGAAAACAGGGAGGCACTGGGAAGGGGGGCCTCATCTGGTGGTTTGGGAAGGGGGGCCGTATAGGGCAGGGGGGAAGAGGGCCTTGGGCTGATGGAGGCATGGGAGGAGGGAAGGGGACAAAGTCTGGTCGTGGAGGCAGAAAATTAGGGGCTGGAGAGTTCGAGAATGTGGTGGAAGGGGCACTTGGAGGTTCATATTGATATTGCACAGGAGGCTGCTGAGGGTGAAGTAGTCTCAGATTTTGGGGCCTGAAGGCTGGGGCTGAGGGTCTGGCTCCATGTCCTCCTCGCCCTCGGGGACACCCTCGTCCTGGGTGGAACGACATTCTATGACTTTGCGAGAGGAAAGAAAAAGAAAAAAGAACCAAAACTCACCATAGACAAATGGTTTCGCAAATGCCTGACCATCTTCAAGAGCAACTGACAGACCCCTTCAGCCATTGGATTATTCCACCCATCTGATGCTAAGTTCTCTGTAACACCTGAAACTCCTCATGGCCAATAAAATCCTCTTCCCCTGTCTCAGTCCCTGGCTTCTGTCACTCCCTAAAGCTGCTCCTCCTCCAGAATGATGAACTCAACATCCCACTGTTTAATCATTTGCTTTTATGTCCATGCTCCGGCTCCCCCAAAATCTGAACCTTGCCATGTGATCCTACCCACACACCCCACATTCTCTACAACTGCACAAGCATCTTCCTGTCTTTACCTTCCTCCACACTCAGCAAAGACTCCACAAATACAACATAACAGGTCCTAAAAGGAATTAATAACCCTCCCTTCCAAGGCAATACCACTGGCTCCTCTTTTAGTGTTTCCTATCTCATTTATTGGTCCTCAAATCATACACCAGGGAATTATCTGGTAACCTTCCCTCCCTTGTCTCCTTTAGCCAAAAATTAATTTTAAATTCCCATCACTTCTGCTTCATATATATATTTCCTGAGTTCATCCACTACTCACCATTATTTCTTCCCTGGCTACAATAATTACACCCTTCCTGGCCTTTCTACAATCACTATTACCACCCACCAGGCCTTTGTCAGGTTCCCTCTCTCACACTCTCTGCTCCTTCTTGGCAGGTCCTACGTTAATCACAATTCACCAACAAATTACCTCATTCCAACTTTCACGTTTGGCTGTGCCTCAGAACCGTAAGCTCCATCAGGACTTACAGTTACTTACTGTATAGTTACTTACAGACCAGGGCTCTGATCTGCGCTCCTACCATGTACGTGCCCCACGTGAACACATTTCCTCCTCTTCACACATATCAAAATCCTTCCCACTCTCGAGGGCCCAGTGCCAGTGTTTGCTCTTCTCTCTACTCTCCCAAAACTCCCGCCATTACTGTCACACCACTCACCACGTATTGCCTTGCATCATGACGTACTGTATGGATATGTCACATCTTCCACAGAGAATATAAGCGCTAGAGGACAGAAAGAATAAAATAGGCATAAAAATGTTTCCCAAACTGCTAATGTCTGCAATTATCTTAACAGTGACTTTGCATTCTCCAATGCATTGAGCATACTGACAAAATTAAGAGTATGTTCCCCCGAATTAAAGTTTACAACTAACTTTTAAGATGTCCTTATCACAATGAGACTAGCAATCAAATTCAAATGTAACTATAATTTGTAAACACAACAGTTATCCTTGACTTCATCCTCAGCTTTCCACTGAAGAATGCTGTGAACATGAATGACTTTCCAAATACTTAAGCTTCAGCAAATATTTTAAAAACTCAAATAAATACTAAATGCAAGAAACTTTAATGTAGAAGCATCTTCCTAAAGTCTATCTAACTAAAAGTTTTACCAATAGGCTTAAGGTAGATTTTTAAAAGGTTTCAAGAAAATAATGTCAGATTGTCTAGCTGTATCAATCACTGTGCTTAGTAACTAGTAGGCATCAAATTAGATCTGATTTATGATTATTATTCAGTCTAATGCCTTCATGATAAACCTAGGACCTACACAGTTGATCTTGCCACCACAGGCTACTCACTCATGGCTCACAGCCAACACAATCTAATTCAAACTCCATGCTGGGCATTTAAGGCCCTCTACAGCCTGGACCCAACTTTCTGCAGGCTTATCCTCCATCACCTTCCCTATGAAGTGCCTATCACTCCAGATTTTCCCAGTTGCCTAACATACCAAGTACTATCACCCAGCTTGCTCTTTGCTCCTGCTCTTCTAAAATCCCCTGCTCTATGAATCTGCCCACTGAATTTCATCTACCTATGTCAAATGCCACCTCTTCTGTGAAGCCTTTCCTAGTTCCCTTTAGAAAGTAATCCCAATCCCCCTAGACTTACTTACTTCTTTTACAGCACTTACCAGAGACTGTCTCATATTATAGTCATGTGTGCACATTTCTAACTCCTCCACTAGATTATTAGCTCCTCGAGGACATGGGTTGATTCATAGTCATTTCTGTATCCTTCACAGCCCCTGGCAGAACATCCTGCACATAGTAGGTGGTCAATAAATGTTTACTATCTCACCAACAGCATATGTTTCTATGTTGCTACTGTACATTTCCCTTTCACATATATTCATGACATATTTGCATTATCAAAACCAAACAAAGAATAGGCCTTTTTACAGATTCATGCGATATTCAATGAGCCTACACATGTCGCAAGCCCTGGAGACTCCCAGCTGAGTAAGACACACAGCCTGCAAAACTCAAGCTCTGAATTCACTTTAAAAAAATATTTTTTTAAAAAATAAAGCAATAAACAAGAGAAAAGAGGTATGCACAGGTTCTAGGGGAACACAAAGGAAAGTGCTGAACCTAGAAGTGGGAAGCGGGATCACTAACACTTCTACAGTGTGTAACAGTTGAACTTTCGGGATTAGATCCTCATGGATATTTCTATAGGGAATATCTGAAAACACTTATTATGAAACTGACATATTTATTGAAGGCATAGACTGTGTTATGGATGCAAACTTTAATTCAAAATCAAGAGTTAAGGAATTCACTGCAACTGGAAAGTACTTATTTTCTGGGTAAGTCTACTCCTAGGCTGCTGTTTGGAAGCAGGAAAACTGAGGGAGCTGTTTCGCATAGTTTACACGTTCAGGAACATCAGTCTATGTTGAAAGAGTTGCAAAGTGTGCCTACATTATTAAGAACACCCTTTTCCCCACTTGCATCCCCAAGCCAGTCACCTTCGTCCAGCTGATTTGTAACTGCGTCTTTCCCTGTTTGCATCGCCCGCCAGACTGTGAGCCCCACGAGGCAAGCGCTGGGCTCACGGTCTCGCTCGACTCCGAGACCCGGGCGGCCCCAGGCCCGGACCACCGAATGCGCTCCACAAATGAATGAAAGGCCGCATTTTTCACTTCTATTTGTTTGCGGGATTCGGGCCTACGGTTGCTTTTTTGCCCTTAGCTGCAGATCTGAAGAAGGGCTGCCCGACCTGAACTCGAAAGCGCCTCTCGCCCCAGCCCCGGGCTCCAGCCGCGTTTAAACCGGACACTCGGAAAGGCCCCCTCTTCCAACACCCCCAAGTTGCCCCTGTTACCTACAAAAAGCTCTCGGGCCGCGAGGTTGCCGTCAAAGCAAAGCCAGGTTTATTCTGCAGCCGCCAAGACCATAGCGCCACCCGCGCCTCCGGAACAGGAAACTGAGGAAATTAAAAAGCAAACCTGAGAAAGCTGGACGGCGACAGGGAAAGCTCTTGGGCTTGCCACAGAGCCTTGTGCTCGGTGATTGGCGCGTCAACGAGAGCGATGGACACCTAAGCCAGTCGCCTTCGTAGAGCTCCCCGGCGCCCGCCCCCTGCCCTCTACGTCTTCCAATGAGGAACCGCAACCGGGTGAGCGCGCGTTTCCACCCGGGAGGGGCCGTGGAGCTGCAGCTCCGGTATTCCCGGGTCCTCCCTCGCGACTGCGGCTCACTGGTTGTTGCCGCGCGGAAAAACCATGGGCGACTCTGTGGGAGAGCGCGCTCGCCTCCGTCTCTATCCCAAGCTCCCAGTGTGGGTCGTAGAGGATCACCAGGAGGTGAGTCGGCGGCTGCTAGTTTCTGGGGCAATACAGAGCGAGGGCCAAGGAGGCGGCGGAGCCTCGGTATCGAAGGCCATAGAGAAGCAGAATTTGTTACCCGCGCGAGTTCCATTGTTGTGGCGAAAAACACCGAAACAACTAACGGGAGAATAGGCGCTGACGTTTATGATTCGCTTCCTATACGTCGGGCAGCTGGTTTAACCTTCACGGTTTGCCCAGAATCCCATACCGACAAGTGGTGGCGTCGGGATTCGAACTTGGGCATTCTCACTGCGGAGCGCCGTGTCCTTAACGTGCCTGTGAACGCGGGCTTCCGGCTTTCCTCGGCGTCTCCATCACTGCAGGGCTGTGTGTAGGTGGGAAACTTCTTGTAAAGAATGTGGGTGCCATCTGTGATATAGGGACTATCATCGTAGCCTCTTAGGGCTGTTGATATTACTGCGTTCTTGGTGTGTACATAAATCTTTTTACACCGTGCCCTGCTTCTATAAACACGAAAGATATTTACTGTTTTTAGGGCATTGCTACTTTGGAGTAGCTAAAACGGTGCCTTGATCTATTCTCTGGAAGGGAGGCCCAGGGATTCGACACTTCTTTTTTTTTTTTTTTTTTTTAACTAATAGGCCTTGGGAGATCTCTGGGGTATGAAAGGGGGAAAAGATGATTCCCGATTTATGGAGAAAGGAAGTTGAGTTTCCCAGGACGTAGAGATAGTGTGTATGGGCCTGAGAAAAAGCACAAGGGCGGTTTAAGCGGTGCTTTCAAACTCAGTATTAAACCTGGAACTACAGAGGCTGTAATAGGACAGAAGTCTTAGAGATCACCTAGCCTAGTTCCACCATCCTAAGGTGTGGAAAAGGCCAGGAGACCCAAGGTAGCTGGAACACATCCTTACGCCAGAATGTGTATTAACTACCAGTTTTTTCCTGAGGGCCAGTCCTTGTCTGTTTACCCACATTATCTTTTGAGTTTGTGATGGGGCAAGATGGCAGCAAGAGATGCCCATTAAAGACTTTGGAGGTGCAAGCTGGAACTTCTGAGGAAAAAATAAAGTTGAGAACGCTATCTAAACCCATCTTCAGTGAACAAATTTTATATTTTCCTACTTCTTAGCAACACGGCGTGCTTCAGATTATGTGTAGTTATGTTAAGCATTGTTTTTCACTCTGCAGCTGAGTGTATGCTCATGATTTCAGTGCTAATTCTGAATGTGTGCATGTGTTTTTCCAGGTCCTGCCTTATATATACCGAGCCATTGGCTCAAAGCATCTTCCTGCCAGTAACATACATTTTGTGCATTTTGATTCACATCCAGACCTCCTTATCCCTGTGAATATGCCAGCTGACACTGTGTTTGACAAGGAAACACTTTTCGGGTAATACGTGGTTTTTGTTAATGATTTTTTTTTTTTTTAAGTAAACTCTGCCCCCAATGTGGGGCTCAAACTCAAGACCCTGAGATCAGGAGTCACATACTCCACCAACTGAGCCAGCCAGGCATCCCTCTTAATGATCTTTTATGTTTTTGAAATACGATTTGCAGTACATGATAAACAGTTCAGGGAAATAGACTTTGCTGAGCTCATGAGTTTTGTTTTTGTTTTGTTTGCCTTCTTTATTTTATTTAGAGCAAGTGTTAACAGACTTTTTTTTAAAGAGCCAGATAGTAAATATTTTAAGTTTGCTCTCATATGGTCTCTGTTGCAACTACTTATCTCTGCCCTTATAGTAGGAAAGCAACCATAGACACTGTGTAACAAATGGCTATGGCTATGTTCCAGTAAAACTTTATTTACAAAAATAAGTGGCCTAGCCAATGTTTGCCAGCCTCTGCTTTAAAATATAGAATTTTAGAAGTAGAAAAGACTTTAGAAGTTACCTAAGCCGGTTCTCCCTTCCTCTCCCCTTTAAAAGTCTGGATACTAAGGTGCAAGAAAATGTGTTTTAAACATGTTGTTCAATGATTGCATAGGCAACACATCTTTAATTTGTGTATCCTTCCTTCCAGTGTTGAATCCTGCCAACCTCTCAATATGTACTACTTTTGCCTAGAAGGGTCATATGTAATATATTTCTAAAAATGACTTACTAGCCTCTCCTCTGTAATAAAGTTCTCTGAAATTCTGCCACTGTTTCATTATGTATGCATTTGTTAAAATATAGCCTACTCATACAATGTGAAAAGTTACATAGCAGTAATTTTTCTTTATAATAAAAAATTAAAAGAAAGATGCTTATGTGAATTAACTTTAGCCTACTACATTTCTTTCAGTTGACTTTTTCCAGAACCCCATTTTAGAGCACTAATTTCTAAAGAAATGTGGTAGCTCTACCATTGTTGTTACTCTCTTTTATATTTAGAGGTTCTTATATTTTAGAAATTGAAAAGAATTATGAAACAGATATGCAGTTAGTCATAGAATAATAATTCTTAAGATTTTAGTCTGAGAATTCCTGTACACCCTTAAAAATTGCTGAGCTTTTTTCTAAGTGTGGGTTGTATCAGTTTACATTACTGTATTTGAAATAAACTGAGAAATGTTTAAAATATTAATTCACTTCAAAATAGTAGACTTCAATATGTTAAATATGATGTTTTTATGAAAAATATATTTTCTAAAGCAAAAAATTTAGTGAGAAGAGTAACAATGTTTAAGTTTTGCACATCTCTTTAGTATTTGTCTTTATAGGAGATAGCTAGATTCTTTAATCTGCTTCTGCATTCAGTCTGTTGCCGTATGTTGTTTTGGTGCAAGTAAATGAAGAAAATTTAGGTAAAGTATTTTCATAGCCTTTTCAGATAATGATGAATATTCAATACCATACCAAAACTTGACAAGTAGTGGTTTTTTAAAGCTAGTTCAAATGTAGAATCCAACAATTCAGATTCAAGTCTGAATAACCATTGTATGTTGATCAGTCTTTTGAAAAATGGTGTTCAGCTTTCAATTGAATCACAAGTGTTTCTCCTTGAGACAACCATTGTACTTCAAAGTATGTAGCAGAAGTACTTTTTGTGCATTTCTCATTTTGCCACCCAGAATATTTAAAATGTATACTCAGGATCAAGGTTTAATAAAACTATGAAGGACCTTTTTACATGAAACTGGCTTTGGGAGGGGGCAGTGGTGCTTGGTAGTGAAGAATACAGTGACTCCTAGTAGAGTTGGTGCTATCACCTTAGAATACCAACTGACCATTGCTTTGCACCATCAGAGCAAATGTCAATACAATGAAAAAGGGAAATGATGCCTGAATGCCATCAAGAAAATTGTTAAACTCTTGTTCTGGGTGAAATTACATTTGGGAAAAGCCACTCACTAGTAGTTTCCGTGCTTTCTATTTCTTTTCCAGGGAATTAAGTATTGAGAATTGGATTATGCCTGCAGTTTATGCTGGCCATTTTTCTCATGTTCTTTGGCTTCATCCCACATGGGCTCAGCAAATCAGAGAGGGCAAACATCACTTTTTAGTAGGCAGAGACACTTCTACCACAACAATCAGGTAATTTCCTCATATTTTTGAGTATAAAAGGGAATAAATGCTTCTTTTATTCTATTTTGAGTCCTCATAATATCTCGTAAGTTGTCTACATACAGATAGATGGGCTCAGATTAAGCCTCAGCTCTTCTGAAGAGTTCTCAAAACACCAGAAACAAGTTTTCAAGTCTCTTGACCTTCTTCACACACCATTTATATTTTGTTGCTGGTCACATTAGTTTTGAGTAATATGATCATCTTCTGGAATTCTGGCTCCATTGATGACTAAGTCCATTAAATCATTGAAGTACCTTATAGATTTATATATTTAATGATACATTTTACTATTTCCTTGCAATATAATTATTATCTGCTGAATTTAACAATTAGCAGTGGAAAAGCAAAATTACCTCATTTTGGATTTTTTGTAAATCCAATGACTAAAAGGTAGATTTGGGGTCTTAATTTTAGTAATATGATTAGCTTTAGATAATTAATCTAGATTAAGTTACAGCATTCTTTGACCTGAGTTACGTGCACAGCTGTTTTTGTTATATAAGCTCTCTAACTGATGTTTTATGGATATTGTATTATTGTAATTATCTTTAGAAATATCATTGTTTTCTTGACTTTCTACATTCTTTTTTAATGTGATGAATGTTTTAAGCCGTGAAACCATAACTTTCTCAAAGGTGAAGGAGAGTGGAAAAAAATGGTAATACATTGAAAATGAAATACAGTCTTTCTCATTGAAAGTGATACTTGTTATAATGATATAGTTAACTTTTGTTGCATGTTCTTATCAATTGCACAAGTAACTTTTTTGTGTATCCATGAAAATTATATTTATTGAGGATATAATACTAAATAACAATAAATAAATATGACTTCACATAGAATAAATATTATATATAATACTGGTATATGTGAGAGAACAGTAGTGTTTTTATTGAGTACTTCAGTGAGTAGGCCTAATTTGACCTGCAAAATTTGTTTCTGCAAAATCAAATAATTTTGAGTAATCCGAAACAGACTCAATGTATAATAACAGTATTAGGAAGAATTTGATTATCTGGTGATTTTACTTGATCCTGCAAGTAAAAGTTTACAGAAGAGGCACAAACAGGTATGCAGTCTGAGATGCATGTGTTTATACAGATATGAACAAAGTAGAGTCCTTTATTAAAGAAGAATACAAATTTAGGTTGGCGGATACAGACTTTGTCATTCTTAGGATGGCACAATTTATAATAAGCCTGGATATTAGCTGTATTATATCATTAGTCTCATTTTAGAAAATTAATACCTTTTTAAATTTAAGACTGTATAGCTGGAGGAACGTGAGTAGGAAATAAACATTAACCATTATTTTAGTTGGATAGAGCCTGGCTGTGGAAGAACCATTTAGTTTTGCTATTCCAAGTACTTGCTAAGGCATAATATAGTTGAAAAGCTAAGAACATACTGATATGTCTAAAATCAGAAATCTGTAACTTGTAAAATACATTCTGCATGTGTATAAGATTTTTTTTTTGTTGTTAAAGATTTTATTTACTTATTTGACAGAGAGAGACAGCCAGCGAGAGAGGGAACACAAGCAGGGGGAGTGGGAGAGGAAAAAGCAGGCTCATAGCGGAGGAGCCTGATGTGGGGCTCGATGCCATAACGCCGGGATCACACCCTGAGCCGAAGGCAGACGCTTAACCACTGTGCCACCCAGGCGCCCCCGTGTATAAGATTTTTTTAAGTTGTTTTCCATATTAAAATATTATGGTTATACAGAGTTTGACAAAGCTTTGAAATACATCAAAGGGAGCTTTTGTTAAAAGAAATTATTTCCGGATGTAATTTTTCTCTTAAGTGATTATTTGGATAAGTTGCAGCTGGTATGAGAGTGATCCAGAACACTAGCTGAAAAAGGATCATTTATTTCTTTGTTTTATTAGACTTCACTGCATACAGTCCAGGGCCTATGTGGCAGTTTACAGGTTTGGAAACCCCAGTTCCTTTTATCTTTTTCCTTCATCTCTAGAGTGTTGCCTTTTCCTCATAGTTCATGGTGGGCTTGCCACTTGCATGTTCATGTGCCAGTCAGCAGGTAGAGAGGAGCAAGGTTATGTATGCTTCTCTTCCATTCACAGCCTTAGGCCCGAACTTAGACAGCCACACCTCGCTGCAAGATGGGCTATGAAATACGGTCTTTACTTCGGGCTGTTGTGTGCCCAGCTAAAAATCGGGGGAATACTATTTCTGCAGAAGAACAGGAATTAACGAAAGTAGAGAGAGCTTTTAGTTTTTGTTAAATATGTTCTCTGTTACATTTCTGCAGTGCTTTGGAAATGCTATATGAAATGTCAGCTAATTTGTCCATTTGTCTTTAAAACAGTTTTTTCCTCTAATCCAGGGTTACAAGTACGGATCATTACTTTCTAAGTGATGGTCTTTATGTAACTGAAGACCAGCTAGAGAACCAAAAACCTTTACAGTTGGATGTAATTATGGTAAAACCTTATAAACTCTGTAACAATCAAGAAGAAAACGATGCAGTGTCTTCTGCTAAGAAGCCAAAGCTAGCACTGGAAGATGCAGAAAACATTGCCTCTACTAACTGTGACTCTTATTCAGAAGGACTGGAAAAGGACGCAGTGACACAGAGGAAGGGCCAAACTTGCCTAGAGCAATCATGTTCATGTTCTTCTGAAAGCCAAGAGTGTCAGACTACAGTCAGCACTGGGGAAATCCTGGAAATTTTGAAGAAAGGGGATGCATTTGTTTTAGATATTGACTTGGATTTTTTTTCAGTCAAGAATCCCTTCAAAGAAATGTTCACTCAGGTAAATGTGGTATTTTTAAAATGTGGATCTTGAGAATTATATGACATTTCTCTAGATCAGGGATCAGCAAACTTTCTGCAAACAGCCAGATATTAATTACTTTATTGCTGGTCCCATATGATTTCTATCACACATTCTTCCTTGTTGTTGTTAAACCTTTTTAAATCATATGCACCTATTTTTAAAATTGAATTACACATGTACCTTTCTTAATTCAAGGGCCATACAAAAACAAGTTGTAGGTTGTGGGATGCCGATCCCTACTCTAGATAGTATTTATTATTTTGTATTTATTAATTGGAGTAGTATGTACGAGGGTAGTTGAAAAAACCAAAATCCCATGGTACAAGAAAGCATATGCATTAAAGAATGTCACTCTCTCACCCCATTCCCATTCCCTCAGTTTCTTACCTCAGAAACAAACATGGCTAGTTTCTTGGTGTATCTTTCCAGAGATAGTCTACGTATATAAAGCACTGTGTGACAGATTTTTCACTGGACAATGAGGTTCCTGATTACACATGTACTATTTGTAGCTAATGATTCAGGCCTGTGATCCTTAGGGTACCTCATCAGATCTTAAACGCAGAAAGCCAGACAATATGAGCGTGCACAGATCTGAGATGGAACATTTAGGAAACCAATAAATCCATGCTGTAAGTGAGCATCCCTGGTGCCTTTTATGGCACAGTAACTGCTTACTTTAACATTTGGGATGTTGTTCAAGTCTATTCTTTTTGGGATTCAAATTAACTATTTTTTCTACCTGGATTCAGTGTTTGATTATAATGATGATGCACTTTACGATCCTAATTCGCATATGTATCGGAAGCCATTGAGATTTATCAAAGACCTCTAAATAGGTATTGATTAAAAGATAGGTAAAATGTGAGGATTTAGTGTAATCTAAAACAAGAATGAGGGACCTAGAGTACTCTCCCAACTTGGAAATAAAGGAGAAAAATTGCTGTTTCTTCCTGTTCTTGTACATGGAAACAATGGTTATAACCATAAGTTCTTAGAATCATGAGATGACCTTAGAACTATATAGAAACTTGAAGAATAGGCATATCTGAAAGCTGAAGAAACTGAATTTAGGAATTTATTTTACAAATATAATTATCAAATATTTTTAATGAAAATTTCTACAAAGTTATACAAGGAACTTAATGTCAGTTACTCCTTTTCCAGTACTATCAGGAACCTGGAAAGTGGAGATTTTTGTATCCTTTTTTTTTAAAGAGCATGTGCAGAAGTCCAAAGTGATTTAAGTTCTGTTTGTTACTTCTGCTTATTAGCTGTATGATCTTGGGGAAGTTACCTAACCTTTCTAACCCACAGTTTCTTCAAGTGTAAAATCAAAATAATCATGTCCAACTCATAGGATTATTATGATGAGGGTAGTGGTACAACATTGTGCTTAATGAACTTCAGCTCTTGCATATAATCTCTTCTGTACCTATAATGGGGCCATTTAGGGTGCTAAATGAGGGGGAGACATTCTCCTGTAAAGTCTGTGCTTAGAAGGCTTCATTCTTCCATTGTATCTGCCCTCAGTATTGCCTTTGAACTTCTAAGTTCTCTTCTGTGGCTAGGGAAAGGGCTGCAAAGTGAACATGGAGAATTTTTGTTGTTATTAAAAACATGTATATTTTATCCATAGCTAAAATCTGTTTAGATCCTAAGATGTATACATTTAGAATGTGGAATATTATTAGAAATCTTCTTTCATATCAAGTCTTTTTCCATAGCTAATTTTCATACATTCTTATCAGGATAGAGTTACCCTAAAGCAGTAACAATGTTTACAGTAACATCTGAGTTATACATTTTCCCTGATTTTTACAGACTAGTCTTTAAAGGATTATCTAAGATATTCTCCTTAATATCATAGCCATTTTTTACTTAAAGCGTATCATTGAAAAAAAAATGGTGTTTTTTTTTTTCCTAGTCTATGAATTTTTGTTTTGTTTTCCAGGAAGAATACAAAATCTTACAAGAGTTGTACCAGTTTAAAAAACCTGGTACCAACCTGACAGAGGTATCCTTTATTTGTTTCTTTTGGGATTTGTCTGTTTATCACATATCCAATAATATCTTATAGCTCATTAGAGTGCTCTCAAACATCTAACCAAAATCTTTGTGTGTTTATTGGGGAAGCCCATGGTTAGTACTTACAAGTCATGGTTTTAACTAATTGAACTGATATTTTCATTGCAAAGGAATTTCACTTATTTTTCAAAGAATAATTATAATCTTGGCTTTTCAATATGTTTAAAGGAAGATTTGGTAGATTGTGTTGATACTCGAATTCATCAGTTAGAAGATTTAGAAGCTGCTTTTGCTGATTTGTGTGATGGTGATGATGAAGAAACTGTACAGAAATTGGCTTCAAACCCTGGGTAAGACCTTGAAACAATTTTTTCCCCAACTCTGTTTTAGTCCTAGATATTTTGTTAAATTTGCTAGATAAATTACTTTTTAAAAATCAGTAATAAGTGCCAACACAAATTTACTAGCTTAGCCTTTACTAAGTGTTTTCTATGTGCCCAATTCTAAGATTTTTCCTTGCATTTATCTCATTTATTCCCTACAACAGTCTGATGGCTTCGTTGTTATTATGTTCATTTTATACACGAGGAAACTAAGGCAAAGAGGTTTAAGTTGCTCAAAATCACATAGTAAGTGGTTATGTGCTTAATCATTGTGCAGTGGCTGCTCCTGTGATATATAAGATGTGGTGCTAGGTCTTAGGTAAGACAGCCCCCATTCTGAGTAGTAGAAGAAAAAAAATTAACCTATCAATAAAAAAGTAAATGACTAAACAAGTAAATTATAATGTGAAAACTTGCCTCCTTTTAAGGATAGCCCAACTATGAGTAGAAGCTCAAGGTGCCCGTGGCATGAGGGAGCAGGATTTGAAAGCTGGATTCTTCATCAGGTCCTCTATTGGGCCGATTATCTCAGCATTAACATTACCTTGAAAACATGGAGAGAAAAGTTCTTTTGGCATGATCATCTGTCATTTTACAGGGTGGGGTGAAGAGTGCCTTTAGTATTAAAGCAAGTTTGAAAGAATGTTGACATAAATAGTATAGTTACTTTTCCCTAAACTAATTCTATTGTTTTTCTAGTGCAGTGTGGTTGACCTACTATATTACATTAGTCTCAGTATACAACATAATGAATTGATAATTCTATATGTTACACAGTGCTCACCACAATAAGTGTAGTTACCATACAATGTTTTTATGATATCATTGACTACATTCCCTATGCTTTAATTTTTATCCCTATAACTTATTTATTTTATGACTGGAAGTTTGGACCTCTTAACCCCCTTCACCTATTTCACCCATCTCCCCACCCCCTGGCAGCCATCAGTTCTTTGTATTTATGAGTCTGTTTCTGTTTTTTTGGTTCATCTGTTCTGCTTTTTAGATTCCATATACAAGTGATATCATGTGGCAGTTTTTTGGCTTATTTCGTTTAGCATGATAATCTCTAGGTCCATCCATGTTGTCATGAATGCCAAGATTGCATTCTTTTTTATGGCTGGTAATACACACACATATATATATATGTATATATATATATACACACACACCACATCTTTATCCATTCATCTGTCAATGGACACTCGCATTGCTTCCATATCTTGACTATTGTAAATAATGCTGTAGTAAAGATAGGAGTGCATATATCTTTTCAAATTAGTGTTTTTGTTTTCTTTGGACAAATACCCAGCAGAGAAATTACTAGATTGTATGGTATTTCTATTTTTAATTTTTTGTGGAACTTCCATACTGTTTTCCCAGTGGCTGCACCAGTTTACGTTTTTACAACAGTACACAAAAGCTCCCTTTGCTCCACATCCTCATGAGCACTTGTTATTTCTTGTTCTTTGTTTCTAGCCATTCTGACTGGTGTAAGGTCATTTCTCACTGTGGTTTTGGTTTGCATTTCCCTGATGATTAGTGATGTTAAGTCTCTGAAATAATTCTTTAAGTCATATAAACTCAAAAGGCCAGAAAACTAATTTAAGAACCATCAGATACAAACTTTTTTGTCCCCATGAGCATAGGAAACCAGAAGTAGCTTATTTGCAAATTGATCTTCCACAAACTGAGATTATTCTCCACAGTGTTAATATAAGAAATCATTCATAAGATAGCAACATAAATTAGAGCATTAGAATCATAGTACTTTGAGCCACTAAGACTTGTTATATAATAGTTATTTAAAATAATCTGTCAGATATCTAGAAGAATACGGAAGAACCTGGAATAGAGATTGCCTCTGGGGAGAGGAATACTATGGCTAAAAGATGAAGTTATAAGAGAGAAAAATCTTTTGCTGTGTGTGTATATTACCTATTCAAAATATTCAATGTAATTTTTGTTTAAAATATTGAGAAACATCCCTGAAATACAAATATTATGAAACTTTATTATCACTAAGGAAAACCATGGTGTTATATTTATCACATCAGTAAATATTGACCAGGCACTTTAACATCAGTTCACGCTTTTCCTCTTCAGCATAGAGTGCTAATTCGAAAAATGATTCCCTCCTTTTTGAAATTATGATGGAAGAGGGAGATGTAGAAATAACTCACAGGATATGATTCTTTCTAGAAATATTGAAAAGTACCTATTATTTTGTGATGTCTCAAGCCAAGTTTAAAACTTAAAACAGCATGGAAACCTCGGAGTCCTGAATCTAGCCCCTAGATGGGGCTACCTTTCACTGAAACCCACTGTGCCTGGTGAGCATGTCTAGTTAACTCTTCATCACCTGCAGGGAGTTTTCTCACAGACTTGAAGAGACAATGAGGCAACAACAGAAGCGAGTCCAGACTGTGGCTGGAATTGGGGGGAAAAAATAGCACAAAGGAAAAATGGGTGAGACAAGCAAGAAAAGTCTCCCCAGACTTACCATGCCCCTGAAGGGCCAGATCCTCACCATGAAGGAGTCTTCACTATTAAGAAGTAGAGGAGGTAGGTGATTAGGGTCCAGAAGCCCAGAAAGTGTTGTTAATAAAAAGGAAGAAGTAACAGGATGAGTGGATAGTTAGGCCTCCGTGCCTCCCTTTTTCTTTCGTTTTTCCCTCCCCCCAGGTGAGTAGGTATTGGGGGGGAGGCAAAATACTAGAACTATTAGTTAATCATGACTTCCAAAGAGTTCCACTTAAATTAAATCACTTAAGGGCACTATTGTTAGTATACCAAATGGTATAGAACTTTTCCAGTTGTAAATATGTATGTCAATAAATATGTTCTTAAATTTTTTTAACTTTTGGGAAACTATCTTTTTTCATCACTGTATGCTAAAAGCACTTACTTTTCTTGCTGCTGAAGATAATTTTTAAAGTCCTAGTAGAGCTTCCATTTTTAAAGAAGAGGAAAATCTCAGTTTCTTGAGTGCAAATTTTCAACCTTTAACACAATCTGTAATCTTGTAGGTAAGAAAAACAGGGAACATTTATTTCTTAATATTTTAAGATGATATTTGAATATCTTTATCTTTCATTTCTCAAACAGCATGTGAAACATACTGTTAAAAGTAAATTTTAAGTGTAATAGATCATTTGCTTATATAATTTTAGTTGAGGTGGTGTGATGTTTAATTGAAGGGTGACTTTTTTCCAGAATGGAATCACTAATTCCACTTGTACAGAGTTTGAAAAAACGGATGGAAGTACCAGACTATGAAATGGTAAATACTTTATATTAAAGTATAAAATTGACCCGTTAGAAAGGCTTTTTTTCTGGGTAAAAAAAGTACTTTTTGTTAAAGTGGTTTTCTTTTATTTGTGTTGCAGCAAAGTGTAAATGAACTGTTTTGTTTAAATGAGAAGAAATGAGGGGCGCCTCGGTGGCGCAGCGGTTAAGCGTCTGCCTTCGGCTCAGGGCGTGATCCCGGCGTTACGGGATCGAGCCCCACATCAGGCTCCTCCATTGTGAGCCTGCTTCTTCCTCTCCCACTCCCCCGGCTTATGTTCCCTCTCTCGCTGGCTGTCTCTATCTGTGTCAAATAAATAAATAAAATCTTTAAAAAAAAATGAGAAGAAATGAAAAAATACATAACTTTTTAGAAGTCAGAATACTAGAAAAGTTTTTCAGAAAAAATAAGCTTTTCCCAGTTTTATGTATGAAGCAAAAGTGCTGTGTTTTTGTTTTTGTTTTTGTTTATGGTCAGATCTCTCCTTGCCAGAGAAAAGAAAGTATACAACTTTTAAAGTTGTCCCTTATTAATTCATTTTCATACTCCCTCCCTCCTTTCTTTCCTCCCTCTGAAAACTTGCCTGATTATGAAAGCCAAGAGAAAGACAAAAGAAAATGCTCTGGCCGGTGCATCTCAGCTCTATCAACTGTATCACTGACTTTGCTGACAGTGATCTGAAAACTATAGCAACAGTGAATACCTTCAATGATAGTTGCTTTTATTTTTATAGCATTTCACAGTCTTTGAAGCGTAAATTTTCCCATTTGAAATTCAACTGTCTTTTCTCAGATTTTGTGTCAAAACTGAGACCTGTAAGTCTTCTACTCCTGGTGCTTCTTTGACTTCAATAAATTGTGTTTTTACTCTCGTGTTTTCTTTAATTGTGGAATACAATCAAACCACCTTATTTGAACTGAAGTTTATGTACTGATTTAATGCCAACTTTATAAGAATAAAAAGATACTAGCAAAAGAATATTTTAGTTAAATTAGAGCTAGTCCAAAACCCACTTTTTTTTTTAATAGCAGTTTTTAAGAATGATGGAGTTAGAAGATACTTAGGGTTTAAAAATGCTTTGCGCTTACATGACATTGTTGAATGTGTCTTCATGCAGGTCTGCTGTAAATGTACATTGCATCAGGATTTTCCAGTGGTAGGAGGATTTTTGGACATTGTTGAAAGAAGGAAGGGATAGAATAGGCTTGATTGCAGATTATGGAATCAAATATGATGTGCCTATAGCTGCAGGATTAGACCACTAAGTGTTTTGATCCTTTCAGAAAAGAACATGCACAGTCTTTTTCCTGGAATGTTTGTTCCTAGTTAAATTTTTGATGTATATCCAGAGCTTCAGTAATGTAACAGATTAATGGGTTTTTTTCCCCATGCTTTGCACTTACGTACACTAGGCAAAACAGTGACAATACTGTGTTCCATTTTTCAAAACTTCAAAGCACAGGATGTAAGATGTTAGCTCATGAGCCCCTTCTAACTTTCAGGCATAGTTTAGTGCTAAGACTGAAACACCAGTCATTTACATTTTTTTTTTAAAGATTTTATTTATTTATTTATTTGACAGAGAGTGAGAGAGGGAATACAAGCGGGGGAGTGGGAGAGGGAGAAGCAGGCTTCCTGCCGAGCAAGGAGTCCCGTGCGGGGCTCGATCCCAGCACCCTGGGACCATGACCTAAGCTGAAGGCAGACACCCATCGACTGAGCCACCCAGGCGCCCCTACATTTAAAACACATCTATAGATGTCAGTAGTATGTGATTGTACACATAAAGGATACATAAGAAACTGGTAATAGGAGAAAGACTTTCCCTTATATCCTCTTGAAGCTTTCAACACAGTACTAGATTAGATGCATGTATCTTAAAAAAAAAATATGTTGAAAGAAAAGGTAAGATGAGAATATGTACAGTTTTATATCAGCTTTTAGAATCTAAGTGAAATGGATAATTTGCTAGAAAATATGATTTATCAGAATAGACTCAAGTAAAGACAGAAACGGAATTCATAATTACAAAATAAAAAAGTAGTTAAAGAATTAGTCCTATAAAAGACATCAGGCCCAGACAGGTGTGTAGGCCCCTTCTTCCAAAACTTTAGAGAATAGAGAACTTCTATGGCACAGGAACTATTAAGGAAAAAACAACCCCAGTCCACAACAATATTAAAAGATTGTCAGCAAGGACATTAATGGTTAAAGAATCTTCTAAAAACAATAAAGCCTTACAGTGTAATTTTTAATTTTCTTATTTTCAGGTTCACCAGGCTGGTCTGACCTGTGATTACTCAGAACTTCCTCACCATATCAGCACAGAACAAGAAATTGAGTATCTTATTCAGTCTGTGTATTATTTACTGAAAAATTTACCAAAACCTACTCTTGTGACAATTGCAAGGTAAGTGTGGTAGCCGGAATAATGGCTCACCAAACATATTTATATTCTAATCGCCAGAACCTGTGTATATGTGATCTTATAGGAAAAGAGACTGCAGATGTAATTAACTCAAGGATCTTGAAGTGAGGAGATTACCCTGGATTATCCAGTGGGCCAGTGTGCTCACAGTGGTCCTTATAAAAGGAAGACAGGAGATTCAGAATCAGAGAAATTAAAAGATGCTAGGCTGCCAGCTTTGAAGATGGAGGATAGGGCCACAAGCTAAGGAATGCAGGCAGCCTCTAGAAGCTGGAAAGACAGGGAACAGATTCTTCCCCAGAACCTAGAGAAGAATGCAGCCCTGCCAGCATCTTTATTTTAGGACTTCTGATTTCTAACAGAACTGTAATAACTTTGTGTTGCTTTAAGCCACTAGGTTGGTGGTTATTTGCTACAGCAGCCATAGGAAATTAATACAGTCTCCATAGATGAATCTAACGATTACTATTAACATAGTAATTCTAACCAATTTTTTTTTTACCTACTCTGCTCAAAATCCAGATTTTGTATTTTCTCTTTCCTCTTAGTGATGGTTGGCAAACAACATACAGTTATTATCTTGTCTTTGAAGTTGGTGATATTATTCAGATGAACACAAGAATTCCCATTTGTGTGTCTCCAAATGAATATTTAGCTGCTGCCATGTTTCAGATTTGAAAATAATGTGCTGAAAGTTACAACAATTTAGTAAAACTTTTCTGTGTTGATCTTTGGGCTGGTTTTATATGGCACTGTGAGGTTAATTCTTTAATATTTTTATATTTTATGACAAATACTTTGTAATGTCCTTTTACCATCCTGAAATGAAATTCATAGATAATCTAACCTACATACATACATAGTTTAAGCATATAGAAATATTATACATAATATATAGATAATATAATTGTCTTAGTTCATTCAGGCTACAGTAATAGTATACCATAGACCACGTGGCTTATAAACAACAGAAATTCATTTCTCACAGTCCTGGAGGCTGGGTCGTCCACGACGCAGTTACTTATAGATTCGGTGTGGTGAAGACCTGCTTCCTGGTTCAGACAGCCGTCTTCTCCCTATAACCTCACATGGCGGAAGGGGTGAAGGAGCTCCATTTATAATGGCGTTAATCTCATTCATGAGGAATCCACCCTCATTACTTAGTCACCTCCAAATATGATCACATTGGGGATTAGATTCAACATAAGAATTTTGGAGGGACATAAACATTTAGCTTATAGCAATAACCCACCTGTACACGTAATTTAAATATATGTTTATATATGTATACACACGCAAAAAAATCGTCATAACATGAAAGGAATGAAAGTAACTGATAAAGTAATATGTATTAAAATGCCACACAAGGGGTGCCTGGGTGGCTCAGTCAGTTAAGCGTCTTAAGTGTCTGCCTTCGGCTGGGGTGGTGATCTCAGGGTCCTTGGATCAAGCCCCATGTTGGACTCCCTGCTCAGCGGGGAATCTGCTTCTCCCTCTGCCCCTCCTTCTTGCTTGTGCATACGCGTGTGTGTGCTCTCTCTCAAATAATAAATAAAATCTTTAAAAAAAAAGTTTTTTTTAAAGCCACACAAAACTACCATCTTTACAGAATCACTAAATGTAATGTTACAAGTGCAGACAGATCTTCATGATACATTGGCCAAATACCATGAACAGCACTGCCATAGTGACATGGTTTTTCTAGTCCTAACAACCTCTTGGTAAAGTTCTGAACTTAAAGTCTAGTCTTCTCTCAACATACAGAGTAGTTGCATTCCTGGGAAATTTGTTCATATTTAATCCATTTTCAAAAATACTTTGTTCATATGTAGAAGAGTATTCTAGGCTCAAAAAATTAAAAACAGGTGTTTTTTTTTTTTTTACTTATGTGAGTGTTCTCTGGACTTCAGAAAGTATATAGGACACAGGACAAGTATTTATATTTACATTCATATTGCAGGACTGTCCTGCATATTGCAAGCATTCTAGCAGCCCTGCCCTCTTGCCTTGGCCCCTTAATTATCATTGTGACAATCAAAAATGTACCTACAGGGGCGCCTGGGTGGCTCAGGGCGTCTGCCTTCGGCTCAGGGCGTGATCCCGGCGTTGCAGGATCGAGTCCCACATCGGGCTCCTCCGCTGGGAGCCTGCTTCTTCCTCTCCCACTCTCCCTGCTTGTGTTCCCTCTCTCACTGGCTATCTCTGTCAAATAAATAAATAAATCTTTAAAAAAAAAAAAATGTACCTACAGATTTCCAGAACTCCCTCTTGAGGGTAGCTCCCCTCAAGAACTACTCTAACAGTGTTTTAAAGAAGCCAGAAATCTTTTTGAAAGCATCAAACTGCTCCTTATTTATTAAGGCTTAAAAATTAAACTTTTATATATGACACTTTCTCAAAGTAGGTCTTTATACATGACATTTAATAATTTTAAATTGCTTTGTCTCATTTATTGTGTGTTATTTATATCAAGTCTCAAAAATAACCTGATCACCATAGAATGGAATGAGTTTATCAGAAGTCTTATAGATTATGTCTTTAGGTCTAAAATACTTGTGACAAGGGCTAAGCTAGATAACCAGATCCATTTTCTTCTGTAAAGATTTCCAGTCCCCCATCTAAACGGCTTTCCTCATCCCAGTCCAGAACCAGGAGACACTGATGAAATCATTTCAGATCTTAATCCAGCTGTAATTGTCAATGACATTGTAACTGCTCGGTAACTGAAGTTGTAGTTGGTGATTCTGGAAAGACTCCCCAAGATACAAGTTCCTGTGCCATCCTACTTTGCTATTTTCTCATTAATACCACCTGGGAAACTAGTCCCAATACCAGCACATCTCCACATTTCATCTTGAGTAATCCTATATACTTCTATAGTTAACAAATCGTTTTTAGAAGCAGAAACCTTTTATCAGTTGGAAAGCCTTTACTCTTACAATTTCTATCCCTACCCCATAATAAAAGAATGAAAAAGATGCCCAATCACTAAGATAATAACCCCCAGTATTTCCAGTATCTCCCTTCCAGGGAAACAGCAGTCTAGTGATTAAGCACTGAGGCTTCGAAGACATGTTATATCATTTTGAATCCCATCACCAGCGCTTACTAGCTAGGTGACCTATGCAGGTTTACTATCCCTTAAAGGGATAGTAAATGTATGTATTTCATAGAGTTGCTGAGAAGATTAAAGAACATAATGTAATGCGCCTGACATGTTTACGTAAACATTTAGTAGCTTTCAACTGTTATTATTCCACAATTCAACATACCTTCATTTCTATTTTATACCGAAATCAACACATGCAGACTTTTCCTCACTGCATAGTATGATCTCATCTTATTTACATGTATTTTTCTTTTTCTTTGTCTTCTTGGTTCCAGGTCAAGTCTGGATGATTACTGTCCTTCTGAGCAAGTTGACACCATTCAAGAAAAAGTCCTCAATGTGCTACACTCCCTCTATGGAGCTGTAGACATTCACCTGGTGTACTTAGCAGAATGTTCTCCATCTTGAAACAACAAAACACTAGGCTCCTATTACATCTTGATGTAATAACAGGGTTTTCATTAACTTATTTGTATATGAGTCTTTCAGAGAAGACTTTGTTTTTGTATTAACCTTAAGTTAAAATCTTTCAGATATTTTGAATCTCAAAACAAGTATCATCAGTTGTCGAATGAGGACAACTTTTTTGACATCAAGTCTACCCCCCACAATTGATTGTTGCTTATTTTTCTTCCTTTCCATCATTGTCTCTTCATTTTGTAAAGGTTGGTTTTTTCCTCTTTTCTGCCTATGTCAATTGGAATGTACAGAATTCATTCATTTATTCACTCAACCAACTGACATTTATTGAGCACTTACATGTGCCAAACATAATTAAGTGCTGGGTGTATGGTAGTGAACAGAATAGACAAGGCACCCTGCCCTCTTAGGGGACAGCTGAGAAACGAATTATGGATTATGAGAAGTATTATGGAGGAAAGGACAACCACAAACATGTCTTAGGCATGCTCTTAGTACTCAGGGTACCTACCCTAGCTGTATAAGGAAGTAACATGCTCAAAAGCTACCACCAAAAAAATAAACAAACTTGCCAGTCCATGAAAATCAGAAAATCTACCTTTCCAAGACAGTCAGGGTTGTGGCCCAGCTGGTGCTACATACTCTCAATTGTTGGAGTGGAGGAGGTCTATTTGAGTAAAGTCAACTAACAAAATTTTTCTTTACTAATCAGAAAAGCCCATCAGGGGTTTTGGTGCCTCCAGATGATCAGTACGGGCATTGATTATCATTATCGTTCCTACGTGACACTTTATTAGCAGTCTGGGTTGATAATTTCTTCAAATAAACCAGCTTTTAATGTAAATAGAATAAAAGATAAATCCTTAATTCTGACATACCATAAATACCCAAAGACTTAACTGCCTCCCACCAGCCTCTCTATGAGTAAGAGAGCCTACCTGAGTCCCTCTTAATCATGGAACTTTTCATTTGCTTAATTTACCAAAGTCTTTCCTCTTCGGTATTCCTCATGTTCAGCATCATTTTTACCTACCTGATTTTTTTTTTAAGGTAGGATGGCATTTGGCGGGGGGTGGGGGGAACACCCATCCATTCCTCAGTCTTAACACAGCACTTGTCTTCATTTTTGCATGTAACTTTCAGGCCTTGACCACATGTGTACATGTTGAGTTGCATGTAGCTACAGTTGTAGTGTGTTACCTAACTTGATGGCTAATACCCAAGTCCCATTACCATTGCCATTCAGTAGATGGCACCAGATCCCATTTTTCCGATGATGCTGTTTCCCACATAAATTTTTCTTGTCACCAAATTGATTTCCGAAGGCTGATAGTGTGAATGCCTGTTTCTGCTGTGAAAAGCAAAGTGATTCCGTTTTCCATTTTGATAGAACATTATGTTCCAAAAAGTTTTCTCTGTCAAATCAGAATTGCAAGACAGTGCTATTTATTTTTAAATTTAAAAAGAATTTTATTAGAGTTCTGTAAATGGATGTTACTTTTATGAGTAAATTATTTTGTGTGCTTAAGAAATAAAAAGGTGTGTTTCAAGATTTTAAAGATTTTAAACCAAACTAGCACTAAGCGTATATGATCTCGGTGTCTTCATAGTACTGATCTTATGATCTGCTTGAGTAGTCATTTATTACAATTCCCACAAACTTGATGTGACTCATTGTTTTAACTCAGGTAGAATAAAAGGGCATCAGTTTCTTTTTTCGGAATATTCATTATTTTGTTCTCCTGCTCTGTGTTTCTCTTTGAATGAAATTCAGTCCCTATTTGTTCACTAGCACCAACTTGATAAATTATATCACTGTGCATTTCAAATAGGAAGATACTTAGTTATCAAGACGTCCTTCATTTGTGTGCTGAGTACCAATGAGGAATACCACCATACAGAGTTTTGGATTATATACAAATATCACTGAAGCATGGGATTTTGAGCACTTTTTTAGAAACTGTGACTTAAATGTAAGCATTGACCAGAGCTTTGGTATTAACGAGTATATATTCCCCAGTATCAAAGAAGAAAAGTCTTTTTTTTCCTTCAGAAATATTTTTTATAGACCTCTATCTTTGAGTGTTGTGGGTCCTCAAGGAGCTCTTAGTCAAAGTTCTTCACTCTTTATAGGATGTTCTCTCTAAATCTTTATTTTGTTCTGGCAGTAGTGGCCCTGGATTGCTGGCATTGTATGCATCACACTGCTAATAGTTTATAGTCAGTGGTGTATTTCTTAGTACAGGATTATCTCATTCACCATACATCTTAAGAGAAAGCAGTTGCCTGAAACTGAAGGAGTTTTTGTTGGACATCTTCCAGAACTGCTCGAGGTACCTGAGGATCCTCAGTGCCCAGTCATCCTGAGTCACAGCACTCTCTTAGTGCTTGTTTCTGAACTAACTGGTCCTGCACTGCCTCTGTTGTTTTGCAGTTCCAGCTGCACTCCTGGGATTCCCAAACATTGGTGCCATCCTGCCCCTTTATTCTTATTTGGGTTCAACAAATAAAGTTACAGTGACTGAGGAGGTTTCTATGAACCTGGATTCTTAGGAGGGAGTTCTCTGAACGGTAAATATTCTGGTCACTCACTGGAAGGGTATATCTTACCATTGCGAGCTAGTAAGTTGACATTCAATGCATTAGTATCCTAGGGGTTTGGTTCCGATGATTCAGAAGCAGGAGCTCATTACCGAATCTGAAACAAGGCTGAGGTTGCATGTTCTCATTTCCTTTGAAGACCTTGTTGAACAGTCAGGCGACCTCCAGCTACAGCTTTCGCACCATGTCTGTAACTTCAAAACGCTCATCAATGGCACCTAGACCTCAAAGCCTAGCCATTGGCCATCAGCACTGTTTAGGGGCCTTAGCACCCCAGTTGATGCAAAGCATGCCAAGACTAAAATAAGGAGGAAGTGTTACTTCTGAACATAATAGAGCATAGTGGTAAAAGTGTGAGCTTCAGAGAGCTACTGCCTGGCTCCAGTGTCCCCTTCGTGTTCCTGCCAAATGACCTCTCTAAGCCTCAGCTTCCCTTTTACGTCAGAGAGCTTAACTCATTGGGATATTCTGAGGAATAACACTTAGAAAACCCACAAGAACCAGTCGGTAAACATTGGCTATTATTTCTAAACTCAGCCCTACTTTGAGTATCCTGTGATGGCTATTCCAAGTCTCAACTGCTCTTCTTATGCCTCTCCTAAATTCAGGTTTTTGAAACCCTAAGCTAGCTTCCACTGTATTTCCGTGAATGATGGGATTTCTTTTTTTTTTTTTTTTTAGTCAAAGAAGGCAGGTCCTTGCCCATGAGAAAAGAAGTAACAGCTTTAAGCAGAGTTATTCATATGTTAAAAGTTTTGTCTTGAAATTGGTACAAGCATCCCTTTATTCACAATTTAAAAACTTGTACTCATGTAATGAGGGGCAGAGGTCCTGGGCAAGGTGTCAGGGAAGTCAAAGCCTGCCCTAGTTGTTTTTGGTTTTGTTTTTCTTTTGCACTGTACCTCATGCCTGTTTGCAGATAAAGCTAGGATTTGTGATGCTAAACCTTTGATATAGTCAATGTTGGGAAGTTGCTACCCCCGACTTATAATTTACCTTCATAAACTCTAGAATTATCTTCATCATTTACATTGTTGCTGATTATAGATGACCTCAAGCAAAAAAGTCCCTCATGTATCAGCCAGAGCCTGACAGGGAGGTGGGGGTAGAGTGAGTACCTCCAAACATCTCATGTTATTTCCAGACCCTTCACAAGCATCCTCCATCTGGGTCTCCCCCTTAACCACAGAGCTGCCTATGCCTGGTGAGCATTAAGGAAAACGGGGTCATGAGAGAAAGGGGGAGTGCCACTTACCAAGGATTAGTAAGGTTACATAGCCCATCAGACATTGACCCTGATGGCTCAACGAGGGAGAGCCATCCTTGTCTCCCTTAAGTCGGAGGTGGAGCTAGGCTGAAAACGAGCTGTGGAGACAGAAACCACCCTGAGTGCTGCACGGCGCAGTCCGCGGCACTGCCCCGTCTGCAGCACTGCCCCATCGGGAGCGGGTCCCAGCATCGAGGGGCACAAAGTGACCCGGAGGTACTGGTGGCTTTGAAATCAATCCGAGTGCAAGTTATGTGTGCCGGCTCCTAGTTACGTGAGCTTGGCAGTTTAACCCATCAGAGTCCCTCGTGTTCGACGTGGTTTGAGGCCGTCCCTGTGTTCCTAAGGGGCTCTGCTCCAGGACTGCAGGTTAGTTAGCTGTTCACAGCTGCCCTCCCAAGTATACTAGCAGCTCCTTGAAGTCCTGTCGTACGTCTTCATAGCCCCAGGCTCTGTCATAGTCCCTGTCACCGTAAGGCCTCAAAACGTGTTGAATGAATTACTGAGTACAGAAAATATCAGTGGTCATTGAGACTTGGCAGGAATAAGCCTCATTATGTGCCCTCTTTTGTACATCTTCTTGTGAGCATGTTATCTTTGAGAGCAAATTGAACAAACGGAAGCATTAATACAAGAACATTTACCACAGATTAGGTGTGTTAAAAACAAATCCAAAAGAGCTAAAGGATACTGCCTATAATCTAGTGATTATGTCCATAGAATAAGTGTTAAACATGAAAGAAAGGCAGTGTGTCAGTTTATGAGCTATTTTGCAGTCTGTTCTCTTACAGATAAAACCTGACAAGAACCATGTTCCACTTCCATTAGTTCCAATGTTTATGTTTACATGGTGTAAAAATGTATATAGTTTGAATTTCAGTCTCAAAATCTTATATTTAACACTACCATACAAAAACCGTGGATGTGAACTTTTGGTCCCCAAAAAGAGTATTGCCCTTAGATCATAGCTTTGCTGAATGTTGGTGGAATAACACTCTTCCTCATGTCTGATTTCCCTCCATAGGGAGGCACCTTCCAGTAGGGTCCTGACCTTGCTGTGCCCTTTTCCTCCCTGCTCACCAGAGCAAGAGTAAGAGAAGGGAACTCTAGAATGCTTTCTACTTAAAGTATGTGTATGTGCTGCTTCATCCTAACGCCACGGTCTGTAAGAACAGGCCCCGCGGAAGAGCTTACAGCTGTGCAGTGGTGCCCAGGGACGGCAGGGTGTGTCTGGGGTGTAGCCTCAGGAAGCCAGATGTCGCCACAGACTTTGGCTGTGTTCTTTAGTATCCGTTTTATCAGTAATGAGGATGACCTTTTTATCTTCATCTGCCTGAAAGCTTATTTCTAAGTCGTTTAGAAACAGTAGAGAACACTTAGGTCTACTGGGCTTCCACAAGCCCCAACATGACAGTGCTGGTTTGTTAAACAATATGGAAAGTTTCTAAATGCAGTGGCCCTATGGAATTCCAGCCAAAAAGGAGGACATTCTCTGACCACTCTGAATAAACCCACAATAACAACTCTGTTTATACAGTCTGTTTTTCTGCTATGGAGTATAGACATCTAAAAACGTTTTTAAAGATTTGTTTTACTTTTAAGTGCTTTTCTTGGATGTCAGACTGGTGTTTTATTTTTATTTGATATCTTGCTAAGATGGGCAACACAGCATCTAGTGGGCCTCCTATATCTGCAACAACCAATTAGGACAGAAGAAAAGATCTTAAAATAACACAGCTTAACTTAAAAAAAAAAAAAGAAAGAAAAGAAAAATGTACGAATAAGCTAAATGAAACATTAACACACAAAAAGAGCTTTAAGAAGGTATTGAATATAATTGAAGGCATGAATATCTATGGAAAGATAAGGGGTTTTTTTAAAAGATTTTATTTATTTATTTATTTATTTATTTATTTATTTATTTATTTATTTGTTAGAGCACACACGCAGGGGGACCAGCAGGCAGAGGGAGAAGCAGACTCCCCACTGAGCAAAGAGCCCGATGAGGTCCTTGATCCCAGGACCCTGAGATCATGACCTGAGCCAAAGGCAGACACTTAACTGACTGAGACACCCAGGTGTCCCAAGATATGTGTTTATATAAGAAGATTCAATGTTATAAAGATGTCAGTGTTTCCTGTATCAAACTACATACAACGTAATTTCAATAAGCATATGAAGGAGAGGACACCTGTGTGGCCCAGTTGGTTAAGCAACTGCCTTTGGCTCAGGTCACGATCCCAGGGTCCTGGAATCCAGTCCTGCATCAGGCTTCAGGCTCAGCAGGGAGCCTGCTTCTCCCTCTCCCTCTGCTGCTCTCCCTGCTTGTGTTCTCTCGTTCACGCATGCTTGCTCACTCGCTCTCAAATAAATAAAATCTTTAAAAAAAAAAAAAAGCATATGAAGGAGATATTTTAAGTAGTGAGGCTAATTCTAAAGTCCATAGAGAAAAATGATCATTCAAGGAAAACCAGAAAAAAAAATGGTATTAAGGAGGGCACATATTGCATGGTGCACTGGGTGTTATACACAAATAACGAATCATGGAACATTGCATCAAAAACTGGGGATGTACTGTATGGTGACTAATATAACAAAATAAAAATTATTTAAAAAAGTAAAAAAAAAATCCTTTTTACTCGTTAAAAAAAAGAGGTAAAATAAAAGTTAATGAAAGGATTAGCCCTACTACATACCAAAATCTATTATAAAATTATATTAATTAAAACTAATACTAGCACATGAGCAGTCAGATAGTTGAGTGGAACAGAATAGTGTCCACAAATAGATCTATATTAAAGTAAGGATATCCAGTTTAAGGAAGAGGAAAAACCAAGTGGCTTATACAAAATGAAAGATTATTTCTCATTTGGTAAAGTGCAAAACAGGTGTTTCTGCTTGGTGGGCTGTCCTGCAAGGAAGGATTCTGGGATCATGCTCCCTGCATCTGTAGCTCTACCATTCTGAACATGTGGCTCCCCGAGATTTCCTGGAGGATATCTTCATTCCACCTAGCAGAAGGCTAGGAGGATGGAGGGTCACGTGCAGAAGACTTTAGGTATGAGGCCCATCATTTCCTAACTGCATGGGAAGCTGAGAAATCACCCTGTTGTGTGCCCAAAAAGAGGAGGGAAGAAGCTTGGTGAATACCTAGCATTCTTTCCCACAAGACCCAAGTACATACTGGAATGTGATGCATTTCATATAGGTGGGGAAAGATGAAATATGCAACAAATGATGCTGAAGAACTGGAAAGCTAGCTCAAGAAAATGAAGTTGGATTCCCAATTCACTCCTTACAATAAAATAAATTACAGTCGGATCAAATTTGAATAAAAAGAAGGAAAAGAGGGAGGGAAGAAAAGTATTAGAAAACATAGGAGAAAAAGGAGGCCTTTTAATAAACCAGCATGTCTACCCAGAAGAGTCAGAGAAATATTGGGTGAGGATTGTGTAGTGCATTCACCTACTACAACCATCTCAGGTTTCCCAATCCCATTTCTTCCCTTCCACAGCTCTGACAATAAGCTAAGACCCCTGCTCTGGCAGTGCATTAGGTCCTCACTGTAGCTCTGACATTTCTATAATTGTATTTTGAGGCTAATTTTCAGCATCGTCTGCCCTCCTGCTGCAAGAGACGAGGGTCTAATTAATTAAATTTGGCCATTGAAAGCCTTCTAGCTTTCATTGCATGCCCTGAGATGATAGTTGGCTGACCCGATGTGCCATTCTCCATGGCCTCCAGGAAAGTTAACAAAAGTCGGCCTCCTCCACCGTCCTTAATCATTACCATTGCCCATGTCGTGCAAGAGCAGTAACTTTTCCCTAGCCCAGTCCCTCCACCTGTGCCTCATCCTGAACAATCATACATGAACGTCTTAGTAAATGTGCTGCTACAGCCATAGATTATCACAACCCCCAGTTAAACCCGCAGTGAGATTCCTGTTGCTCCCTGAACAGGGAGTGAACAAATTCTCCAGTCCCGTTCTTAAGCGCCAACGTTCTCCGACCAAACCTGGTACCATCTATTTTAGTTGAGCTCCTCCCGAAGCAGATATCAAGGCAAGGATTTGAGTGCATGTGGTGTATTTGGGAGGTGAGAGCAGGACACGAGGGAGTAGGGAGAGTGAGGAAGGAAGGTGGAAACGTTAGTAAAGGATATTTCAATGAGAAGATTACTGCTGTAGTCAACAAGAGTTCAATTCCACTCAGGAATCAGCAAGAACATGGCTTAGAATTGCCGACTGAGGGAAAGGGAAGCTTGCGCATTTATCCACGGGCTCCCCGTCCTCATATGTGGAAACCTGCCTCTGAGAGCCTGATGGGCTGTCACTTTCCAGCCACCCTGGAAGGCCTACCCTTGCATAAGCTAAGCAAATTCCTGTGGCTCCACACAGCAATTCAGGAAGAGAAGCAGAAAGATCCAGACACAAGTTAGGTGGTCAGAATGTGCAGGAACTGCCCTCCACAGCTACAGATCAAGTTGGTGGGACATCTGCAGCACCTGCTACAAAAAGAATTAAGATCCCAGTTCTCCCTATTTGTTTCAGGCGATGTTAAACAGCATAGGTTATGTTGCTGAAGGTGTGGAGAAACAGCGTGCTGATAGACCGTTGTTGAGAACGTGTACGGGCACAGCCCCTAGGAAGGCAGCTTGGGAGTAGCTGTCAATACTGAACATGCATATACTTTTATTTTTTTTTTAAGATTTTATTTATTTGTCAGAGAGAGAGCACAAGCAGGGGGAGAGGAAGGCAGAGGGAGAAGCAGACTCCCGCATGAGCAGGGAGCCAGACAGACGTGGGGCTTGATTCCAGGACCCTAGGATAACGATCTGAGCTGCAGGCAGACGCTTAACTGACGGAGCCACCCAGGCTTCCCGAAGATGCATACAGTTTTTGATACAGGTTTTAAGAATTTCAGTGCTAGGAATTTCAGTTCTAGGAATTGATCCTGAAGATATTTGTGCACAGACTTTCATATAAGGATTTTCACTGTCATAGTCAAAGATTGGGCAAAGGGCCCCTCAGCAGGATACAGGAAATTCTTGTACATCCCCACAGTGTCACCCTTAAGTAGAAGGAGGGTCCTCTCTGGGTGCTGATACTGAACACTGTTGGGAGGGAGCAGAAAATATAAATTGATTAACGGATTATACAATACACTATCATATTGTACACATGGGGAAAGGAAAAGTGTGGGTATCTCTCCATGCTATGGATTTTATTCTTTATATGACTTTTCTGTCATTCCTAGGGCGTTGGGATATAGATGGAGGCTCCAGGGTAGTATTAGTCCACCAAATGATAGACTGTGAAAACGAACATGATGAAAAGTGGCAAATAATAATAGAGCTGAACAAAGTGACTAGATTGCAGCTAGACATCCACAAATTGGTAGTTGTCCTGTCCGCCAGCAATAGACAGTTAGAAAATGTAATGGAAAGAAATTTCACAACAGAAACCTGAGTATAAAACACCTATGGGGGCCCCTGGGTGGCA